>NC_057798.1:589797694-590097694 GCF_018294505.1 Triticum aestivum | reverse complement strand
TTGAGAAAACTTAGAATTGATCTCGCAAATGTTGAAATGATCGGATCCACTTGAAGAGAAGCACACCGGTTGGAAAGAATTGACATGACAATCTCGATGATCAAAAGGATTAGTACTCCCATAGAAATATGAGAACACCGCTTGAAAGGTATGGAATCAACACTTGACATTGAAGCAACTCAAATACCACAACTCAAAACAAAATAAAGGATTTGGCTTGCAGAAATAAGCCGGAACAAATACATATGATAGAGATTTACCCAATCCCATATCAGGCATCTGTCGGAAAGATATTCTAGGAGCTACTTGAATTCCCACCTATAAACTCCCAAAACTTTCTGGTTATGCAATCTGGTGTTGGGGATATAGGGGAAGCAATATATCTCACCCAAACTAACAATCCCTACATCCAGCTATATCCATCCGTCAACACATAACCAAGAAAACTCCAGAAATCATGTACCTCAACCTTCGAAAAGCATCCGTTATATGAGCTATGGAAATACTCCCGAACTCCCCAGTACTGGGTGGCGTCGAGGTTATCTCACCAACAACTGCATACAAGAGATTTTCGATGTCGGCAAAACTCAGGTATTCCAGAACTGCAACGATAAAATTGTGACGACAAATCCTCGGAGCTCAACTCCCCGGGACACTGCCACAACCCCTAAA
Organism: Triticum aestivum; assembly: GCF_018294505.1. NCBI lineage: Eukaryota > Viridiplantae > Streptophyta > Magnoliopsida > Poales > Poaceae > Triticum > Triticum aestivum. The sequence continues at coordinate 590,097,022 of NC_057798.1, read as the reverse complement.
TCTCAGGAGGCACCAAGAACAATGTTCTCGTCACAAAAATATCGGAACGATCCCAAGATACTCGTGTTATCCTAAAAAATTGTGAAAAATTGAGGAGAGGAAAGACAAAGCATCTACGTCGAGAGTCCTCACCAGAGCGACGAAGGGGGCTGAGGAGTAAAAAGAATCCTACTCTCCGATATATATAATCCTAAGTCTCAAAAAAGTTTTCTTCTAGAATCAACAACGGCCAACAATCAAGGGGGCTCCTATGGTCGGTCGAGGCTCTAATACCAACTTGTCACGCCCAAGATGCGACCCTATCCTAAAGGAACTCGAAGGTCCCACCAAGGATAGAAGCGCATCTTGAAGACGCTTTTGCAAGGTGGATATCATTACATCAAACCATTACATAATAGTTAGGGATACATACATATGGCACAAACGCCCCAAGAATACATCAACATCATACAAGAGATCAACATCAGACTACGGATGGAACACAAACAGAAACTCAAACGACATCCACCCTGCTAGCCCAGGCTGCCGACCTGGAACCTATCCCCTGATCAAAGAAGAAGCGGAATAAGAACTCCAAAACAAGCAAACATCGCTCTTGCGTCAAGATCATCGCATAACCTGTACCTAAAACTGTTGTTGTAGTAATCTATGAGCCACAAGGACTTAGCAATCCCATTACCATGGGTATCAAGACTAGCAAAGCTTAACGGGTAAGGAAGGGGTAAAGTGGTGAGGTTGCAGCAGCAACTAAGCATATATGGTGGCTAACATACGCAAATAAGAGCGAGAAGAGAGCAAACAGAACGGTCGTGAAGCTAACAATGATCAAGAAGTGATCCTGTACTCCTACTTACGTCAAACATGACCCAAAACCGTGTTCACTTTCCGAACTCCGCCGAAAAGAGACCATCACGGCTACACATGCGGTAGATGCGTTTTAGTTTGAATCTGGTGTCAAGTTCTCAACAACCGGATGTTAACAAATTCCCATCTGCCACATAACCGCGGGCATGGCTCTTGAAAGTTTATACCCTGCAGGGGTGTCCCAACTTAGCCCATTATAAGCTCTCATGGTCAACGAAGGATATTCCTTCTCCCAGGAAGACCCGATCAGTCTCGGAATCCCGGTTTACAAGACATTTCGACAATGGTAAAACAAGACCAGCAAAGCCGCCCGATGTGCCGACAATCCCGATAGGAGCTGCACATATCTCGTTCTCAGGGCAACACCGGATGAGACATCCTACGAGTAAAACCAGCCCTCAAGTTTCCCCGAGGTGGCCCCGCAGTCTACTTAGTTCGGACCAGCACTTAGAGAAGCACTGGCCCGGGGGGGGGGATAAAATAAAGATAACCCTCGGGTTGGCCGACCCAAGGGAAGGGTATAGGTGGTGGTGAGGCAAATGGTAAAACCAATGTTGGGCCTTGCTGGAGGAGTTTTATTCAAAGCGAACTGTCAAGGGGGTCCCATAAATCACCCAACCGCGTAAGGAACGCAAAAATCAAGGAACATAACACCGGTATGACGGAAACTAGGGCGGCAAGAGTGGAACAAAACACCAGGCATAAGGCTGAGCCTTCCACCCTTTACCAAGTAGATAGATGCATTAATTAAATAAGAGATATTGTGATATCCCAACATAATCCTGTCCACCATGGAGCAATCTTCAACTTCACCTGCAACTAACAACGCTATAAGAGGGGCTGAGCAAAAGCGGTAACATAGCCAAGCAATGGTTTGCTAGGAACGGTGAAAAAGGTTAGAGGCTGACATGGCAATTTGGGAGGCTTGAAGAATAAGCGATAGGTAGCGCATCACAGCGATAGAACGAAGCAACTAGCATAGCAATGATAGTAGTGAGATCCAGAGTAACGGTCATCTTGCCTGAAATCCCGCTAGGAAGAAGAACGAGTCCATGAAGAAGACAAGCGAATGTGGTCGAACGAATCCCCACAACTCCGGAACGAAACCGAAGCTAACGAGAGAAGCAAACTGGAAAGAATCAAACAACATGGTAAACACACAAGCATAAACATGGCATGATGCACAAACAAATATGATGCATATCCGATTTAATGAGGCATGGCATGGCAAAGTGCACAAACAATACTACAAATTAAGTGGAGCTCAATATGCAATATGCAACGAGTTGCATATTGACGAAACACCACATTCGAGTTATTTAGTTCGCTCTCGTTTAAGTACACAACAATATTAAATGTTGTTAAACATGGCAAGAGGTGAAGCATAATTAAACTAACTAATTAGGCAAGTTTAAATGAGGCCGGAAACTCAAACAACAATTCCGGAAAATCCTCATGTGCATATTTCGAATTTGGTACTGTTCTGCCCTAAACCTTATTTTATTGTTGTTAAACAGGAAAATAAAATGCATCAAGTTAATCTATGCATTTTTCCACCCCATTTACATATAAAGTTTATTTAAAAGCGAGCTATGGTTATTTAGTTATGAAATAAATCATTTTAACATGGCATTTGAGCAAATTAAATGCAAACGGCATTTTAAACATTCTTAACATGGGTGAAAGTGGCATATTATGAAACTAGAGTAAATTCTAAGCACTTTTCATATATAAATTATTTACATATAATGCACGGTTAAAGAGTTATTAAATGTATGAAGCATGAGGGTTTTTCTGTAAAACAACAACTCTGGATAATTAGACAAATTCGCAGTAGCGAAAAAAAACACTACGGGCTGAAACTTGAGTGGGCTTGGCTTCTCACCAGAGGGCTCAGCCCACGCAGGCAGGAAGCAGGAGCAGCCAGGCCTGGCGCTGGCTGCGGGCCACGCAGGCAGATCAAGGCGAGGCAGGGCGCGGTCAACGCTCGGGACGAGCGAGCCGCTGCTGCTCTCGTCTCTGAAGAACCGAAACATCAGCAGGGGGGTCCTGGCGAGAACCTGCCGGGGAAGAGGCAGGAAACGGCAGGCGGCGGCGGAACCGGGTCGCGGGAAACGGCGGGGACGGATGGATCCACCTCGGATCCGGCGAGGCAGGGATCCATGGCGCGAACTAGGTTCCTCCTGTTCGTCCTGAAGACAGAGAGAGACCATGTGGTTAGGTAGAAGGAAGAACCAGGGGAAGAAGGAGAGGAAGGTGACGAGGAGCTGCAGAAGGGCTGGCGTTGGAGCACTTGTGCTCGGCGCCGAGCATCAGGGAGGCACGAGGCCTCGGGCGCCGGGCATCCACGAGCTTAGGCGGTTCAGGGCGCGGCCAACATGAGCAGCGCTCGCGTCCTGAAACTGACGAAATGGGCGGCGACAGCTTCGTTCGTCTGATCGAAGCAGAGACGAGGCCCTGGGGTGGGAGGCAAGCACGGGCAGTCGGGGCGAGAGGAGCCGCGCGGAGGCGATCCGATCTGGCAGCACGAACGGCAAGGACGGGGAGGACACACAGGGCGGCTCCGGTAGCCGGCGGCCATGGCAGCAGGGGCGAGCCTCATTCGTTTCCTGGCAGATAAGAAAACAAACGAGGAAGGGAGAGACATTAGAGAAGGAAGGAGAGGGAAACAGGGGAGAGAAAGAGGAGACGGGCGGCAACTCATCTGTTGGGTTCGCCGGAGACGGTCGGCGGCATGGCCAGAGGCGGGGACGAGGTACTCGGGAACAGGGAGGTGAGGTGGCTTGGGGAGGCAGAGAGGCTCCTGGAAGCGCACGTGAGCAGCAGAAGTCGGGCACGAGGTGCTCGGGGAGGGATCGAGCGAGAGGAGCGGTGCGGCTGTGGGTTGGTTCAGAGCTGAAAACGAGGGAGATGGTCGGAGGCTGCTGGTGGTGGGGATGGATCTAGGAGGATCCCGATGGACATGCAGGAGAGAGTGGCGGCGGCTACTAGGAGGATCCCTAGAAATTAGGGATTTGGTCTCGGTTTAGACTAGTATATATAGCAAGTGGGTTAGGTTAGGCGCTATCCTCCCTCCGATCGTAATTGGACGGACGGAAAAAATAGGCTAGGGAGAGTCCAATAAAGAACTGAAGATACTTTCGGGATGTTTGGGGATGATCCGGATCCAACGGTGATGACTACTCGGGTCGGGTTCGGGAAAGGTTATGGACACACGCGAGGGGTTTGCGGGATGTGCAGAGAGGTTAGGAAGCCAAACAAGAGGGAAACAAAATTTGGTTGGTCTCGGAACGGTCAATGAAAACAAGGGGTGACGCGGCAACTACAAGCGGATACAGGTTTTATGAAAACATATGGATGCGATGCACATGATGCTATGAGATGAGATGCATGGCATGAACAAAATGCAAAACAAACGACAAAAACCCAACCATGAAGGAAATATCATATTGCATCTCCGGAAAAGGCAAGAGTTGGAGTTACGAATATGGAAAGTTGTATCCGGGGCGTTACAGAGAGTGAAACCCCACCTGCCTCTCCGCCCCATGGGGTAGGCGACCCTGAGGTGTCGTCACAGAGGAGTCCAGATCCACTGAGGCCAGAAGCTAACACTTCGGCCGTCCCGAGCCCAGCGCGTTCGGCTCCTGTGGAGGATAATGAGAAGGGTCCAGGAGAGTCCGGTGCCCGCCGAACATACTGACGTGTCTCCTGGAGCAAGCTACTCTCTCGGAGGATCACCGTACACTAAGGGTTACGGTGTTGGAGAAAATTTCCTCCGCCACAAGCGGGTTAAATTAAGCTTTTAGAAGCTTGCTCAAAGGCTTTGAGGTAAGCAGCGAAATACGTAATTTTTGGTTGCACCGCGCGCGATAGATGTGCTCTGTATAGATAGTAGCCCCTGAGACTGTGGTTGTCAGCCCGTAGCAGCAAACGGAGGATCATACTCCCATGTAATAATCGCACTTGTATTGATGTGCAGGTTGCTAAGGGTCCGATGGTGGACCAGACTGCTGAATTTGCCGAATTGAGGCGACAGATTGACGTGGTGGATGCCGACATCACGCTTGTAAACAAGCGATTCGATGAGGCCCAGGGTGTGCGCTCGTATTTCCTTATTTGTTTAGGAAATTGTAAGAAGGTTGTAATATTAATATGATGTGATGTGGCTGCAGGCGGAGCTTCTGCCATTGAGGCCCTGAGGGCAGAACTTGCCCTAGCCAAGGAACAAGCCCGGGTTAGCAATGCGGCTGCCCTAAAGGCAGCCAAAGATTTAAGAGCCGAATAGGCTTCTCATCTCCGAAGCGAGGAGAAGATAGCCGAGATGGCTGTGGAGCTGAGGGACGCCGCCGGCCGGTATGAGCTTCTCGAGAAGGAGAATTAGGCAAAGGCGGCTGACCTGAAGAAGGCGCTGGATTCGGCTAAGGAGATGCGCTCTAACATTAGAGACGCGCGGGAGGAACTTCGACAAGACGGAGAAATCACGGCTGGAAACCCCTATTTGTTGCGGATGAAGTTCCTAGATCCAAAGTATGCTCCTTTGGATCAACTTTGGAGCGCTGCAGATGAGTATGCGGATTTGGCGAAGAGTACGGCTGATGCGACCAAGTTATGCAAGGATCATAAAGATAATGAAATAGAAAGGCTATTCTGGTCGCAATTTAGCGCTCCAACGCGCTCATTGCCATTAAGTGAGAAGATGGCCGCTATAGCCGAGCTCCATAGGTTGTCTGGTCTTGCAATGAGGTCTGTAATAGACCATCCATGGCCGAAAGGACCGAGGCTGGACAGTTACTTTGGTTTAGTGCAACAACTATTTGGCGCCAGATCGCGAATCGATGCCGTGAAGAGGTCGGCATGCATAGAGAGTGCGCGGATGGCTCTTGCCCGTGTTAAGACATATTGGGCGGATATGGAGGCCACCAGCATTGCAATCCAGGGTCCGGCAGGAAGCCAAGACCCAGCCGAGCACTATTTTGAGAAGGTCATAGAAGGTGCCCGTAGAATAGAGGCACAGTGCTCGAAGAATGTCATGTTCGAGTGACAATTCTATTGATTGTAAACAATCATGTGTTAATTATAGAGGCTGTTTTTATACTTTTTCCTAAAAGTATTATAATGTCTCCTGTGTGGCCGTTTATGTATGCATATAACATGAAAGTTAGCAGTTTTTGGCTTTAGCCCGCACACATATAATGCGGGGGTGTTCGAAAAGATATGCGTAAACACACTTTATCCAACGTGTTGGTCCCTTAAGGAGGTGATCGCACGTCAAACCAGGCAACTGGACTATATAGCTGTAACACTTTCACTTAGCCATAGGAGTTGAAAGGTGGGGCTACTATGTAGCCCCTGGTACTTCCGCGTGCATCCAGATACGGTGCGTACGTACTTGACCGGGAAACCGGTCCTTCGTTGATGCGGAGGAATCCTATAGATTCTGATGAGTCCTCGAGTGGTTGACCAGTCTCTCGCTGTATCATGACAGTCAATTTTCAGCTTTCTCTACTGAGGTGCTCATCCGGAATAACCAGGGCACAATCGCAATAGTTCTCCTTTGGCCGCCTTAGCCGATAGAACGGAACATAAGGCAGCAAACCCAGGAGCCGGGCTAACCCAACATTTGACCAAAGACATGATTCGAAGCTGATGCATATAAGGACAAACTCGTGACGCCGAACACTCCCAAAGGTATTCGGACTTTATAACATATACTGGGCTGAGTAACGCGCTTGACCATGTATTTCTAGGTACGTGCATTGATCTGTCATGGTGAAAAGCCTATAACAGCAGTGTCCCTTGTGGGTGTATGGAATACCCATGGGATGTCAAGCAACAAAAGACAATAAAGAAGGTTTACATAGGGGCTTAATCCAAAGAGAAACCTTTGAGCGGGGCCCTGTTGCACGTCTGCGCCTGTGTCTTTGTTGTGCGTATCCTGGAAGGGTGTCGCATGAGTAGTGTTTGTAAAAACGAAAACTCATATAGAGGAGTAAGCGTGCGAGAAGTTGGTTATTCTCAATGGATATTAGAATTATGAGATATTGGCCTATTGATAAGGCAAGCCAAATTGTGGGCTTTATTATGTGTTGACAGCCCCTAGTACCATTTATGGGGATATATGTATAGCACCCAGCCAGGGTTTATCTGGGCTGTTGTTGATGGTGGTGCACCGGACTCGTCTAGCTGTGTCCGTGGTCTTAACGACCGATCATGCGTTCTGGTGGGAGAGGGCGCTTAGTGTTCGGCTACAGGAGCTGCCGCGTACTACTCTGTGTTTCCACTAACCGTTATGACGCCACGTGGACTAGGCATCTTAAGTTTAAGGCATGCGTAGTTCGGTATTGTGTTAAAGCAAGCGAAGGCCGTTCTTCCGAGTAATGCATGATAACCGCTGCTGAAGGGAGCAATATCGAAGAGTAATTCCTCGCTTCTGAAGTTGTCGGGAGAACCGAATGTCACTTCTAACATGAGGGAGCCCCGACAGCGGGCCTCAACGCCTGGTATCACTCCGTTAAAGGTGGTGTTACTCTGGCTTATTCTGGATGGGTCTATCCCCATCTTGCGGACAGTGTCCTGATATATCAGATTAATACTACTGCCGCCGTCCATTAGGACTCGAGTGAGATGGTATCCATCAATTATTGGGTCGAGCACCAAGGCAGTCGATTCTCCGTGCCGGATACTGGCCGGGTGGTCCATGTGATCAAAGGTGATCGGGTAGGCCTCCGAGGGGTTGAACTTGGGGGCAACGAACTCTATGTGAGTTGTGTGGACCATGTTTACTGTTTTGACTTCTGGTGGAATTTTTTCTGTCCCCCATTGTTTGGCTGTCGGGGCTCATCCTCGTTTTCACTTGGCGTTTCCCTTCCTTTGTGTTCGGCATTTAACTTGCCGGCCTGCTTGAAGACCCAACATTCTCTGTGAGTATGATTTGCAGGTTTTTCGGGGGTGCCATGGATTTGGCACGATCTGTCCAGGACTTTGTTCAGGCCGGACGGTTCCTCATTGCTGCCCTTAAATGGCTTCTTTCTTTGACCGGGTCGAGGGCTCCTGAATCCGGCGTTGACCGCCATGTTGTCTGGACTTTCTTCATTGTTTCGACGTTTGTGCTTATTGTGTCGTGGTTTACCATTGCCATCTCGAATTTCGGATGTGCCTGGGTCGCTGGTGCCTCTACGTGCTAACCAGCTGTCTTCGCCCGCACAAAAGCGAGTCATTAGGCTTGTTAGGACCGCCATCATCCTTGGCTTTTCTTGGCCGAGGTGTCTCGCAAGCCACTCGTCCCGGATACTATGCTTGAAGGCCACTATGGCTTCGGCATCCGGACAATCAACAATTTGATTCTTCCTAGTGAGAAATCTGTTCCAAAGCTTACGGGCTGACTCTCCGGGCTATTGTATTATATGCCTTAAATCGTCTGCATCCGGGGGTCGGACATAGGTCCCTTGGAAATTTGCCCTGAAAGCGTCCTCAAGTTCCTCCCAACTTCCAATTAAGTTTTCGGGGAGGTTTTTCAACCAATGCCGAGCTGGTCCTTTCAACTTGAGGGGAAGGTATTTGATGGCGTGGAGGTCGTCCCCACGAGCCATGTGTATGTGAAGGATAAAATCTTCAATCCAGACCCCAGGGTCTGTCGTTCCGTCGTATGCCTCTATGTTCATGAGTTTGAATCCCTGTGGGAATTCGTGATCCAGTACCTAGTCGGTGAAACACAGGGGGTGCACAGCCCCTGTGTACTTGGACATGTTGTGGCATGCTGTCGACGGTTGTTGTGTCCGGGTTTGATTCCGAATTGGTATTTGATCATTATGATTTTGGTGACCATAATCTTGTGCCGGAACTCGTCCTCTAGATCCGTAAATGGACCTGTTCGCACCCGCCTTTTTGTCCAAGAGCTCACGTAGATCATGGGCTGGCTTGTGTGTGGCACCGGTGGCTGCTCTATCACGGCCATGCGGTGGTTGGTCCGGTTAATCGGCCGTAGTATTCTTTGGCGGAATGGGCTCTAAGGCTTCATTGTCAAATTCAGGCAGTAGCTTGCGCTTTGGGTAGCTCTTTGTGTGGCGATCGTCGCCGTATTTTTCTTCAGTGTCTAGCACTTTCTTCCATCTTCGTTTGAGCATGTCCTGCATAGTGTTAAGCCTTTGCTTCTGCTTCTTTAAGCTCCTCGCTGTGGAAATAAGCCTTCCGCGGAGGTTATCTTTTTCCAAACATTTTTCTGGGATGATGAATGCATCATCGACCGGACTCTCATCCTCTCCGAGGGTGGTTTGATGAGTTCGGCCCTCGGGTCGCTGTTATCAGGCATCTACTCCGAGCTGTGTTTGGCGTGACCTGGCTTTTACTGCTCCATCACTGGGTCCATGTGGTCGTCGTTGCCCTTCCAGTCGACTGGAGTGTCAATCTTTCTTGTGTTGTTATCGCCATTTTTACTGTGACTGGACTTAGAGCGCAGCCTGCGTCATTGTTTTGGCTTTTCTCCGGGGGGCTTGTCCTCCGTTGTGTCCTTATTGTCGCCGTTGTCTTCTTTAGGCGTATCTACCATGTAGACGTCATATGATGAAGTGGTAGTCCGATGCCCTATGGGCGTTGGTTCCACATTGTCCCGTGCTTCGACGTCCATACCGTCGATGTTGTTGGAGTCGAAGTCAAGCATGTCTGTTAGGTCGTCGACAGTGGCTATGAAGTGGGTGGTGGGTGGGTCGTGAATTTCTTTGTCGCCCATATCCCATTCAAGTCGGACATAGTTCATCCAAGAGTCTTCTAACAGAGAGAGACCTTAGTGAATTTAGCACGTCTCCGAAGGGCGAGCGCTGAAAGATATCCGCGGCAGTGAACTCCATGATCGGAGCCCAATCGGGTTCGATGGGCATGGATGCACGCGGTCCGAAACCTACGACCGAAGACAAGTCTGGGGGTCTCGAGACACAGGTTTCCTTAGGAGCGGAGTCTGTGTTCGGCTCCAACGCCGATAAGTGTGCAGCCTCCGTGGTGGGGTCCATCCACCCGTCCTCGGATGGCACAATCTTCTCTGGATCTAAGTCCGGAGTTGTAGCAGGCGCGATATCTCAAATACTATCCGACGGCGGATCTAAGTCATGCGTGTGGCGATCGTTCAACGCTCCTGACATGGGCTCGAATCCGTCGAAGATCAAGTCTCCGCGGATGTCGGCAGTGTGGTTTAGGTTCCCGAACCTGACCTGATGGCGAGGGGCATAGCTGTCGATCTGCTCCAGATGGCCAAGGGAGTTGGCCCGCAGTGCGAAGCCGCCGAATACGAAGATCTGTTCGGGGAGAAAAGTCTCACTCTGAACGACCTTGTTGAAGGTTGGGGGAGCCATCGAGCCTTACAGCAACAACACAGAGGAAATCTCAATGAAAGCACCATTGTCGGTGTCAAAACCGGCGGATCTTGGGTAGGGGGTCCCGAACTGTGCGTCTAAGGTTAATGGTAACAGGAGACTGGGGACACATTGTTTACCCAGGTTCGGGCCCTCTCGATGGAGGTAATATCCTACTTCCTGCTTGATTGATCTTGATGATATGGGTATTACAAGAGTTGATCTACCCTAGAAGCTAGCCTATGGTATGATTGTTGTCCTTGTCCTATGGACTAAACCCTCCGGTTTATATAGGCACTAGAGGGGGCTAGGGTTACACAGAGTCGGTTACAGAGAAGGAGATCTATAATCCGGATCGCCAAGCTTGCCTTCCACGCCAAGGAGAGTCCCGTCCGGACACGGGACGGAGTCTACAATCTTGTATCTTCATAGTCCAACAGTCCGGCCAAAGTATATAGTCCGGCTGTCCGGATACCCCCTTATCCAGGACTCTCTCAATCCCTGCCGTCAGTATCCATGGGGGTCTGCTCCCCCATGTGTCCGGCGCTGAGGTTTGACCCTCCGGCGCTGCCTCGATGGTCTCCTGAGCTTGTCCCTGGCCGGGGCTCCTTTGGGATGACACCTCGGTGTTGTCCATGCCTTTGGGGGAGGAGGCCATCAGGAGGGTCCCGCTATCCATCGCATCCGGGTCCAGCGAGTCTTCCAATGAGGATCGCTCAACGTTGGACCTGGCCGGATTGCAAAATGCGTGACTCAATACATTAATACTATGCAGAGGTGAGACTGGATATATGAATGTGTACGGGTTTCCTTGTACTCACGATTTGGTCAGGGGCTTGACCCTGGGATCCCACTCTGGGCTACTGTCGGTGGCTGTGGTGGATTCTTCTAGAAGGGAAGCTTTCCCCTTCTTAGATGTGTTGGCCTCCAAACATGTGGAGGTCGTCCTCTTCTTTCTCCCCCTCGCAGGGGGGACTAGATTTCTTCTTCTTCCCCCTCCTCTTCCTCGTCTTCTTCGACGGAGGAGTGGGCCTTGGCATCTTCGGACACCATGTCTGAAGTACCCTTGCGATGGAAACCGCCCTTGGTCTCCTTGGCCTTCTTCTTCGGCGCCTTATTAGGCGTCGGGACCAGCATCTTCATCAGAAGTGGGCCTGCTTGTTCTTCGGGCAGCGGGGTCGGACAGTAGATCCGCTCTGCCTTCTTCGCCCAGCCCTGGGAGAATCATTAGGGAAGTATTAGGTGTTTTCCTCAATGTATACAAATAAAGGATACACCTTGCAAACATACAAAAACTTACCGAACTTGCGGGACGGGACAATTTGTGCCTGCAATCCTTGGCGGTGTCCGACCACGACTTGCCGGGCTTGAATAGCACCTTCCAGATGTCTTCATGCGTTGTGCCGAAGAACTCCAGCAAGGTTTGGTGCTTGGCCGGATCAAACTCCCATATGTTGCAAGTCCGACGTTGACGTGGAAGGATCCGATGAACTAGCATCACCTGGACCACATCGACAAGTTTGATATCTTTGTCCTCCATGCTCTGGATGCGCGCCTAGGGCGCCGTCAGCTCGTCTGACGAAGACCAGTCTAGGCCCTTTTCGGGCCAGGAAGTGAGCCGCAATGGGGATCCGGATCAGAATTCGGGGGCAGCGGCCCATTTTGTGCCGCGTGGCTCAGTGATGTAGAACCACTATTGTTGCCACCCTTTGACGGATTCGCTGAAAGTACCTGATGGCGATTTGATGTTGGGCATTTTGCTCACCATGGCGCCTCCGCACTCGACGTGTTCACCACCTACCACCTTCGGCTTCACGTTAAAGGTCTTTAGCCACAGTTCGAAGTGTGGACGGATGCGGAGGAAGGCCTCACACATGACGATAAATGTCGAGATGTTGAGGAAGGAATTGGGGGATAGATCATGGAAATCTATCCCGTAGTAATACATAAGGCCGTGAAAAAATGGGTAGAGGGGAAACCCTAGCCCGCTGACGAAGTGGGGAAGGAATACAACCCTCTCGTGGGGTTTCGGAGTAGGGACGATCTGTCCCGCCGCCGGGAGATGGTGCGCGATCTTCTTGGCTAGGTACCCGGCCTCCCGGAGTTTCTTGATATCCTTCTCCTTGACGGAGGAGGCCATCCACTTGCCTTGCGCTCCGGATCCGGACATGGTTGGAGTGCTTTTTGCGGCAGAAGAGATGAGAGCTTGGGCGTTGGAGCTCGAGAATCGAAAAGCAGAAGAGAAGGCATGTGTGAAAGAGGGGAATCCTTATCCCTTTATAAATGCAGTAAAAAGCATCCGCCTCCCCACTCGCCCTACAACTAGCTTATTTCCCAAGCGTCGCACTGATGGCACGATTGGGTTACCCATACCCGCGTTGATGAGAATCTCGTGATAAGGGGACACAATTTCTGCTTCGACAAGACGTGCCGATGAAACTGCACCTCGAAATACGTTGAGGCAGGCTAAAAACGGTTCAAATAAAGACCAGACCATGGCGTGATGTCACGTTGTGAGTTGCGAGCAGATTGGACTCGTGGGATATTATACTCTCTATAGTGGTATGAGGAATTTGTTTTGCAGAGCCGGACACGCTTCCTGTGTTCGGAAGACTATGTTGGAGTATTCGGAGAAGGAACCTGCCTTGCAATGCCAAAGACAATCTGCGCGCCAGACTCGTCGTCATTGAAGCCTAGTTCAGGGGCTACTGAGGGAGTCCTAGACTAAGGGGTCCTCGGACAGCCGGACTATATACTTTGGCCGAACTCTTGGACTATGAAGATACAAGACAGAAGACTTCGTCCCGTGTCCAGATGGGACTCTCCTTTGCGTGGAGGACAAGCTTGGCGGTACAGATATGTAGATTCCTTTCTCCGTAACTGACTTTCTGTAACCCTAGCCCCCTCCGATGTCTATATAAACCGGAGGGTTTAGTCCATAGGACAACAATCATAACTTCATAGGGCTTCTAGGGTTTAGCCATTACGATCTCGTGGTAGATCAACTCTTGTAATACTCATATTCGTCAAGATCAATCAAGCAAGAAGTAGGGTATTACCTCCATAGAGAGGGCCTGAACCTGGGTAAACATTGTGTCCCCCGCTTCCTGTTACCATTAGCTTTAGACGCACAGTTCGGGACCCCCTACCCAAGATCCGCCGGTTTTGACACCGACAATAGCCTCCACACAAAATCCAACCGCTTCTCACGTTTGACCCAACTCGGTCAGACCGAATAATGAACTCGGTGAGACCGATTTAGTTCATAATGTGTATGTTAGGAAACTCGGTGGGACCGACTAGAATAACTCGGTGAGACCGATGTGCTAGAGCTGGGGCAAAACCTCATCTCGGTGGCGCTGATTGCGTGAACTCGGTGAGACCGATTTCAGCAAAGAGCAAACAGAGAGTTAGTCAAGCAAACTCGGCGTGACCGATTACTCATTCCGGTGAGACTGAAATGTTACAGAAGGGGATCAAAGAGTTTGCAGGGCTATCTCGATGAAACTGAGATCCGTACCGGTGGAACCGAATTGCTAGGGTTTCTGGAAGTGGCTATGACATATGAACTTGGTGGCTCAAGGCAGATAGAACCTGTGGGGCTGAGATGGAGTTTAGGGTTTTGGACATATTTGGAATGAGAAAGTGGTTGAGGGTGAGCGAGTTCCGGACTAGGGGGTGTCCGGATAGCCGAACTATCATCATTGGCCGGACTCCAAGACTATGACTGGCTGAAGAAGAGTTCAGCCAGTCCTGTCCTGTCAAAGGAAGGGGAGTTTAGATCACGCGTCCCTTAAAGGACAGAATCACTTACCTCATCAGCTGGACGCTCCAAGCTGAATCGCGATCTTCGGTAGCGGATGCGGGAGCCTCGGTGCCGTTGAACAACACCTTCCAGACATCTTCGTACGTAGTGACGAAGAGCCCCTTCAGAGTCTGGTGCTGCGCCGGATCGAACTCCCACATGTTGAAGCCCCGTCGTTGGCACGGGAGAATCTGGCGGATGAGCATGACCTGGACTATGTTGACAAGCTTGAGCTTCTTGTCCACCAGCTTTTGGACGCAAGCTTGGAGTCTTGTCAGCTCCTCCGAATCACCCAAAATCCGGCCACTCTCTTTCCAGGTGGTAAGCAGTGTGGGGATGCCAGATCTGAATTCGGGGGCCGCTGCCCAATCGGCGTCACGCAACTCGGTGATGTAGAACCACCCCGATTGCCACCCCTTGATGGTTTCCATGAAGGTGCCTTCCAGCCACGTAACGTGGGACATCCTGCCCACCATGGCGCCTCCGTACTCCGCTTGGCTGCCCTTCACAACCTTCGGCTTGACATTGAAGGTCTTGAGCCACAAGCCGAAGTGGGGCTGGATGCAGAGGAAGGCCTCGCACACGATGATAAACGCCGAGATGTTGAGGATGAAATTCGGGGCCAGATCATGGAAATCCAGGCCGTAGTAGAACATGAGCCCCCGGACGAAGGGGTGAAGTGGGAAGCCCAGTCCGCGGAGGAAATGGGGAAGAAACACTACCCTCTCATGGGGCCTGGGGGTGGGGATGAGCTCTCCCTCGTCGGGGAGCCGATGCGCGATGTCGCTGGACAAGTATCCAGCGTCGCGCAGCTTCTGGATCTGCCCCTCCGTGACGGAGGATGCCATCCACTTGCCTCCCGCTCCGGACATAGTTGGAGAAGGTTGAGGTGAGAAGTGCGGACTTGGGCGCTGGAGCTCGAGTTCGCGGAGATGGATAAGCCAAGGAGGAAGAAGGCGCAAGTAAAAGGGTTGGATCTTTATCCCCTTATATGGGCGGACAGAAACACGCGTCCCCACCTGCCTGGTAAAACTCGCTTATCTCCCAAGCGTCACAATCAATGGCGCGGTTGGGTTACCCACGTCCGTATTGATGGGAGTCCCGAAATAAGGGGAACACGATCTCTGCTTCGACAAGACGTGCCAAGGAAACCGCCTCGCTAAATGCGCTGAGGTGGAACAATAAAAACAATTCGAGTAAAGGCTTGGAAGTGGTGTGACGTCACGCCACAGAATACGTCAGCAGATTGATCTTGTGTAATATTATTCTCTCTATGGTGGTATGTGGAATTTATTTTTGCAGAGCTGGACACTATCCTGGTGTTCACAATCTTCTATAAATTATTCGGAGGAGGAACCCGCCTTGCAATGCCGAAGACAATATGCGCGCCGGACTCGTCGTCATTGAAGCCTAGTTCAGGGGCTACTGAGGGAGTTCCGGACTAGGGGGTGTCCGGATAGCCGAACTATCATCATCGGCCGGACTCCAAGACTATGATACAAGATTGAAGACTTTGTCCCGTGTTCGGATGGGACTTTCCTTGGCGTGGAAGGCAAGCTTGGCGATACGGATATGTAGATCTCCTACCTTTGTAACCGACTCTGTGTAACCCTAACCCTCTCTGGTGTCTATATAAACCGGATGGCTGTAGTCCATAGGATGAACAACAATCATACCATAGGCTAGCTTCTAGGGTTTAGCCTCCTTGATCTCGTGGTAGATCTACTCTTGTAACCCACATCATTTATATTAATCAAGCAGGACGTAGGGTTTTACCTCCATCAAGAGGGCCCGAACCTGGGTAAAAACATCATGTCCCTCGTCTCCTGTTACCATCCGCCTAGACGCACAGATCGGGACCCCCTACCCGAGATCCGCCGGTTTTGACACCGACAGAGGGCTTTAGAGAAATATCACTGAGCATTTAGCAAGCAAGCCATTAAGCAACACCTCATCCCCTTTTAATAGTATTAGCTTTCATATGGACTCAATGTGATCTTGGATCACTTAAAATGAAATGAAGAGTCTTGAGCTTTTGCCAATATGTGTCCTTAGCATTTTGAAGGGGTTCCACATCCTCTTGTCCATTCCACGCCATTGTTGAACTTGTCTGAAATACACTAGATAGAAGCATTAGTCCAACAAGAGATATGTTGACATTAATTACCAAAATTTCCCAAGGAGCACTTATGCTTTCAATCTCCCCCTTTTTGGTAATTGATGACAACATACATCAAAGCTTTAGGTAAAAGATATGAAGAGTAGCAGGTAAAGCTTCGGAGGAACATGTAACATGCATAAGCTCCCCCTACATGTGTGTAATCATGTGAATATAGAATATACTAACATGTGAAAGCATTAACATGACAAAGCAAGCAGAGAGTTGCATATATCTTGGCTATATGCATCAGAGCAAATGATATGATTTAGAAATGCACCTCCATGTCTATGTTGCAAACAACATGTACACCAACAAAAGATCATCATGAACATGAGTGTGATGCATATATTTACCTTGTGGTCTTGAGCTGACTTTGGAAAGAGTGGACCTGAGAAAACAGGGTTAGAAACATAAGGACACTCTTAATAAAGCATGTTAAGGACCCACAAGAATACCAAGACTGGGATGCCATGTAATGGGTGAGTACTAAGTACTTCAATAAGATATAGACATGTCTCCAAAGATATAAAGATGTGCAATGAATTCCAAAGATTTTTCTCCCCTTAGACATGGACTTTTTCTCCCTCTGAATCTGATATTGGATAATGGGAGAAGATAGGGTGAGATAAAATCAGATCAAGATAGGGTAATATCAACCAAAAATATAGCAACAAGAATTTTAGCAATAGCTAAGATTAAACATATTGACATGTCTTTCCCCTCTAAAATACATGTGACTTCTCTCCTCTTTGTTAACAAGCATTTGTAGAAGAGCTTGGATGTGCTCATATGATAAGCTTTGATGTGCTCTCTCTCTCTCCCCCCTTCGACATCAATTTCCAAGAACGGCACTTCCGGAGCATGAATCAAGTAGGTGTGGTCCTTGAGAGACATTATAAAGCAGTAGGCATTGTATGATGCATATAGAGGGAAGAATCATTGAGTGGAGCTGAAGAAAATAGGTAGTAAGAAATGGCAAAATATTTTCTCAGAGTTGAAATCAGTGATGCCGATGGGTTTTCCATCAGTGACACCGAGATGACAAAGTCACAGAAGGTACCGATCAGTGAGACTGAATCAGTCCATGTCGGTTGTACCGATGAACTATTCACAAGGAGACTTGTATTTTAGTCAAGCTGATAGGTTTGGATCGGAGGGACCGAGTTCACATAGAGTAAAGATTTTGTCAACTCAACTCACTTGGCAAATGAATTCTCACAAGGATTTGCAAGGAATTAACAGAAAGATTTGCAATGAATTAAACACTGATAAAGAGAACACGGATAAGAGGATCTAGATGAAGTTTTTATTTTGACAAAAGAGACACTATGGCAATAAAACATGCAAATGGAAACTCAATTAAAAAAAGAAACACCAGATAACTTCATCTAGAGATGGTCGGCGACAAAGTCACCTATGTTAGAGTATATTAACTTAGGAGTCAACTGAGTTCACTTGATCATAGGTCATACTCATCGTTAATCTCAAAATGGGGTTACCATTTTTTCGTTTAAGAATTTTGATGTATTCACACCTTGTTGAGTTGATTTAGATCATGTCTTGGAGCAAAGCTTCTCTAAGGTGGAATGACATACCTTGGGTTGTGGTGTTGATCTTGTTCATGTAGTTGAACTTGTGTTGGATGCTCAAGGTTGATGTTGTCCATCAAGAGTTGGGAGCACCCTAGTAGTATCAGTTCATCTTCCTACATGGGTTAGTCTTGCAAGGAAAAGCACTCGTGTATCCAAAATGACAATAATGAAACTTGATATTAATTGAAATTTGATATATTGAAAAAGTCAAAAGATACATTGAGTGAGTTCCTGCTTCCTTGTTTTCAACAACCACATCATAGGAACTTGGTGATGTAGAGATTGCTCAAAATATGAGTGGCTTGCAATCTCATAAATCTGGGCTCATCCAAGTACTTACAAGGGTTAGATAACATGCAAGGGGACAAGTAGAGATCCGAGACATATGGTCATTATCATAAGAGAAATATCAAGGATTAGTCAAAAAAGGCTCATGCCTTGCATGTATCCAAATAGGGTTTCTACTCCAAATTTGAGGCATCAATGATATTAAATTCACCTCTCAAATGACAAAACACTTTCTCATCAAGCCGTTTGGTGAATATATCCGCCAATTGCTTATCGGTACGAACATGCTTAAGATTGATGTCTCCTTTAGCAACATGATCTCAAATGAAATAATGACAAACTTCAATATACTTAGTTCGAGAATGTTGCACGGGATTGTGAGCAATCTTAATAGCACTTTCATTGTCACAAAGCAATGGGACATGTTTCACATGTATCCCATAATCCTTAAGGGTTTGGATCATCCAGAGTAATTGAGAAAAACATGATCCGACGGCATTGTATTCTTCTCGACAGTGGATAAGGATACCGAGTTTTGTTTCTTGGAGGACCAAGATACAAGGGATCTACCAAGAAATTGACAAGTACCCGAAGTGGACTTTCTATCAACCTTGTCACTGGCATAGTCCGAATCGGAGTAGCCAATAAGATCAAAAGATGACCTCTTAGGATACCAAATGCCAAAGTTTGGTGTATGAATTAAGTAGCTCATTATCCTTTTCATGGCCTTAAGATGACACTATTAAGGGGCTGCTTGATATCGTGCACACATGCACACACACACACTTAGCATAATATAGGGACGGGAGGCACATAGATATAACAATGAACCAATCATAGAGCGGTAAACCTTTTGGTCAACCGGTTTGCCATCCTTAGTCAAGTCAAGATGTCCACTAGTAGGCATGGGTGTTTTCATACCTTTGCTTTCTTGCATGTTGAACTTCTTGAAAATATCCTTGGTATACTTTGTTTGAGATACAAAGGTACTTTCCTTAGTTTGCTTGATTTGCAAAGAAAGGAAAATTTTGAGTTCGCTCATCATAGACATCTCAAACTTCTCCGACATTAGCCTTCCAAACTTTTCACTAAAATGGGGGTTAGTAGATCCAAATATGATATCATCCACATAAATTTGGCACACAAATAATTCTCCATTAACCCTTAGTAAAAAGTGTAGAATCGATTTTCCCAATTTCAAAGCCTTTTTCAATAAGAAATTTGGTCAAGCATTTATACCATGCTCTAGGAGCTTGTTTAAGACCATAAAGAGCCTTGTGAAGTTTGTAGACATGATTAGGTTTCTTAGGATTGATAAAGCCAGGAGGTTGTTTAACATACACCTCCTCCTCAATTTCTTCATTAAGAAAAGCACTTTTAGTGTCCATTTGTTATAAAGTGATATCATGGTGATTGGCATAAGCAAGTAAGATGAGTATGGACTCAAGTCTAGCAACGGGGGCATAAATCTCACCATAGTCCATACCTCCGACTTGAGTGTAGCCTTGAGCAGCGAGACGAGCCTTGTCGCGTACAACTGTCCATCTTCATCTTGCTTATTTTGAACCACCCATTTGGTTCCAATGACATTGAGGGAGTTTCGGACTAGGGGGTGTCCGGATAGCCGAACTATCATCATCGGCCGGACTCCAAGACTACGAAGATAGAAGATTGAAGACTTCGTCCCGTGTTCGGATGGGACTTTCCTTGGCGTGGAAGGCAAGCTTGGCGATACGGATATGTGGATCTCCTACCTTTGTAACCAACTCTGTGTAACCCTATCCCTCTCCGGTGTCTATATAAACCGGATGGCCTTAGTCCATAGGACGAACAACAATCATACCATAGGCTAGCTTCTAGGGTTTAGCCTCCTTGATCTCGTGGTAGATCTACTCTTGTAACCCACATCATCAATATTAATCAAGCAGGACATAGGGTTTTACCTCCATCAAGAGGGCCCGAACCTGGGTAAAAACATCGTGTCCCTCGTCTCCTGTTACCATCCGCCTAGACGCACAGATCGGGACCCCCTACCCGAGATCCGCCGGTTTTGACACCGACATTGGTGCTTTCATTGTGAGTTCCTCTGTGTCGTCATCTATAGGCTCGATGGCTTCTTCGATCATCATCAACAACGCAGTCCAGGGTGAGACCTTCCTCCCCGGACAGATCTTCGTATTCGGCGGCTTCGCACTGCGGGCCAATTCGCTTGGCCAACTGGAGCAGATCGAAAGCTACGCCCCTGGCCGTCAGGTCAGCTTTGGAAGTTTAAACTTCACGGCTGACATCCGCGGGGACTTGATCCTTGATAGGTTCGAGCCACAGCCAAGCGTGCCGCACTGTCGTGGCAAGCATGATTTAGCTCTGCAGCCGGACAGTACCTTCGAGGCCGCACTCGAAACCGCTCCGATCTTCAATTCGGAGCCAGCTCCGCAGATCGAGGATGGATGCCTAGACACTGCCTCGAGGGCTGCAACCTCTACGGCGATAGAGCCGAACACTGACTTTGTCCCTCATAAAGCTCGTGACTCCAAGGTGTCGGACTCCTCGCCGGACTCCGGACCTCCCGCGCCCGCCCTAATCGAATCCGATTGGGCGCCGATCATGGAGTTCACCGCAGCGGACGTATTTTAACACTCACCTTTCCGCGACATCTTGAGTTCGCTAAAATATCTCTCGTTATCAGGAGAGCCCTGGCCGGACTGCGGTCAGGACGGTTGGGATGCGGACGACGAAGAAATTCAAAGCCCACCCACCACCCACTTGGTAGCCGTTGTCGATGATTTAACAGACATGCTAGACTATGACTCCGAGAACATTGACGGTATGGACGACGACGCCGGAGACGACCAAGAACCAGTGCCCACTGGGCACTAGACAACCACCTCATCGTATGACATATACATGGTGGATATCCCAAAAGATGGGAATGGCGAAGGAACAGAGGAGGATGACCCCTCCAAAAAGCAGCCCAAGCGCCGGCGTCAGCAGCGCCGCTCTAAATCCCGCCACAGCAAGAATGAAGACTCCGGCACCGGAGACAATAATACACCGAACAGTGCCGAAGACAACCCGCTCCAGCAAGATGCAGCGCAGGAGGACGGAGACGCCAGCCCTTATGAAGGAGCGGCAGGAGAAGAGGCAGAGGATTATACGCCTCCCTCCGGAGACGAAGCGAGCCTCGACGACGACGAATTCGTCGTGCCTGAGGATCCCGTCGAACAAGAGCGTTTTAAACACAGGCTTATGGCCATGATGAACAGCCTCAAGAAAAAGCAGCAACAGCTTAGAGCTGATCAGGATCTGCTAGCCGACAGATGGACTGAATTCCTCGCGGCTGAAGAGCATGAGCTCGAATGCCCCTCCAAAAGCTACCCTAAATGCAAGCTGCTCCCCCGATTAGAGGAGGAGGCTTACGAACCCGCATCACTAGGAGACAATACGGCTGACCGACCACCCCGTGGTCGCGACAGAGTGGCCTCTAGGCCCTTCACCAGACCCGTACCCTGGCATCGCTCGAAAAGCACACGGCCACATGGGAACACTCCGGACTTGCGAGATATATTGGAGGATAAGGCAAGACAATCAAGATCGATCTATGGATCGCGTGGGCGTCCCACGATACGTGATGACAATCGTCGCGCCGGACACAATAAGACCGGCCGGGCCGAACAAAATAGACCAAGCTCCCTTGAGCTCCGTCGTGATATCGCCCAGTACAGAGGCGCCGCACACCCACTATGCTTCACAGATGAAGTAATGGATCATCAAATCCCCGAAGGGTTTAAACCCGTCAATATTGAATCCTACGATGGCACAACAGACCCCGCGGTTTGGATTGAAGACTATCTCCTTCACATCCACATGGCCCGCGGTGACGATCTTCACGTCATCAAATACCTCCCCCTCAAGCTTAAAGGACCAGCCCGGCATTGGCTCAACAGCTTGCCAGCAGAGTCAATTGGGAGTTGGGAGGACCTAGAAGCCGCATTCCTTGATAACTTCCAAGGCACTTATGTGCGACCACCAGACGCTGATGACCTAAGCCACATAATTCAACAGCCAGACGAATCGGCCAGGCAATTCTAGACACGGTTCTTAACCAAGAAAAACCAAATCGTGAACTGTTCGGATGCGGAGGCCCTCGCGGCCTTCAAGCATAACAACAGCGACGAGTGGCTTGCCCGGCACCTGGGACAGGAAAATCCGAAATCCATGGCAGCCCTCACATCACTCATGACCCGCTTCTGCGCGGGTGAGGACAACTGGCTAGCACGCAGCAACAACCTCAACAAAAATTCTGGCAGTCCAGACTTCAAGGACCAAAATGGCAGGCCGCGTTGCAACAAAAACAAACGCCGCATTAACGGCGATCATATTGAGGATACGGCAGTCAATGCAAGATTCAGAGGCTCTAAACCCGGTCAGCGGAAAAAGCCATTCAAAAGAACTACTCCGGGTCCTTCCAATTTGGACCGAATACTCGACCACTTGTGCCAGATACACGGCACCCCCGAAAAGCCAGCTAACCACACCAACAGGGACTGTTGGGTATTCAAGCAGGCAGGCAAGTTAATTACCGAAAACAATGACAAGGGGCTACATAGCGATGATGCGGACGAGACCCAACCGCCGAACAATAGAGGACAGAAGGGTTTCCCCCCACAGGTGCGGACGGTGAACATGATATACGCAACGCACATACCCAAAAGGGAGCGGAAGCGTGCACTCAGGGATGTCTACGCGATGGAGCCAGTTGCCCCGAAGTTGAATCCATGGTCCTCCTGCCCGATCACTTTTGACGGAAGGGACCACCCCACCAGCATCCGCCACGGCGGATTCGCCGCACTGGTCTTAGTCCCAATCGTCGATGGATTTCACCTAACTAGAGTCCTGATGGACGGCGGCAGTAGCCTGAACCTGCTTTACCAGGATACAGTGCGCAAAATGGGCATAGACCCCTCAAGGATTAAACCTACCAAAACAACCTTTAAAGGCGTCATACCAGGTGTAGAAGCCAATTGTACATGCTCAATTACACTGGAAGTGGTCTTCGGATCCCCGGATAACTTCCGAAGCGAGGAGTTAATCTTCGACATAGTCCCGTTCCGCAGCGGCTATCATGCCTTGCTCGGACGTACTGCGTTTGCAAAGTTCAACGCGGTGCCGCACTACGCATACCTCAAGCTCAAGATGCCAGGCCCTCGAGGAGTCATCACGGTCAACGGAAACACTGAACATTCTCTCTGCACGGAGGAACATACAGCGGCTCTCGCAGCAGAAGTGCAATGCAGCCTCTTAAGGCAATTCTCGAGTCCGGCCTTTAAGCGGCCGGACACAGCTAAGCGCGCCCGGAGTAACTTACAACAAGACCACCTGGCACGTTCCGAGCACACGTAGCAGTGCGGCCCCAACCCCAGCTCCTGCGAAACGTTAAAGCAGGTCCTTCGTGTACACCATTACGCTCTGAAAATACCATGGGCATGGGGAGAGGGGCACGACCACGATAAACCCACACTGCGGCTAAACCACACCAGGGGCTCTCGAGTGTGTCGTTCTTTTTTCTTTTCTTTTTACCTTTTATTTTTTACACACAGGACTCCGTTTGTCAGAAGCCCTGTCTGGCAGCAGATCTGCCGAACTCATGATGCAACAGCCAGGGAAGGATAAAGGCCACAATGAATATACAGGTGGTCTCCATTACGAGCATTTTTTATACACCAATCTGCAGCCTACCCCTGGAGGGAGACATGTTTAACAGTCCCATTCCTTGCTTATCGCACTATTTGTATCGTTTTGCATTCGTAACAGCACTTATTGAATAAAACAATGCAGTACCTTTTTGCTTATAATTGCATTTCCTTTTCATACATATGTTCATTCATGGCATATTGCATTCGTACACTTTGGTACGACTAATACACATCAGGGGCTTATGTTCCCCGAATCATGGTCTGATGAGTCCGAACACTTTCACAAGTGCGGCACCCCGAACTTATAGCACTATATGCATCGGCTCTGAATCATGTCTTGGGTCAATAGTTGGGTTTACCCAGCTCCCATGTTTTGGTACCTTACGTTCCGTTATATCGGCTAAGGTAGCACTGGGAGAACCACTACGATTGCGCCCCAGTTGAGCTGGGTTAACGCCTCAGTGGAGAAAGCTTAAACTGACCGTCATGATGAGGCGAGAGCCGGTCGCTGTTCGAGAGGTTTTTTGTGAGTCCTTAAAGACTTATGCCGCTTAGAGCGAGGAGCCGGATACTGTCTGGCCAAGGCGTGGATAGCGCCCCAAATTCGGCCTTCCGAAGACTAGGGGCTTCGCCGAAATTTAAAATTATATAATTCTATGGCTAAGTGAGAGTGTTCAAGCATTATAAGTCCGGTTGCCTTGTTCGCTGTGTCGAGCGCCTCCCTAGATGGACCCAAAAATGGGAACAAGAGCGCTCGAGTTTATCCCGAACACCGCAGCACTCATGGCATGGGGGTTGAAGCCGACGACTTGCCATCTCTCAGATTTGATAAACATCCGCACAGAAGGTAATATTTTAAATTAACAAGCGTTGCTTAGCGCATATGAACCAAGTTTTCAGCGCACAGGATAACAAAATGCGAGTCTACTCAAATATTACATCTTTGGAGCACTCATCCGCAATAGTGCGGGCGCCCATCAGCACACTCTTATAATACATCTCGGGCGTGTGATGCTCCTTGCCCTCTGGTGGCGGGTCCGTCACGAGCTTCTGGGCATCCATCTTGCGCGGGCAAGGGCCCGACGGGCACCCTCAATACAGGCGGAGTGCTTGATAACTTCAACCCACGGGCACACATCCACCAGCCGGCTCACCAGGCCGAAGTAGCTCCTAGGCATAGCCTCCTTAGGCCACAGCCAAACTATGAGGCCCTTCATGGCCTGTTCGGCCGCCTTGTGGAGCTCGACTAGCTGCTTCAGCTGGTCGCTAAGGGGCATCGGATGTCCGGCCTCAGCATACTGGGACCAGAAGACCTTCTCTGCCGAGCTCCCCTCCTTGGCCCGGTAGAATGCGGCATCATCGGACACGCTGCGAGGAAGATCTGTGAACGCTCCTGGAGAGCTCCGAATTCGGGTAAGCGACAGGTAATTAACACTCACATGCTAACTTTGCATGAAAAATGCCTTACCCGCTGCTATTTTCTTCACTGCCTCAATCTCCTGGAGGGCCTTGTAGGCTTCGGCCTTAGCGGTTTTGGCATTCTCAAGAGCCGTTGCAAGCTCAGACTCTCGAGTCTTCGAGTCACGCTCCAAGCTCTCCTGTTTTTTCACGAGATCCTGGAGCTCTTGCTGTACCTCCGCCACCCGCGCCTCCTGTTTCTTTCGCTCGGTGTGCTCCGCGGCCGCATTGCGTTCGGCCGCGGC
This sequence comes from Triticum aestivum, assembly GCF_018294505.1. Lineage (NCBI taxonomy): Eukaryota > Viridiplantae > Streptophyta > Magnoliopsida > Poales > Poaceae > Triticum > Triticum aestivum. The sequence goes on along the minus strand of NC_057798.1, from coordinate 590,071,575 downwards.
CACCGCTTCCTTCAGGGTCGCCACATCGTTAGTGGCCCCTGCAATACCCAAGTTATCCTTGTCATTTTTCTTGCAACCAAATCTTTTTCTGTAAGGTACAATTTTCATAAGGTATTACTCACCTTCTTTTTCCTCGAGCTGCTTCTTGGCACGGCCGAGCTCGTTCTCGGACCGCTCGAGGTTTTCCTTCAAAGTATTGACCTCCGCAGTCATTGCGGCGGAGGTCAGCAGCACAGCCTGCAATCCCATATTGACATATTTTCATGACTCCTGCGTTTATCTTTCTAAAGATCCTCAGTCCGGCTTTTCTTTCTGAACACCGAACCGAGCATCAGGGGCTACTATCTATGCGGTACCATTTTACATATATTGAAATTCTTACCTCAAAGCCTGTTAGAAGGCTGCTGCAGGCTTCGGTCAGCCCGCTCTTAGCGAGATGAACCTTCTGAATCACCGCACTCATAATAGTGCGGTGTTCCTCTTGGATGGAGGCGCCATTGAGCGCCTCCAGCAAATTATCCGGCACCTCCGGTTGGACGGAGGCATCCGGCGTCGCGGTCTTGCCCTTCTTACAAAGGGGTCGCCCGCCGGACTCCGGAGCCACTGTGGCCTCTGGGGCCGAGTCCGGTGCAAAGTCCGGGAGGTTGTCCTGTGACACCTCCGGGGCCTCCTCCTCCTGGTAGGTCCCTTCCTGGGACCCCACCTCGGCATCGTCCGCGGCACGGGGGGTGGAGGCAGTCGGAAGGGAATCCATATCCGACGCACCCAAGGACCCGCTCGACGAAACGGGAAGATCATCCTTGGGCGGACTGCAGGGTTGTACGCGGCATTAGAAAGACATTATGTGGCGAAAAGAAAAAACCTTGAAGTTATTCGTGAGTCCGGATACTTACAATCTCACCAGGGGCTTGGCCCTTGGAGGCCAGTCCTCGTCGTCGTCACTGGCGTTGGCGGAGCGATCCAGGGGAAGAGGTTTTCCCTTCTTGGACCCTTCGGCCTCCCTTGTTGGGGAGGCCTTCCTTTTCTTCCCTCCCCCCATTGGGGGAGAGGCTTTCTTCTCCTCGTCGTCTTGGTGGGAGGAGTCGGCCTTGGATTCATCATCCGATAGCACCTGAAAACGGGAACTCTTCCGAGTCCCCGTGGCCTTCTTCTTGGCCTTCTTCTCCGGCACCACGTGGGGTGCCGGAGCCAGCAGCCCCATCAGGCGGGCGTCCGCAGGGTCCTCTGGCAATGGGGCCGGACAGATAGTCCGTTCGGCCTTCGCTAGCCAGTCTTGTCAAAGGTAAAGGGAGTTTAGATCCCGCATAGAGTCAAACTATGGAAAGCAAGTGGCAAAATCATTTACCTCGTCAGCCGGGCGCTACGAGCGGAATCCGCGATCTTCGGTAGCGGATGCGGGAGCTTCGACGCCCTTGAACAGCACCTTCCAGACATCTTCGTACATAGTGTCGAAGAGCCCGCTCAGGGTTTGGTGCTGCGCCGGATCAAACTGCCACATGTTGAAACCCCGTCGTTGGCACGGGAAAATCCGGCAGATGAGCATGACCTGGACTACGTTGACAAGCTTGAGCTTCTTGTCCACCAGCTTCTGGATACAGGCTTGGAGTCCGGTCAGCTCCTCCGAATTCCCCCAGATCAGGCCACTCTCTTTCCAGGAGGTGAGCCGTGTAGGGATGCCAGATCTGAATTCGGGGGCCGCTGCCCAATCGGCGTCACGCGGCTCGGTGATGTAGAACCACCCCGATTGCCACCCCTTGATGGTTTCCACGAAAGTACCTTCCAGCCACGTAATGTGGGACATCCTGCCCACCATAGCGCCTCCGCACTCCGCTTGGCTGCCCTTCACAACCTTTGGCTTGACACTGAAGGTCTTGAGCCACAAGCCGAAGTGGGGTTGGATGCAGAGGAAGGCCTCGCACACGACAATAAACGCCGAGATGTTGAGGATGAAATTCGGGGACAGATCATGGAAATCCAGGCCGTAGTAGAACATGAGCCCCCGGACGAAGGGATGAAGTGGGAAGCCCAGTCCGCGGAGGAAATGGGGAAGAAACACTACCCTCTCATGGGGCCTAGGGGTGGGGATGAGCTCTCCCTTGTTGCGGAGCCGATGCGCGATGTCGCTGGACAAGTATTCGGCGTCGCGCAGCTTCTGGATCTACCCCTCCATGGCGGAGGAGGCCATCCACTTGCCTCCCGCTCCGGACATAGTTGGAGAAGGTTGAGGTGAGAAGTGCGGACTTGGGCGCTGGAGCTCCAGTTTGCAGAGATGGATAAGCCAAGGAGGAAGAAGGCTCAGGTAAAAAGGTTGGATCTTTATCCCCTTATATGGGCGGACAGAAACACGCGTCCCCACCGGCCTGGTAAAACTCCCTTATCTCCCAAGCGTCACAATCGATGGCGCGGTTGGGTTACCCACGTCCGTATTGATGGGAATCCCGGAATAAGGGGAGCACGATCTCTGCTTCGACAAGACGTGCCAAGGAAACCGCCTCGCTAAATGCGCTGAGGTGGAACAATAAAAACAATTTGAGTAAAGGCTTGGAAGTGGTGTGACGTCACGCTACAGAATACGTCAGCAGATTGATCTTGTGTAATATTATTCTCTCTACGGTGGTATGTGGAATTTATTTTTGCAGAGCCGGACACTATCCCGGTGTTCACGATCTTCTATAAATTATTCGGAGGAGGAACCCGCCTTGCAATGCCGAAGACAATATGCGCGCCGGACTCGTCGTCATTGAAGCCTGGTTCAGGGGCTACTGAGGGAGTTCCGGACTAGGGGGTGTCTGGATAGCCGAACTATCATCATCGGCCGGACTCCAAGACTATGAAGATACAAGATTGAAGACTTCGTCCCGTGTCCGGATGGGACTTTCCTTGGCGTGGAAGGCAAGCTTGGCGATACGGATATGTAGATCTCCTACCTTTGTAACCGACTCTGTCTAACCCTAGCCCTCTCCGGTGTCTATATAAACCGGATGGCCTTAGTCCATAGGACGAACAACAATCATACCATAGGCTAGCTTCTAGGGTTTAGCCTCCTTGATCTCGTGGTAGATCTACTCTTGTAACCCACATCATCAATATTAATCAAGCAGGACGTAGGGTTTTACCTCCATCAAGAGGGTCCGAACCTGGGTAAAAACATCGTGTCCCTCGTCTCCTGTTACCATCCGCCTAGACGCACAGATCGGGACCCCCTACCTGAGATCCACCGGTTTTGACACCGACAGACATTTTGATGGTCGTCGGGTTTTCAACCAGTGTCCACACTTGATTCCTCTCGAAGTTGTGTAGCTCTTCATGCATAGCATTCACCCAATCCGGGTCCTCAAGAGCTTCTTCAACCTTCATAGGTTCAACAATCGAAATGAATGAGTAGTGTTCACAAAAGTTATCCAAATGAGTTTTAGAGCGAGTAATTCTCCCGGTTTAAATGTCATCGATGATTTGTTCGATGGGATGGTCTCTTGTGACTCTCGCTCTAACTCATGAGAGATTTTGTTTGGGTTGAGGTGGAACATCCTCTTCATTGTCTTATTCTCCTTCTTCATTGTTGTTGGCGTGTTGTTGTTCTCTTGTGGAGGTGGAGAGGGAGGTTGAGGTGGTTCATCTTGTTGTACTTCCTCATTTTCTTCGTCTTGACGTGTTCCACTTGTGGATGCCTCGAAGTCAACTTGTGGTTCACCTTGATGTGAAGTTGAGGCTTCCACTTGAACAGAAGAGGTACTCTCCTTCACCTCCATTGGGCGAATCTTGCCAATGGACAAATCTTGGACTGCTTCCGAAGGATCTTTTTATCCTACATCAAGTGGCAATTTCTCTACTTGCGAGCGATTTGATTCATCAAACTTCACACCTACCATTTCTTCAACCTTTCGGGTGAAATTGTTGCAACGGTAAGTGTGAGAGTTTGATCCATAACCGGGTAGGAATCCTTTGTGAGATTTAGGTGCAAATTTCGAGCGACGATGCTTATCAAGAATGTAACACTTTGGCCAAATACTCAAAAGTATCCAACTTGGGGTTTGTTACTGGTAAGAAGCTCGTATGTCGTCTTGCCGAGAAGCTTGTGAAGATATAGTCGATTCGTAGCATGACAAATTGTCTCAACCGCTTCCGCCCAAAAGTGTCGTGGCGTCTTGTATTCATCAAGCATTGTACTTGCCCTCTCAATCAGCGTCGGGTTCTTCCTCTCAACGAATCCATTTTGTTGAGGTGTTTATGTAGCCGAGAACTCATGTGAATCTTCGTCAAGGAAGGTATCCACATTTGCGTTCTTGAACTCCGTTCCGTTATCACTTCAAACCTTCTTGATCTTCACTTCAAACTAATTTTGCACCTTCCTAGCGAAGTTCTTGAAGATCTTTTGGACTTGCGATTTATCATCAAGAAAGAACACCCAGGTAAATCTTGAGAAGTCGTCAACAATGACTAAACCGAACGAGTTACCACCAAGGCTCTTGTAGGCATTGAGACCGAAAAGATCGATATGAAGTAGCTCAAGCGGTCTTCTCATGGTCATGATGTTCTTCACGGGATGACTTCCTCCAACCTGTTTTCCTACTTGACAAGCACTACAAAGTCTATCCTTGTCAAATATGACATCTTTAACACCAAGGATATGGTCACCTTTAATAAGCTTATGAAGATATCGCATGCCCACGTGACCTAACCTTCTATGCCATAACCAACCTTTAGAAGATTTAGCAATTAAGCAAGTATGAGGTTGAGCTTTCTTAGTGAAATCAACAATGTATAGGTCACCTCTACGAATGCAGGTAAATACCATATTATGATTATCTCTTTGAAACACTTTACAATCTACTTTAGTAAATAAGACATTGAAACCGAAGTCAACTAGTCTAGATACAGGAAGTAGATTGTAACCAAGGGATTCAACAAGCATGACATTTTGGATAGAGCTATCATTGGAAATGGCCACCTTACCAAGGCCAAGTACCTTACCCTTGGAGTTATCTCCAAAAGTGACATACTTGCAAGGACCGTCGTTCTTTGCAAGCTCATAGAACATGTCCTTGTCTCCGGTCATATGATCAGTACATCCACTACCAAGAATCCACTCCTTTCCCCGGCCATGTAACTGCGAAGGTTATCCATAAGACCAAAGTGTCTCATCGACTCATCAAGGTCAAAGTCACTGTCATCATCCTCATCATAATATCCATGCTCAGCATCATCATGTGAATGATCATCACCTAGAGAGAGTGATTCATTAGATTTATGACCATGACAATGTGCATGTTTATGAATTATAATAGTTTGCGAAATGATGCTACTAATGACTCCAACATTCCTTTGGCACGCATAAGGTCACGAAGCTTAAATAGACAATCATCAAATATAGGATTACTAGGATCCATATTTTGAAAAGCAATGGACTTTTGAAGAATCTCATCTAAATTTTTCAAGGAATAGTTTGGAAACCGCTCCTCAAGATATTTCCATATAGAATAAGCACATTCAAATGTAGGCAAGCATACAAGCAAATTTCTAGGCAATCTTCTAATTATAAGATCAATAGTTCTAAGATTGCGGATCATGTTAAGATACTCATTGGGGGTAGGATGCAAAGGGTCAATAGGGGGCGCACAAGGGCTAGTAATATACTTGTTCAAATCATATTCATTGAAAATCTCAAGCATCTCATTCTTCCAATAATTATAGAACTCTCCATCAAGCATAATCACTCTACATCTAATACTCCCAATCATAGACTCATCCATCTTCCTCCAATGTGTGATTAAACCAAAGCAATGGAGACCAATGCTCTGATACCAATTGAAAGGATTGAGAAGAGGGGTCTAGAGGGAGTGATTAGACCCTTAACAGGCAAAAGTAGAAGTTTTTAATTTGTCCAAGTTAAGGTGGAGTTTTAGCACAAGTTTAAGCATTCATAATACATTTCAAGCAAGCATGACAAGAGTATATGCAGCGGAAAGAGAAAAGCATGCTAATTGCAAGAAAGTAAAGGGATGGGATTGGAGTGTGCAAACGCAATGAAGACACGGAGATTTTTGGCATGGTTTCGATAGGTGGTGCTATCGTACATCCACATTGATGGAGACTTCAACCCACGAAGGGTAACGGCTATGCGAGTCCACGGAGGGCTCCATCCACGAAGGGTCCACGAAGAAGCAACCTTGTCTATCCCACGATGGCCATCGCCCGCGAAGGACTTGCCTCACTCGGGTAGATCTTTGAAGGAAAAATGCCCTAGAGGCAATAATAAAGCTGTTATTTTGTATTTACTTATATCATGTAAAATGTTTATTATTCATGCTAGAATTGTATCAGCTGGAAACTTGATACATGTGTGAATACATAGATAAAACACCGTGTCCCTAGTATGCCTCTACTTGATTAGCTCATTGATCAAAGATGGTTAAGTTTCCTAGCCATGGACATGTGTTGTCATTTGATGAACGGGATCAAATCATTAGGAGAATGATGTGATGGAAACGACCCATCCGTTATCTTAGCATAATGATCGTTCAGTTTTACTGCTATTGCTTTCTTCATGTCAAATATATATTCCTCCGACTATGAGATTATGCAACTCCTGGAAACCGGAGGAATGCCTTATGTGCTATCAAACATCACAACGTAACTGGGTGATTATAAAGATGCTCTACAGGTATCTCCGAAGGTGTTTGTTGGGTTGGCATAGATCGAGATTAGGATTTGTCACTCCGAGTATCGGAGAGGTATCTCTGGGCCCTCTCGGTAATGCACATCATATGAAGCCTTGCAAGCAATGTGACTAATGAGCTAGTTGCGGGATAATGCATTACAAAATGAGTAAAGATACATGCCGATAACGAGATTGAACTAGGTATGAAGATACCGACGATCGAATCTCGGGCAAGTAACATACCGTGACAAAGGGAATAACGTATGTTGACATTGCGGTTTGACCGATAAAGATCTTCGTAGAATATGTGGGAACCAATATGAGCATCCAGGTTCCGCTATTGGTTATTAACCGGAGAGGTGTCTCGGTCATGTCTACATAGTTCTTGAACCCGTCGGGTCCGCATGCTTAACGTTCGATGATGATATGTTATATGAGTTATGTGTTTTGAAGACGTAAGGTTGTTCAGAGTCCCGGATGAGATCACGTACATGACGAGGAGTCTTGAAATGGTCTAGAGGTAAAGATTGATATATTTTAAGGCAGTATTTGGACAATGGAAGGGTTCCGAAATGTATCGGGTACATACCGGAGTACCGGAGGGGTTACCAGAACCCCCCGGGGAAAGATATGGGCCATAGGAGGGAGGCTAACCAGCCCACAAGGGGCTGGCGCACCCCCCTCAAGGGAGGCAGCCGAATTGGACTAGGGAAGGGGGCAACGCCCCCCTTTCCTTCTCCTACTCCCTCTCCTTCCCCCTTTCCCCCTCCGGTAAAAGGAAGGGGGGGGAATCCTACTAGGAGCCCCACTTGGGGCGCGCCTAGGGCTGGCCTCCTCTGCCCCCTCCTTTGTATACGGGGGGGGGGGGCTAGAAGACACACCAATTGCTCCAAGCCGTGTGTGGTGCCCCCCTCCACATTTTACGCCTCCGGTCATATTCTCGCGGTGCTTAGGTGAAGCCCTGCGTGGATCACATCACCATCACCGTCATGTTGGAGATATGCCCTAGAGGCAATCATGTATGATGATATTTCCTATGTGTTTATGAATAAAGATAGGCCTTGGACATTATCAATGATGTGTATCAGCAAGTACGTGACTTGCTTGTGGGACTATGCATTGTATGATGACTGTCCTAAAAGATCCCTTGTCGAAAGGGCTTTGTGGACGCGCAACCAAATAGACTAGCATATGACACGGTCGATGGCTTGGTCTCACTATCCATGGAGCATTGGATGCTAACCAGATAATATGGACTTGGAAAGGTCTGGTCGGATTCGACATAGTCGGATCCGAGTCGAGATAAGGTCCGAGTTGGACAAACCCAACTATAAGACGCAACGATATGTCATCTGTGAGTATCTAGTACAACATACGTTCTATGTCCTAAGACCTGAGCTGACGCATGTACTCAGGATGGTGACAGACCTGCTCTGGGCCGACCAGACGCTACTCCATGACTGGGTAGTTACAAAGGTAGGTTTCAGGCTTGTCCAGACCCATGCTGCGAGACATGGTCGAGCAAGATGGGATTTGCCCTTCCGATTAGGAGAGATATACTCTGGGCCCCTCGTGTGATCCGACCAGGATAAGCATGGCCATGCGACAAGGATTATGAGATAATCCGGATAGTGGTCGGTATCACTGGAACGAGAATGAGGTCGGGCTAGCACAAGGATGAGAATCTCGCCTTGAGCCCAACAACATATATCGTGTGGCAAAGGGAACAAAAGTGTGACATGTTGTACATGTTTGCCTAACCAGCTTCATAGTATGCTTGGTGTTCGGCATGCCTTGCTAGAGGCATCTACCAACCGTGCAGTTCAGAGGTGATCTGAACTGCGACCAAGCCGACTTGAACCTAAGGGGTCGCGCACTTAAGGGAAGGAACCCACGAGGTCGGATCCGAGGACAATGGTCGGATGTGATCTAAGTTGTATTCGGATTGTGGCCAAGTAGACTTGTGGGCTTTAGGGTCCGTGCGAGGCCCAAGTGTTGAGCCCACGATGTACGCCTATATAAAGTGGAGGTGCAGCACACTCATGCGGCTGATCGCTTCGGTGCTGTCACTAGGGTTTGCATGTGTTGTGAATAGCCACCTCCACTCACCGCCGGTTGTGTGATCGGACCTAGCAGTCCGCTGCACGATGTTCCTCCTGCACGCGCGGATACAATTAGAGGCGATGCACTTGCGCCGCTCCGGCGAACCTGTTCGCGGGATCTGATCGGCTACGTGGGAGACCGGCAAGGAGGAGGACTCCTGGAATGCGAGGCGACTAAGGGAACACGCTGCCTCAACTCTACTTCCGCTGCACGGCACTGCACGTCTAGTGGTAACGATCTGTGATCCATCTCCCGTAGCATGTTCCTGGTTGTTCTGCGCGTAAGAAAATTTTAATTTGCAGTCGACGCACCCTACCATAGAACCCAACACGTCAGCATGCCATCATGCTGACGGAACTCATCTACTCCTTCGACCCTCTGCTGGATCAAGAGCTCGAGGGACATCATCGCGCTGAATGTGTGCAGAACTCAGAGGTGACGTACATTCGGTACTCGATCGGTCAGAACAAGAAGACGTTCGACTACATCAACCGCGTTAAGTAAACACTTCCGCTTTCGGTCTACGAGGGTACGTGGACACACTCTCCCCTAGATAGATCTTGCGTGAGCGTAGGATTTTTTTGAAATTGCATGCTACGTTTCCCTACAGTGGCATCCGAGCCAGGTCTATGCGTAGATGATATGCACGAGTAGAACACAAAGAGTTATGGGGGATGATCGTCATACTGCTTATCACCAATGTCTTATTTTGATTCGGTGGTATTATTGGATGAAGCGGCCCGGACCAACCGTACATGACCACGATCATGACGCCGGTTCCACCGACAGACATGCGACTAGATTTGCATAAAGGTGGCTGGCGGGTGTCTGTTTCTCCAACTTTAGTTGAATCAAATTTGACTGCGGTCGGTCCTTGTGAAGGTTAAAACAACAAACTTTATAAATCACCGTTGTGGTTTTGTGCCGTTGGTAAGTATGGTTCTTGCTAGAAGCCCGTAGCAGCCATGTAAAACTTGCAACAACAAAGTAGAGGACGTCTAACTTATTTTTGCAGGGTATGTTGTGATGTGATATGGTCAAGACATGATGTGATATACATTGTTTTATGATATGATCATGTTTTGTAAAAGTTATCGACAACTAGTAGGAGCCTTATGGTTGTCGCTTTATTGTATGAAATACAAATGCCATGTAATTGCTTTACTTTATCACTAAGCGGTAGCGATAGTCATAGAAGCAATAGTTGGTGGGACAACCACGATGCTACGATGGAGATCAAGGTGTCAAGCCAGTGACGATGAAGATCATGACGTTGCTTTGGTGATGGAGATCAAATGCACAAGATGATGATGGCCATATCATGTCACATATTTTGATTGCATGTGATGTTTATCTTTTATGCATCTTATTTTGCTTAGTATGACGGTAGAATGATAAGATGATCCCTTAACTAAATTTCAAGGTATAAGTGTTCTCCCCGAGTATGCACTATTGCAAAAGTTCTTCGTGCTAAGACACCACGTGATGATCGGGTGTGATAGGCTCTACGTTCAAATACAACGGGTGCAAGCCAGTTTTGCACATGCGGAATACTCGGGTTAAACTTGACGAGCCTAGCATGTACATACATGCACTCAGAACACTGGAGACCGAAAGGTCGAACGTGAATCATATAATGGATATGATCAACATAGGGATGATCACCATTGATGACTACTCCATCTCATGTGATGATCGGACATGGTTTAGTTGATTTGGATCATGTATCGTTTAGATGACTTGAGGGGTGTCTATCTAAGTAGGAGCTCTTAAGTAATATGATTAATCGAACTTAATTTATCATGAACTTAGTCCTGATAGTTTTTGCATATCCATGTTGTAGATCAATGGCCTGTGCTACCGTTCCCTTGAATTTTAATGTGTTCCTAGAGAAAGCTAAGTTGAAAGATGATGGTATCAACTACACAGACTGGGTCTGTAACTTGAGGATTATCCTCATTACTACACAGAAGAATTATGCCCTTGATGTACCGCTGGGTGAAAGGCTTGCTGCAAGAGCAGAAACTAACGTTGTGAATGTATGGCAAGCTCGATCTGATGACTACTCGTTAGTTCAGTGTGCCATGCTTTACGGCTTAGAATCGGGATTTCAAAGACGTTTTGAACGTCATGGACCATATGAGATGTTCCAGGAGTTGAAGATAATATTTCAAGAAAATGCACGAGTTGACTGATTGAAGTCTCCAACAAGTTCTATAGCTGCAAGATGGAGGAGAATAGTTATGTTCGTGAGCACATACTCAGAATGTCTAGGTACCATAATCACTTGACTCAGTTGGGAGTTAACCTTCCAGATGATTGTGTCATTGACAGAGTTCTTTAATCACTGCCACCAAGCTACAAAGGCTTCGTGATGAACTACAATATGCAAGGGATGGAAAAGACTATTCCCGAGCTCTTCGCAATGCTAAAGGTTGCGGAGGTAGAAATCAAGAAGGAGCATCAAGTGTTGATGGTTAACAAGACCACTCGTTTCAAGAAGAAGGGCAAAGGAAAGAAGGGGAACTTCAAAAAGAATGGCAAGAAGTTGTCACTCCCAGGAAGAAACCCAAAGCCGGACCAAAGTTTGAAATTGAGTGCTTCTACTGCAAAGGGACTGGTCACTGGAAGCGAAACTACCCCAAGTATTTCGCATTGTGACCTCGTCCTTAGCCAATCTTCATTTAATCAGTAGTCCCTGTTTCGAGTTACAAATATGAGCAACTGAACCCGTATCAAATACCCATGCACTACTACGAGAATTAGTAAGGTACACCATCTACCACAGATCCAAAGGCAAGATCTTTGTTGCCAAGAACGGAACCTTTCTAGAGAAGGAGTTTCTCTTGAAAGAAGTGAGTGGGAGGAAAGTAGAACTTGATGAGGTAGTTGTACCTTCTCTCAGTTTGGAAAGTAGCTCATCCGAGAAATCCGTTCCTGTGATGCCTACACCAACTGGAGAGAAAGCTAATGATAATGATCATGAAACTTCAGATCAAGTTGCTACAGAACCTCGTAGGTCAACCAGAGCACGATCCGCACCAGAGTGGTACGGTAATCCTTTTCTGGAAGTCACGTTGCTTGACCATGACGAACCCACAAACTCTGAAGAAGCTATGATGAGCCCAGATTCCGATAAATGGCTTGAGGCCATGAAATTTGAGATAGGATCCATGTATTAGAACAACTAGCACAAATTCCCATGCATTGTAGCGGGAGACAAAAAGCCCCACCTCACTAACCCAATGACCCATTACGAGAGATGACGACATCAACAAACTCCTTGAAATCCTCCACGCCGAGAAACAACAGATGTGTTGCGCAAAAAACAAAATCGTGGTAGTATTTCATAAATGTACTAAAGGTGCATGAAATTTGAACCACAGAAATATCTACCAAGTTGTGAGTATCTCCGCACGCCTTTGCTGGCATTGCTTAGTGATGCCCAACAATATCATATTATATGAAAATGGTAAAGTGCATTTTAGTACAAGGTCCTTGCTTTACTATGGAGGTGACACCAATTTCCATGAACCAGTGTCGACCAAGGTGATGGACTGGGTAGTGGAGCATAGTTCATGTTCCATGATATTAGGAGCGTTGTACAAAGATCATCAATCTCTAGCTAATATAATAGAAAAAGTCCAGAGTTTGTGTCACATACAGCTAGGACTCCGAGTCGGACTCCTTGTACTTTGGTGACGTGCGCTAGTGGGTTGAGCAAAAAAATAAAAGAAAAGATTTGTTCAGTTGTTTGGAAAACATAGCACATGACCAAAAATGAAGACTTTTATTTTATGATTTAATCATGTATTTTTTGGGGTGTTATAGTTAATATTTTCCTCTCGAGTTAAACAATTCCAACACGTCAAATATTAGTATCACAATATCACATCTTAGCTCCCGACATCAATAATTTAGATATGTAGAAATAGTTCACCCATGGCATGTGCACGTAAACACAACACCTAGTAACTCAGCTACAAAAAAGCTGTTAGATAAATTTAGAAACAAAGAAAAAGGTCATCAGTTCAGTAACTGAATAAGCCTTGGACCGTGTAGGAAAACTATGATATTTTTGAGGCATAATTACCAATGATCTTCAATTAAACCACCAAAAAAAGAATTGTACACTTAATAAAGATGAACATCCATATTTTAAGAATCATGACTAACTGATGTGGCGCGTATGTTATAGGTGCGTGGGATGATGATCCCGCGGCAGAAGATGGAATCAAATGGTCAAAAAATTCAACTATGTCAAGTGTCATACAAAATTAGTTCAGTTTTTATGAAAAACGCTCTAATTAGTTTGAGAGACTAAATGCTTTAGTTTTTAACAATAGGGGGTAAATGACCATTTGTAAACATTTGATATAGTTGAAGTTGTGAGCACACACTAAAGGACTGTTTTTTCCCAAGCAAACTACACTTCAATCCTTTTATCATTTGGCATAAAGCCAAAGGCGACTGCAAGATTTGTTCCTTTAAAAACTTTATTACTTGTTTGACACCGTGGTGTAGGCTTATTATTGATCTTATAATTAGCTTTGCATCTGCCCGAGAGATCCAGCGCTTGGTATGACAAGATACAATACAACTTTGTTTAATCGGCAAGTGCTCCAACGCATGCATCCCACTTTTCTTCTTTATGTTTCCTTCTACTTTCTTTCTCTCTCCTTCTATTTTTTCCCTCTTTCCTCTTTATTACTCTTTATAATTTCCTTCCTTTTTCTTCCTCTCTCATTTATTCTTTCCTTCTATATTTCCCACGCATGCATCCCACTTTCCATAATTATTTGTCGTTCTATTTTCTTCCTCTTCTCTTTATTCTTTCCTCCAATTTCCTTTTGTATTTTCCTGTCACACCTGAAATCCCTAATTCCTTCTCTATTCTTTCTCTTTCCTTCCTTATTACGGGACGATTTATTTCCTTATTAATTCCTGAGATGCCTTTTTAATACCTAGAAAAATCCAAGGCGCATATAAATTAGAAAGATTGGATTTAAGCGAGCAATGTGGGACTATTTAATAAGCTTATCAACTTTCTATTATCACACAATGTGAGCTATATGAGTTGGTTGTGACATTTGTTGTTGTACATGAGGTTGAGAGTTCAAATCGTGCAGCAAACACTAAACTTTTGCACTGGGCCGCCTTGCTAGGCCGGAACAATTTGGCCTATCCCAATAAAAGCACCTGCGCGTGGAAAATCATTCATAAAAAAATAGTACCACCTCGGATAACAATAAATCTCCAAAAAACATAGATAATAATATGGGTGAACGGATGAAAAATTTGGCAAAACGCACCTTGCTTTATTAGTAGGTATAGAAGTGTCGTGGACTTTGGTGGATCTACTCGATGAACGGCGACCCATAGAGAATAAATGGATCTTCAAGAAAAAGACTGACGTTGATGGTAGTGTTACTATCTATAAAGCTTGACTTGTCGCAAAAGGTTTTCGACAAGTTCAAGGAGTTGACTACGATGAGACTTTCTCACCCGTAGAGATGCTTAAGTCTATCCGAATCATGTTAGCAATTGCCGCATTTTATGATTATGAAATCAGGTAAATGGATGTCAAAAGTGAATTCCTTAATGGATTACTTAAAGAAGAGTTGTATATGATGCAACCAGAAGGTTTTGTCGATCCTAAAGGTGCTAACAAAGTGTGCAAACTCCAGGGATCCATTTATGGACTGGTGCAAGCATCTCGGAGTTGGAATATACGCTTTGATGAGGTGATCAAAGCATATGGTTTTATACAGACTTTTGGAGAAGCCTGTATTTACAAGAAAGTGAGTGGGAGCTCTATATCATTTCTAATATTATATGTGGATGACATATTGTTGATTGGGAATAATGTAGAATTTCTGAATAGCATAAAGGATACTTGAATAAAAGTTTTTCAATGAAAGACCTCGATGAAGCTGCTTATATATTGGGCATCAAGATCTATAGAGATAGATCAAGACGCTTGATAGGACTTTCACAAAGCACATACCTTGATAAAGTTTTGAAGAAGTTCAAAATGGATCAGTCAAAGAAAGGGTTCTTCCTGTGTTACAAGGTGTGAAGTTGAGTCATATTGAATGCCCGACCACTGCAAAAGAAAGAGAGAAAATGAAAGTCATTTCCTATGCCTCAGCCATAGGTTCTATCATGTATGCTATGCTGTGTACCAGACCTGATGTATGCCTTGCTATAAGTTTAGTAGGGACGTACCAAAGTAATCCAGGAGTGGATCACTGGACAGCGGTCAAGAACACGCTGAAGTACCTGAATAGGACTTGGGATATGTTTCTCGTTTATGGAGGTGACAAAGAGCTTGTTGTAAGTGGTTACGTTGATGCTAGCTTTGACACTGATCCGGATGACTCTAAGTCACAAACCGGATACGTATTTTTATTGAATGGTGGAGCTGTCAGTTGGTGCAGTTCCAAGCAGAGCATCGTGGTGGGATCTACGTGTGAAGCGGAGTGCATAGCTGCTTCGGAAGGAGCTAATGAAGGAGTCTGGATGAAGGAGCTCATATCCGATCTAGGTGTAATACCTAGTGCATCGGGTCCAATGAAAATATTTTGTGACAATACTAGAGCAATTGCCTTGGCGAAGGAATCCAGATTTCACAAAAAGACCAAACAGATCAAGAGACGCTTCAACTCCATCCGAGATTTGATCAAGGAGGGAGACACAAAGATTTGCAAAATACATACGGATCTGTATGTGACAGACCCGTTGACTAAGCCTCTTCCCCGAGCAAAACATGATCAGCACCAAGACTCCATGGGTGTTAGATTCATTACAATGTAATCCAGATTATTGACTCTAGTGCAAGTGGGAAACTGAAGGAAATATGCCCTAGAGGCAATAATAAGGTTGTTATTTTATATTTCCTTATATCATGTTAAATGTTTATTATTCACGCTAGAATTGTATTAACCGGAAACTTGATACATGTGTGAATACATAGACAAAACACTGTGTCCCTAGTATGCCTCTACTTGACTAGCTCGTTGATCAAAGATGGTTAAGTTTCCTAGCCATGGACATGTGTTGTCATTTGATGAACATGATCACATCATTAGGAGAATGATGTGATGGACAAGACTCATCCATTAGCTTAACATAATGATCATTCAGTTTTATTGCTACTGCTTTCTTCATGTCAAATATATATTCCTCCGACTATGAGATTATGCAACTCTCAGACATCGGAGGAATGCCTTGTGTGCTATCAAACATCACAACATAACTGGGTGATTATAAACATGCTCTACAGGTATCTCCGAAGGTGTTTGTTGGGTTGGCATAGATCGAGATTAGGATTTGTCACACCGAGTATCGGAGAGGTATCTTTGGGCCCTCTCAGTAATGCACATCATATGAAGCCTTCAAGCAATGTGACTAATGAGTTAGTTGTGGGATGATGCATTACGAAATGAGTAAAGATACATGCTGGTAACAAGATTGAACTAGGTATGAACATACTGACGATCGAATCTCGGGCAAGTAACATACCGATGACAAAGGGAATAACGTATGTTGACATTGCGGTTCGACCGATAAAGATCTTTGTAGAATATGTGGGAACCAATATGAGCATCCAGGTTCTGCTATTGGTTATTGACCGGAGAGGTGTCTCGGTCATGTCTACATAGTTCTCGAACCCGTAGGGTCCGCACGCTTAATGTTCGATGACGATATGTATTATATGAGTTATGTATATTGGTGACCGAAGGTTGTTTGGAGTCCCGGATGAGATCACGGACATGACGGGGAGTCTCAAAATGGTCTAGAGGTAAAGATTGATATATTGGAAGGTAGTATTAGGACACCAGAAGGGTTCCAGAATGTATTGGGTACATACTAGAGTACCGAGGTGTTACGGGACCCCCCTGGGAAAAGATATGGGCCATTTGGGCCATAGGAGGGAGGCTAACCAGCCCACAAGGGGCTGGCGCGCCCCCCACAAGGGAGGAGGCCGAATTGGACTAGGGAAGGGGACGGCGCCCCTTTCCTTCTCCAACTCCCTCTCCTTCCCCCTTTCCCCCTCCAATAAAAGGAAGGAGGGGCCGAATCCTAGTAGGAGCCCAAGTGGGACTCCTCCCACTTGGGGTGCGCCTAGGGCCGGCCTCCTCTCCCTCCCTCCTTTATATACACATGGGGGGGGAGCCCCTAGAAGAGACACCAATTTCTCCAAGCTGTGTGCGGCGCCCCCCTCCACAGTTCACGCCTCCGGTCATATTCTCGCAGTGCTTAGGCGAAGCCCTGCACGGATCACATCACCATCACTGTCACCATGTCGTCATGCTGACGGAACTCATCTACTCCTTCTACCCTCTGCTGGATCAAGAGGTCGAGGGACGTCATCGCGCTGAACGTGTGCAGAACTCGGAGGTGCCGTACGTTTGGTACTCGATCGGTCGGAACGAGAAGACGTTCGACTACATCAACCGCGTTAAGTAAATGCTTCCGCTTTCATTTCCCTACAAGCTTCACGAAGTAGGCGATCTCCTTGCCCTTACAAACTTCTTGGTTCAACTCCACAATCTTGACGGAGGCTCCCAAGCGACACCTAACCAATCTAGGAGACACCACTCTCCTAAAGGTAATAGATGGTGTGTTGATGATGAACTCCTTGCTCTTGTGCTTCAAATGATAGTCTCCCCAACACTCAACTCTCTATCATAGATTTGGATATGGTGGAAAGATGATTTGAGTGGAAAGCAACTTGGGGAAGGCTAGAAATCAAGATTCTTATGGTAGGATTGGAATATCTTGATCTCAACACACTAGTAGGTGGTTCTCTGTAAGAAAATGTAAGCTCAAAGTGTAGGCACGTTCTGATGGCTCTCTCTGATCGAGAAGGGGTGGAGGGGTATATATAGCCTCCACACAAAATCCCACCATTGCACACATTTGACCCAACTCGGTTAGACCAAATAGATGAACTCGGTGAGACCGATTCAGTTTAAAATGTGAATGTTAGGAATCTTGGTGGGACCGACTGGAAGAACTCGGTGAGACCGATGTGCTAGGGCTAGGGCTAGGGCAAAACCTCATCTCGGTGGTGCCGATTGCATGAACTCGGTGAGCTCGATTTCAGCAAAGAGCAAACAGAGAGTTACTTAAGCAAACTCGGTGTGACCGATTGCTCATTTTGGTGAGGCCGAAATGTTACAAAAGGGGATCACAGAGTTTGCAGGTCCATCTCGGTGAAACCGAGATCCTTATCGGTGAAACCAAATTGCTAGGGTTTCTGGCAGTGGCTATGACATATGAACTTGGTGTCTCCGGGTAGATAGAACTGGTGGGGCCGAGATGGAGTTTAGGGTTTTGGACATATTTGGAATGAGAAAGTGGTTGAGGGCTTTAGAGCAATATCTCTAAGCATTTAGCAAGCAAGCCATTAAGCAAAACCTCATCCCCTTTTAATAGATTGGCTTTCCTATGGACTCAATGTGATCTTGACTCACTTAAAATGAAATGAAGAGTCTTGAGCTTTTTCCAATATGTGTCCTTAGCATTTTGAAGGGGTTCCACATCCTCTTGTCCATTCCACGCCATTATTGAACTTGTATGAAATACACTACGAAAGGATCGATATGGTTGACTGATAATCCCCAAGTGCAGGGAATCATTGTATCAATTCCCAAAGGTGGAATTGATAAGTATGGAGTGTCGAACTCACAAGGAGCTAAAGGCAAGATGAATATTCTACCAAGTCCTATCTGCCACTGATACGACTCTACGTCCACCGAACGTTTGCTTCCAACTAGAAACGATAAATAAAACTATGTTGTGGGTATGAAGAGGATAACTTTGTATGATATCGGAGAGCTAAAATATAAAAGTAGGTGATGTTATCATAAAGTTAAAATATATTACTTAAGTATTATAAATAGCGAGTGTGGAATAATGATGGGTCGGTGTGCGGAATTATCCTAGGCAATTGTTAACAAGACCGATAATCACTATTGCAATTTCATATGAGGGAGATGCATAAGCTAACATACTTTCTCTTCTTGGATCATATGCACTTATGATTGGAACTCTAGCAAGCATCTGCAACTACTAAAGATCATTAAGGTAAAACCCAACCATAGCATTAACATATCAAGTCCCCTTTATTCCCTTATGCCGTGACCCACTTATCCGTGTTTATGCTTCTGTCACTCAAGCAACGCAGACAATAAGTAAACCATGGACATATTGCAACACCCTACAATAGGAATCCCTCATGCTTGCATGACACGAAGGGCATAACAGGACAACACCAAAGTAAAACATACAACTCATACCAATCTAGATCATCAATCAACCCAAAGACAAAAGATATCTACTTAACACATCATAGGATGGCAACACATCATTGGATCATAATATGTGGTATAAAGCACCATGTTCAAGTAGGGATTACAACGGGGTGCGGGAGAGTGGACCGCATAAAAGAGATGAGGATGGTTATGATTGTTGGGGAACCTAGTAATTTCAAAAAATTTCCTACGTACACGCAAGATCATGGTGATGGCATAGCAACGAGAGGGGAGAGTATTGTCCACGTACCCTCGTAGACCGTAAGCGGAAGCGTTATGACAACGCGGTTGATGTAGTCGTACATCTTCACATCCGACCGATCCAAGTACCAAACGTACGGCACCTCCGAGTTCAGCACACGTTCAGCTCGATGACGATCCCCGGACTCCGATCCAGCAAAGTGTCGGGGATGAGTTCCGTCAGCATGACGGCGTGGTGACGATGATGATGTTCTACCAGTGCAGGGCTTCGCCTAAACTCCGCTACGATATAACCGAGGTGGAATATGGTGGAGGGGGGCACCGCACACGGCTAAGGAACGATCACGAAGATCAACTTCTGTTGTGCCTAGAGGTGCCCCCCTGCCCCCGTATATAAAGGAGCAAGGGGAGGAGGGCCGGCCAAGGAGGAGGAGGCGCGCCCAAGGGGGGAGTCCTACTCCCACTGGGAGTAGGACTCCTCCTTTCCTAGTAGGAGTAGGAGAGAAGGAAGGGGAAGAGAGAAGGGAAGGAAGGAGGGGGTGCGGCCCCTCCTCCTAGTCCAATTCGGACTAGGCCTTGGGGGGCGCGCGGCCTGCCCTAGGCAGCCCCTCTCTCTTTCCCGTATGGCCCAATAAGGCCCAATACTTCTTCCCGGCGAATTCCCGTAACTCTCCGGTACTCCGATAAATACCCGAATCACTTGGAACCTTTCCGAAGTACGAATATAGTCGTCCAATATATCGATCTTTACGTCTCGACCATTTCGAGACTCCTCGTCATGTCCCCGATCTCATCCGGGACTCCGAACTCCTTCGGTACATCAAAACTCATAAACTCATAATATAACTGTCATCGAAACCTTAAGCGTGCGGACCCTACGGGTTCGAGAACTATGTAGACATGACCTAGAACTATTCTCGGTCAATAACCAATAGCGGAACCTGGATGCCCATATTGGTTCCTACATATTCTACGAAGATCTTTATCGGTCAAACCGCATAACAACATACGTTGTTCCCTTTGTCATCGGTATGTTACTTGCCCGAGATTTGATCATCGGTATCCAATACCTAGTTCAATCTCGTTACCGGCAAGTCTCTTTACTCGTTACGTAATGCATCATCCCATAACCAACTCATTGGTCACATTGCTTGCAAGGCTTATAGTGATGTGCATTACCGAGAGGGCCCAGAGATACCTCTCCGACAATCGGAGTGACAAAACCTAATCTCGAAATACGCCAACTCAACATGTACCTTCGGAGACACCTGTAATACTCCTTTATAATCACCCAGTTACGTTGTGACGTTTGGTAGTACCCAAAGTGTTCCTCCGGTAAACGGGAGTTGCATAATCTCATAGTTACAGGAACATGTATAAGTCATGAAGAAAGCAATAGCAATATACTAAACGATCAAGTGCTAGGCTAACGGAATGGGTCATGTCAATCACATCATTCTCCTAATGATGTGATCCCATTAATCAAATGACAACACATGTCTATGGTTAGGAAACATAACCATCTTTGATTAATTAGCTAGTCAAGTAGAGGCATACTAGTGACTATATGTTTGTCTATGTATTCACACATGTATCATGTTTCCGGTTAATACAATTCTAGCATGAATAATAAACATTTATCATGAAATAAGGAAATAAATAATAACTTTATTATTGCCTCTAGGGCATATTTCCTTCAATCTCCCACTTGCACTAGAGTCAGTAATCTAGTTCACATCGCTATGTGATTTAACACCAATATTCACATCTGCATGTGATTAATACCCATAGTTCACATCATCATGTGATCAACACCCAAAGGGTTTACTAGAGTCAATAATCTAGTTCACATCGCTATGTGATTAACACCCAAAAGAGTACTATGGTATGATCATTTTTTGCTCGTGAGAGAAGCTTAGTCAACGGGCCTGTCATATTCAGAGCCGTATGTATTTCGCAAATATTCTATATCCACAATGCTCTGCACGGAGCTACTCTAGCTAATTGCTCCCACTTTCAATATGTATCTAGACTGAGACTTAGAGTCATCTGGATTGGTGTAAAAGCTTGCATTGTTGTAACTTTAACGACGGGCTCTTTTATCACCTCCATAATCGAGAAACATCTCCTTAGTCCTCACTAAGGATATTCTTGACCCATGTCCAGTGATCTACTTATTAGATCAAAATTGTATTCCTTTGCCAAAAACAGAGCAAGGTATACAATAGGTCTGGTTCACAGCATAGCATACTTTATAGAACCTATGACTGAGGCATAGGGAATGACTTTTCATTCTCTTTCTATTTTCGGCAATGGTTGGGTCTTGAGTCTTACTCAACTTCACACCTTGTAACACAGGCAAGAACCTTCTTTGGCTGTTCCATTTTGAACTATTTCAAAAATTTATCAAGGTATGTACTCATTGAAAAATCTTATCAAGCGTCTTGATCTATCTATATAGATCTTGATGCTCAATGTGTAAGCAGCTTCACCGAGGTCTTGCTTTGAAAAACTCTTATTCAAGTATCCTTTCATGCTATCCAGAATTTCCATATCATTTCCAATTAACAATATGTCATCCACATATAATATTAGAAATGCTACAGAGCTCCCACTCACTTTCTTGTAAATACAGGCTTCTTCAAAAAGTCTGTATAAAACCATATGCTTTGATCAACTCATCAAAGCATATATTCCAACTCCGAGATGCTTGCACCAGTCCATAGATGGATCGCTAGAGCTTGCACAATTAGTTAGCACCTTTAGGATTGACAAAACCTTCTGGTTGCATCATATACAACTCTTCTTTAAGAAAATCATTAAGGAATGCAGTTTTGTTTATCCATTTGCCAGATTTCATAAAATGCGGCAATTGCTAAAATGATTCAAACAGACTTAAGCATAGATACGAGTGAAAAACTCTCATCATAGTCAACACCTTGAACTTGTCGAAAACCTTTTGCGACAATTCTAGCTTTGTAGATAGTAACACTATCAGCGTCCGTCTTCCTCTTGAAGATCCATTTAATCTCAATGTCTCGCTGATCATTGGGCAAGTCAATCAAAGTCCATACTTTGTTTTCATACATGGATCTTATCTCAGATCTCATGGCCTCAAGCCATTTTGCGGAATCTGGGCTCACCATCGCTTCTTCATAGTTCGTAGGTTCGTCATGGTCTAGTAACATAACTTGTAGAACAGGATTACCGTACCACTCTGGTGCGGATCTTACTCTGTAAGACCTACGAGATTCTGTAGTAACTTAATCTGAAGTTTCATGATCATCATCATTAACTTCCTCACTAATTGGTGTAGTAGTCACAGGAACAGATTTCTGTGATGAACTACTTTCAAATGAGGGAGCAGGTACAGTTGCCTCATCAAGTTCTACTTTCCTCCCACTCACTTCTTTCAAGAGAAACTCCTTCTCTAGAAAGGATCCATTCTTAGCAACGAATGTTTTGCCTTCGGATCTGTGATAGAAGGTGTACCCAACAGTTTCCTTTGGGTATTCTATGAAGACGCACTTCTCCGATTTGGGTTCGAGCTTATCAGGTTGAAAACCTTTTTCATATAAGCATCGCAACTCCAAACTTTAAGAAACGACAGCTTAGGTTTACTGCTAAACCATAGTTCATACGGTGTCGTCTCAACGGATTTAGATGGTGCCCTTTTTAAACGTGAATGCAACTGTCTCTAATGCACAACCCCAAAATGATAGTGGTAAAACCGATAAGAGACATCATAGATCGCACCATATCCAATAAAGTGCGGTTACGATGTTCGGACACACCATAACGTTATGGTGTTCCAGGTGGCGTGAGCTGTGAAACTATTCCACATTGTTTTAATTGAAGACCAAACTCGTAACTCAAATATTCGTCTCCGCGATCAGATCGTAGAAACTTTATTTTCTTGTTACGATGATTTTTCCACTTCACTCTGAAATTCTTTGAACTTTTCAATTATTTCAGACTTATGTTTCATCAAGTAGATATACCCATATCTGCTCAAATCATTTTGTGAAGGTCAGAAAATAACGATACTTGCCACGAGCATCAACACTCATTGGATCGCATACATCGGTATGTATTATTTCCAATAAGACAGTAGCTTATTCAATTGTTCCGGAGAACAGAGTTTTAGTCATCTTGCCCAAAAGGCACGGTTCGCAAGCATCAAATGATTCATAACCAAGTGATTCCGAAAATCCATCTTTATGGAGTTTCTTCATGCGCTTTACACCGATATGACCCAAACGACAGTGCCACAAATAAGTTGCACTATCATTATTAACTTTGCATCTTTTGGCATCAATATTATGAATATGTGTATCACTATGATCGAGATCCAACAAACTATTTTCATTGGGTGTATAACCATCGAAGGTCTTATTCATGTAAACAGAATAACAATTATTCTCTCACTTTAAATGAATAACCGTATCGCAATAAACACGATCAAATCATGTTCATGCTCAACGCAAATGCCAAATAACATTTATTTAGGTTTAACACTAATCCCGGAAGTATAGGGAGTGTGCGATGATGATCATATCAATCTTGGAACTACTTCCAACACTCATCGTCACTTCCCCTTCAACTAGTCTCTGTTTATTCTGTAACTCCTGTTGCGAGTTACTAATCTTAGCAACCAAACAAGTATCAAATACTCAGGAGCTACTATAAACACTAGTAAGGCACACATCAATAACCTGTATATCAAATATACCCTTGTTCACTTTGCCATCCTTCTTATCCACCAAATATTCAGGGCATTTCCGCTTCCAGTGACCATTTCCTTTGTAGTGTAAGCACTCAGTTTCAGGCTTTGGTTCAGCTTTGGGCTTCTTCGTGGGAGTGACAACTTGCTTGTCATTCTACTTGAAGTTCCCTTTCTTTCCCTTTGCCCTTTTCTTGAAACTAGTGGTCTTGTCAATCATCAACACTTGATGCTCTTTCTTGATTTCTACCTTCGTCGATTTCAACATCACGAAGAGCTCGGGAATTGTTTTAGTCATCCCTTGCATACTATAGTTCATCACGAAGTTCTAGTAACTTAGTGATGGTGACTAGAGAATTCTGTCAATCACTATCTTATCTGGAAGATTAACTCCCACTTGATTCAAGTGATTGAAGTACCCAGACAATCTGAGCACATGCTTACTAGTTGAGCGATTCTCCTCCATCTTTTAGCTATAGAACTTGTTGGAGACTTCATATCTCTCAACTCGGGTATTTGCTTGAAATATTAACTTCAATTCCTGGAACATCTCATATGGTCCATGACGTTCAAAACATCTTTGAAGTCCCGATTCTAAGCCGTTAAGCATGGTGCACTAAACTATCAAGTAGTCATCATATTGAGCTAGCCAAACGTTCATAACGTCTGCGTCTGCTCCTGCAATAGGTCTGTCACCTAGCGGTGCATTAAGGACATAATTCTTCTGTGCAGCAATGAGGATAAACCTCAGATCACGGATCCAATCCGCATCATTGCTACTAACATCTTTCAACACAATTTTCTCTAGGAACATATCAAAATAAACATATGAAAGCAACAACGCAATCTATTGATCTACAACATAATTTGCGAAATACTACCAGGACTAAGTTCATGATAAATTTAAGTTCAATTAATCATATTACTTAAGAACTCCCACTTAGATAGACATCCCTCTAATCCTCTAAGTGATTACGTGATCCATATTAACTACACCATGTCCGATCGTCACGTGAGATGGAGTAGTTTCAACGGTGAACATCAATATGTTGATCATATCTACTATATGATTCACGCTCGACCTTTCGGTCTCCGTGTTCCGAGGCCATATCTGTATATGCTAGGCTCGTCAAGTTTAACCTGAGTATTCCGCGTGTGCAACTGTTTTGCACCCGTTGTATTTGAACGTAGAGCCTATCACACCCGATCATCACGTGGTGTCTCAGCACGAAGAACTTTCTCAACGGTGCATACTCAGGGAGAACACTTCTTGATAATTAGTGAGAGATCATCTTAAAATGCTACCGTCAAACAAAACAGAATAAGATGTATAACAGATAAACATCATATGCAATCAAAATATGTGACATGATATGGCCATGATCATCTTGCGCCTTTGATCTCCATCTCCAAAGTACTGTCATGATCTCAATCGTTACCGGCACGACACCATGATCTTCATCATCTTGATCTATATCAATGTGTCGTCACATGGTCGTCTCGCCAACTATTGCTCTTGAAACTATTGCTATCGCATAGCGATAAAGTAAAGCAATTATTTGGCACTTGCATCTTATGCAACAAAGAGACAACCATAGGGCTTCTGCCAGTTGCCGATAACTTCAACAAAACATGATCATCTCATACAACAACTTATATCTCATCACGTCTTGACCATATCACATCACAACATGCCCTGCAAAAACAAGTTAGACGTCCTCTACTTTGTTGTTGCAAGTTTTACGTGGCTGCTACGGGCTGAGCAAGAACCATTCTTACATACACATCAAAACCACAACGATATTTCGTCAAGTTGGTGCTATTTTAACCTTCGCAAGGACCGGGCGTAGCCACACTCGATTCAACTAAAGTGAGAGAGACAGATACCCGCCAGCCACCTTTAAGCACAAGTGCTCGTAACGGTGAAACCAGTCTCGCGTAAGCGTACGCGTAATGTCGGTCCGGGCCGCTTCATCTCACAATACCGCCGAACCAAAGTATGACATGCTGGTAAGCAGTATGACTTGTATCGCCCACAACTCACTTGTGTTCTATTTAGCAAGCAAGCCATTAAGCAAAACCTCATCCCCTTTTAATAGATTGGCTTTCCTATGGACTCAATGTGATCTTGACTCACTTAAAATGAAATGAAGAGTCTTGAGCTTTTTCCAATATGTGTCCTTAGAATTTTGAAGGGGTTCCACATCCTCTTGTCCATCCCACGCCATTATTGAACTTGTCTGAAATACACTACGAAAGGATCGATATGGTTGACTGATAATCCCCAAGTGCAGGGAATCATCGTATCAATTCCCAAAGGTGGAATTGATAAGTATGGAGTGTCGAACTCACAAGGAGCTAAAGGCAAGATGAATATTCTACCAAGTCCTATCTGCCACTGATACGACTCTACGTCCACCGAACGTTTCCTTCCAACTAGAAACGAGAAATAAAACTATGTTGTGGGTATGAAGAGGATAACTTTGTATGATATCGGAGAGCTAAAATATAAAAGTAGGTAATGTTATCATAAAGTTAAAATATATTACTTAAGTATTGTAAATAGCGAGTGTGGAATAATGATGGGTCGGTGTGCGGAATTATCCTAGGAAATTGTTAACAAGACCGGTAATCACTATTGCAATTTCATATGAGGGAGATGCATAAGCTAACATACTTTCTCTTCTTGGATCATATGCACTTATGATTGGAACTCTAGCAAGCATCTACAACTACTAAAGATCATTAAGGTAAAACCCAACCATAGCATTAACATATCAAGTCCCCTTTATTCCCTTACGCCGTGACCCACTTATCCGTGTTTATGCTTTTGTCACTCAAGCAACGCAGACAATAAGTAAACCATGGACATATTGCAACACCCTACAACAGGAATCCCTCACGCTTGCATGACACGAAGGGTATAACAGGACAACACCAAAGTAAAACATACAACTCATACCAATCTAGATCATCAATCAACCCAAAGACAAAAGATATCTACTTAACACATCATAGGATGGCAACACATCATTGGATCATAATATGTGGTATAAAGCACCATGTTCAAGTAGGGATTACAACGGGGTGCGGGAGAGTGGACCACATAAAAGAGATGAGGATGGTTATGATTGTTGGGGAACATAGTAATTTCAAAAAAATTCCTACGTACACGCAAGATCATGGTGATGGCATAGCAATGAGAGGGGAGAGTGTTGTCCACATACCCTCGTAGACCGTAAGCGGAAGCGTTATGACAACGCGGTTGATGTAGTCGTACGTCTTCACGATCCGACCGATCCAAGTACCGAACGTACGGCACCTCCGAGTTCAGCACACGTTCAGCTCGCTGACGATCCCCGGACTCCGATCGAGCAAAGTGTCGGTTATGAGTTCCGTCAGCACGACGGCGTGGTGACGATGATGATGTTCTACCGGCGCAGGGCTTCGCCTAAACTCCGCGACAATATGACCGAGGTGGAATATGGTGGAGGGGGGCACCGCACACGGCTAAGGAACGATCACGAAGATCAACTTCTGTAGTGCCTAGAGGTGCCCCCCTGCCCCCATATATAAAGGAGCAAGGGGAGGAGGGCCGGCCAAGGAGGAGGAGGCGCGCCCAAGGGGGGAGTCCTACTCCCACCGGGAGTAGGACTCCTCCTTTCCTAGTAGGAGTAGGAGAGAAGGAAGGGGAAGAGAGAAGGGAAGGAAGGAGGGGGTGCGGCCCCTCCCCCTAGTCCAATTCCGACTAGGCCTTGGGGGGGCATGGGGCCTGCCCTAGGCAGCCCCTCTCTCTTTCCCGTATGGCCCAATAAGGCCCAATACTTCTTCCTGGCGAGTTCCCGTAACTCTCCGGTACTCCAATAAATACCCGAATCACTCGGAACCTTTCCGAAGTACGAATATAGTCGTCCAATATATCGATCTTTACGTCTCGACCATTTCGAGACTTCTCGTCATGTCCCCGATCTCATCCGGGACTCCGAACTCCTTCGGTACATCAAAACTCATAAACTCATAATATAACTGTCATCGAAACCTTAAGCGTGCGGACCCTACGGGTTCGAGAACTATGTAGACATGACCTAGAACTATTCTCAGTCAATAACCAATAGCGGAACCTGGATGCCCATATTGGTTCCTACATATTCTACGAAGATCTTTATCGGTCAAACCGCATAACAACATATGTTGTTCCCTTTGTCATCGGTATGTTACTTGCCCGAGATTTGATCGTCGGTATCCAATACCTAGTTCAATCTCGTTACCGGCAAGTCTCTTTACTCGTTACGTAATGCATCATCCCGTAACCAACTCATTGGTCACATTGCTTGCAAGGCTTATAGTGATGTGCATTACCGAGAGGGCCCAGAGATACCTCTCCGACAATCGGAGTGACAAAACCTAATCTCGAAATACGCCAACTCAACATGTACCTTTGGAGACACCTGTAGTACTCCTTTATAATCACCCAGTTACTTGTGACGTTTGGTAGTACCCAAAGTGTTCCTCCGGTAAACGGGAGTTGCATAATCTCATAGTTACAGGAACATGTATAAGTCATGAAGAAAGCCATAGCAATATACTAAATGATCAAGTGCTAGGCTAACGGAATGGGTCATGTCAATCACATCATTCTCCTAATGATGTGATCCCATTAATCAAATGACAACACATGTCTATGGTTAGGAAACATAACCATCTTTGATTAATGAGCTAGTCAAGTAGAGGCATACTAGTGACTATATGTTTGTCTATGTATTCACACATGTATCATGTTTCCGGTTAATACAATTCTAGCATGAATAATAAACATTTATCATGAAATAAGGAAATAAATAATAACTTTATTATTGCCTCTAGGGCATATTTCCTTCAATGATGATGGTGATGCTGATGAAGACAATCACCGTGATGATGATTCCCCTCCCCCTGGCATTCCGGCGCCACCGAGAGAGTGGAGGAGAGGTTCTCCCCCTTGTGCTTCCTCCTCCATGGCCTCCCCCCTGGATGGGGAGAGGTTTCGCCTCTGGTCCTTGGCCTTCATGGCAATGATGTCCCCTACGGGATCCTTCCCCATGGCCTCCGGTGATGATGGCCCCTTCCGGTAAGGTGCCAGAGAGGGCCTAGATTGATTTCTTGTGGCTACAGAGGCTTGCGGCGGCAGAACTTTCGATCTAGGTTAATTTCTGGAGGTTTGGGCATTTATAGGAGAGGTTGGCGTCGAGGACAAGTCAAGGGGCCCCACGGGCAGTCCACGAGGCACAGGGGCGCGCCCCAGGGGGGTGGGCGCCCCCCCACCCTTGTGGGCCCCACAGGACTCCCCTCCGGTAGATTTTTTTCTAGTATTTTTTATATTTTCCACAAAAAATCTCCGTTGATTTTCAGCATATTCCGAGAACTTTTATTTCTGCAAAAAAACAACACCACGGTAGTTCTGCTGAAAATAGCGTCATTCCAGGATAGTTCTAATCAAAATCATACCAAAATCATATAAAACTATTGTAAACATGGCATGAATACTTCGTAAATTATAGATACGTTGGAGATGTATCAACATCCCCAAGCTTAATTCCTGCTCGTCCTCGAGTAGGTAAATGATAAAAAAATAATTTATGATGTGTGAATGCTAGAAAGTGCTTAAGTTTGATCAATTATAGTTCCAATCACTTTTTCTAGCATCATTATATATCATAACAGTAGCTCAACTCATAAAACTTCTCATGATCAAGTAACAAACTATTCACATGTTAAAGTATAGATCATAAACTTTCTTGAAAAGTAACAAACTATGCTCTTAGTCATCAAACAATTGCAATTCATCTTATTTTCAGGAAGGGTCTATGTAAGAGCTTTGAATTAGCAAACTCCACATACTCAACTATCATTTAATCTTTAACAATTGCTAACACTCACGTGATATTATTGGGTTCAAAATTTTAACCGGACATAGAGAAAGATAAGGACTTATAGTTTCGCCTCCCAACCTTTTACCTCAAGCGTAATGTCATCAATAATAATTTATGAAAACCTACATCCAAGTGGATATATATATCCAGATCGCTCCAACACAAAGTGCTTGCCAAAGTAAAAAGTGTAAAAAGGAAAGGTGATGATCACCATGACTCTTGTATAAGGGTAGAATATAAAAGTAAAAGATTGGCCCTTCCCAAAGGGAAGCAGAGGTTGTAATGCACTTTTATGGTTGGATGCACAAAATCTTAATGCAAAAGAACATCACTTTATATTGCCGCTTGTGATAAAGACCTTTATTATGCAGTCCGTCACTTTTATTTCTTCCCCATCACAAGTTCGTATAAAGCTTATTTTCTTCGCACTAATAGATCATGCATATTTAAGGAGCAATTTTTATTGCATGCACAATGACGACTTACTTGAAGGATCTTACTCAATCCATAGGTAGGTATGGTGGACTCTCATGGCAAAACTGGTTTAAGGGATGTTTGGAAGCACAAGTAGTATCTCTACTTGGTGCAAATAATTTGGATAGTATGAGAGGGAAAGGCAAGCTCAACATGTAGGATGATCCAAGACAGTATAATGTTTTGGACATAGGAAAACATAACCCATTAAGTTGTCTTCCTTGTCCAACATTAACCTTTTAGCATGTCATGTTTTAATGAGTGCTCACAACTACAAAAGATGTCCAAGATAGTATATTTATATGTGAAATCTCTCTTCCTTCACTATTCTTTCATGAATTGTTCAAGTGACCAATTCTGCGTTTGCTAACTTTCAATAAGTTTACCACCTATACTTATTATGTGCGAAGTCATTACTCCCCATGGTATAAGCATATGAAAGATATATAAATTCAGGTTTACGATAGTCAATTCATTCAACCATTTACTCATAGGATATACATGAAGCACGTGAGTAAATGACAAACTACTCCAAAAAGATATAAGTGAAGAACACTGAGTAGTCAAATAATTAGCTAGCCATGGGAGGATTCTTTTTCATTCAATATTTTAGATACAATGATTGTATTCAAACAACAAGTAAAATTTAAAATACGCTCCAAGCAAAACACATATCATGTGATGAATAAAATATAGCTCCGAGTAAGGTATACCGATAGTTTTGAAGACGAAAGAGGGGATGCCTTCCGGGGCATACCCAAGCTTAGGCGCTTGAGTCTTCCTTGAATATTACCTTGGGGTGCCTTGGGAATCCCCAAGATTAGGGTATTTCCACTCCTTATTCTCCTCATATCGATATCTCACTCAAAACTTGAAAACTTCAATCACACAAAACTTTAACGGAACTTCGTGAGATGGGTTAGTATGATAAAGAGCAAATCATTCACTTTGGTACTGTCAAAGACAAGATTCATAATTTTTCTCACACAATTACTACTGTACCATACCATTTCTACAATTTATATTGAGCAATATAAGCCATAGAAACTAGAAAACAAACAAACTATGCAATGAAAACAGAATCTGTCAGAAACAGAACAGTCTGTAATGATCTGAACAGAAACCATACTTCTGCTACTCCAAAAATTATGAAATAAATTTGTGGACGTGAGGAATTTGTCTATTTATCTTCTTCAAAAATAATCAACTCAAAAGTACTCTTATGTAAAAAATTACAGCTAATCTAATGAGCACAAAGTTTCTGTTCTTTTACAGCAATATCACATTAACTTTCACCCAAGTCTTCCCAAAGGTCTTACTTGGCACTTTATTGAAACAAAAGCTATAAAACATGATTACTACAGTAGCTTAATCATGTTAACACTCAAAAACAGTAAGGTTAAATGTTGGGTTGTCTCCCAACAAGCGCTTTTCTTTAATGCCCTTTAGCTAGGCATGATGATTTCAATGATGCTCACATAAAAGATAAGAGTTGAAACATAAAGAGAGCATCATGAAGAA
Organism: Triticum aestivum; assembly: GCF_018294505.1. NCBI lineage: Eukaryota > Viridiplantae > Streptophyta > Magnoliopsida > Poales > Poaceae > Triticum > Triticum aestivum. Next base: position 590,039,664 of record NC_057798.1, on the reverse strand, counting down.
TATGACTAGCACATTTAAATATAACCCACTTCCTATGCCTAGGGATTTTGTGATCACACAATTTATAGTAACAAGAATCAACTAGCATAGGAAGGCAAAACAGGTATAACTTCAAAACTTTAAGCACATAGAGAGGAAACTTGATATTATTGCAATTCCTAGAAGCATATATTCCTCCCTCATAATAATTTTCAGTAGCATCATGAATGAGTTCAATAATATAACCATCACATAAAGCATTCTTTTCATGATCTACAAGCATAGAAAATTTTCTAGTCTCCACATAAGCAAAATTCTTCTCATTTGGAATAGTGGGAGCAAACTCAACAAAATAACTGTCATGTGAGGCATAATTCAATTGAAAATTAAAATCATGATGACAAGTTTCATGGCTAACATTATTCATTATAGCATACATGTCATCACAATAATCATCATAGATAGCAACTTTGTTATCATAATCAAATGGAACCTCTTCCGAAATAGTGGAATCATTACTAACTAAAGTTGACACTCTTCCAAATCCACTTTCATAAATATCAGACTAAGATTCAACACCCTCCAAAATAGTGGGATCACTAATTCCTAAAGTTGGCACTATTTCAAACCCACTTTAGATGATAGTATTATTCATACTCCAAAAGATATAAGTGAAGTTCATGGAGCATTCTACAATTAATATAGACTAACCAATATCCAAACTCAAATATATAAGTGAAGCACACGAAGCATTCTATAAAACTATACTCAAAAGATTTAAGTGAAGCACAAAGAGCATTCTATACGGTCATACTCAAAAGATATAAGTGAAGCACATGAAGCATTCTATAAATAGATGAAGGGCTATATCATACTAGCATGGTTCTTAAAGAAAAAGAAAAACACAAAGGACACAAATCATGTGAACAAAACAAAAACCGAGGTATACCGATAATTGTTGAAGAAGAAAGATGGAATGCCAACCGGGGCATCCCCAAGCTTAGATGCTTGAGTATCCTTGGAATATTTACTTGGGGTGCCTTGGGCATCCCCAATCTTGAACTCTTGCCTCTCTTTATTCTTCTCACATCGGTAACTCCTCATTCTTCGAACACTTCATCCACACAAAACTTAACAAAAACTTTATGAGATCCGTTAGTATAATAAAGCAAATCACTACCTTTAGGTACTGTTGCAAACTCATTCCAATTTCATATTGACACTATATATACTGTATTCCAACTTCACCATGGTTCATACCCCCCTATACTACCCATAGATTCATCACAATAAGCGAACAACACATAGAAAACAGGATCTATCAAAAACAGGACAATCTGTAGTAATATGGAAATTTAGTAAACTTATGTAACTCCAAAAATTCTAAATAAAATACGAAAATTTAAAAATTTGTACATAAGTAATCCGAAAAAAGTTTCAGACCCATTTGACTTTCCAGTAAAAAAATGTAAATTCACGCGCTACAGCCAAAGTTTCTGTTTTTGTACTGCACATAGTAAACAAGCAATCTAATCATCCTAAAACCAAAGCTTGGAACATTATTTTTATAATAAAATGGACATATACAAGGGGATAATTATTTACAGATAAACTTCCATGAAAAATTCTACATTGTTTCCATGAGCATGAACACAAGTGCTCAAGGTCGACCCTCACTTCTCCAATGCATAACTTTCCAATCACTTCTCTTTTTGAAAAACTTTTTAGGCATATGAGGCAAGTGCATCTTTTGTATTTTCATTTTTTAATTTCTTTGTATGTTTCACCCACAACTAAGCAAAACTAGAAATAGAAAACAAAATCTACTTAGTGAACAAAGCAAACAAGCACACACGAGAATATCAACCCCAGGCTATTGCTCCCCGGCAACGGCGCCAGAAAAGAGCTTGATAATCCCCAAGTGCAGGGAATCATTGTAGCAATTCCCAAAGGTGGAAGTGATAAGTATGGAGTGTCAAACCCACAAGGAGCTAAATTCAATATCAATATTCTGTCAAGTCCTTTCTGCCACTGATACGACTCTACGTACACCGAACATTTGCTTCCAACTAGAAATGAGAAATAAAACTATGTTGTGGGTATGAAGAGGATAACTTTGTATGATATTGGATAGCTAAAATATAAAAGTAGGTGCTGTTATCATAAAGTTAGAATATAGTACTTAAGTATTATAAATAGCAAGTGTGGAATAATGATGGGTCGGTGTGCGGAATTATCCTAGGTAATTGTTAACACAACCGGTAATCACTATTGCAATTTCATATGAGGGAGAGGCATAAGCCAACATACTTTATCTTCTTGGATCATATGCACTTATGATTGGAACTCTAGCAAGCATCCGCAACTACTAAAGATCATTAAGGTAAAACCCAACCATAGCATTACCATATCAAGTCCCCTTTATTCCCTTACGTCGTGACCCACTTATCTGTGTTTATGCTTATGTCACTCAAGCAACGCAGACAACAAGTAAACCATGGACATATTGCAATACCCTATAGCGGGAATCCCTCACGCTTGCGCGACAGGGAGGGCACAATAGGACAACACCAAAGTAAAACATACAACTCATACTGAGGGAGTCCTGGATTAGGGGGTCCTCGGACAACCGTACTATATGCTCATGCCGAACTGTTGGACTATGAAGATACAAGATTGAAGACTTCTTCCCATGTCCGAGAGGGACTCTCCTTTGCGTGGAAGGCAAGCTTAGCAATTCGGATATGTAGATTCCCTTCTCTGTACCGATTCTGTGTAACCCTAGCCCCCTCCGGTGTCTATATAAATCGGAGGGTTTAGTCCGTAGGACAAGAACAATCATAATCATAGGCTAGCTTCTAGGGTTAGCCTCTTCGTTCTCGTGGTAGATCAACTCTTGTAATACTCATATCATCAAGATCAATCAAGCAGGAAGTAGGGTATTACCTCCATAGAGAGGGCCCGAACCTGGGTAAACATCGTGTCCCCCGCCTCCTATTACCATTAGCCTTAGACGTACAGTTTGGGACCCCCTACCCGAGATCCTCCGGTTTTGACACCGACATTGGTGCTTTCATTGAGAGTTTCACTGTGATGTCACCATAAGGCTTGATGGCACCTTCAATCATCCACAACGATGTGGTCCAGGGTGAGGTTTTCCTCCCCGGATAGATCTTCGTATTCGGCGGCTTCGCACTATGGGCCAACTCGCTTGGCCATCTGGAGTAGATCGATAGCTACGCCCCTGGCCATCAGGTCAGGTTTGAAAGCCTAAACTACACTGCTGACATCCATGGAGATTTGATCTTCGATAGATTCGAGCCCATGACAGGTACACCCTACAGTCGCGATGGACATGACCTAGATCAGCCATCGGATGGTGTTCAGAAGATCATACCTGCAGCTGCCCTGGCTTTAAATCCAGCGCAGATTGTGCCATCCGAGGACGGGGGGATGGACCCCACCACGGAAGCCACACACTCAACGGCGATAGCGCTGAACATAGATTTCTCTTCTAATGAGGTCTGTGTCATCGGACCCTCGGACTCGTTTCTGGCCATAGGCTCCGAACCGCGTGCATCCGTGCCCATCATATCAGACTGGGCACCGATCATGGAATTTAGCTCCACGGATATCTTTCAGCACTCGGCCTTGGGTGATGTGCTAAGCTCATTAAAATCTCTCTCCTTGGGAGGAGACCCTTGGCTGAACTATGTCCGGCTTGAGTGGGAAGCGGACGATGAAGGTATTCGTTACCCACCCACCACCCACTTAATAGCCACTGTCGACGACTTAATCGACATGCTCGATTTTGACTCCGAAGACATCGACAGTATGGACGACGATGCCGGAGAAGAACAGGAACCACCGCCCATAGGGCGCTGGACAGCCACCTCGTCATATGACATATATATGGTGGACACACCCAAAGAAAACAATGGCGAGGATCAAAAGTATGCAAAGGAGGAAAATCCTCTTGAGAAGCAACCAAAGCGCCACATCAGCGATGCCGCTCTAAACCACACCATAGCAAAAACAGCGATACCGGCACAAGAGACAATAGCACTCCGGATGTTGCCAAAGACGAAAACAATCCCGCCCAGCCAAGCTTCGAACAGGCCGTACGGGAGGACGGGCAAGCTAGCCCTGATGAACCGGCAATGAATGAAGACTCGGAGGATGACAATTACATGCCCCTCTGTGAAGAAGAGGTGAGCCTCAACAACAAAGAATTTATCGTGCCTGAGGATCCCATCGAGCAGGAGCGCTACAAGCGCCGGTTTATAGCCACTGCAAAAGGCCTAAAGAATAAACAACAGCAGCTTCAAGCTGATCAAGATCTCCTCACCGATAGATGGACTAAGGTCCTGGCGGCCGAGGAATACAGACTCGAGCGCCCAACCAAAAGTTACCCTAGGCGCAGTGCCGGTGTCAAAACCGGCGGATCTCGGGTAGGGGGTCCCGAACTGTGCGTCTAGGCGGATGGTAATAGGAGACAAGGTACACGATGTTTTTACCCAGGTTCGGGCCCTCTCGATGAGGTAAAACCCTACTCCTGCTTGATTAATATTGATGATATGGGTAGTACAAGAGTAGATCTACCACGAGATCGGAGTGGCTAAACCCTAGAAGCTAGCCTATGGTATGATTATTGTTCGTCCTATGGACTAAAACTCTCCGGTTTATATAGACACCGGAGAGGGCTAGGGTTACACCGAGTCGGTTACAATGGGAGGATATCTTCATATCGTATCGCCAAGCTTGCCTTCCACACCAAGGAAAGTCCCATCCGGACACGGGACAAAGTCTTCAATCTTGTATCTTCATAGTCCGGGAGTCCGGCCAAAGGTCTTAGTCTAGCCATCCGGACACCCCCTAATCCGGGACTCCCTCAGTAGCCCCTGAACCAGGCTTCAATGACGGCGAGTCCGGCACGCAAGTTTTCTTCGGCATTGCAAGGCGGGTTCCTCCTCCGAATATTCCATAGAAGATGTTGAACACCAGGGTAGTGTCCGGCTCTGCAAAATAAGTTCCACATTCCATCGTAGAGAGAATAATATTTGCATCAATCGGATCTGCTAACGTACTCCGCAGCGTGACATCATGCCACAGCCAGGCTTTTATTCATTTTACTGTTCCACCTCAGCATGTTTAGCGAGGCGGTTTTCTTGGCACGTCTTGTCAAAGCAGAGATCGTGTCCCCTTATTCCGGGATTCTCATCAATACGGGCGTGAGTAACCCAACCGCGCCATTAACCGCGGCGCTTGGGAGATAAGCGAGTTTTATTAGGCTGGTGGGGGCTCGTAGTTTCGGCCGCCCATATAAGGGGATAAGAATCCGCCCTTTCCATTCACGCCTTCTTCCTCCTTTGCTTATCCGTCCCTGCGCGCTCGAGCTCCAACGCCCAAGCCCACACTTCCCACCTCAAGTTTCTCCGATCATGTCCAGAGCGGAAGGTAGATGGATGGCCTCCTCCGTCACGAAGGGACAAATCAAAAAGCCGAGGAAGGCCGGATACCTGTTTGACGACATCGCGCACCGGCTTCCAGATGTGGGGCAACTCGTCCCCACCCCCAGGCCCCATGAGAGGGTTGTTTTTCTTCCCCATTTCCTCCGCGGGTTGGGTTTTCCTCTTCACCCGTTCGTCCGGGGGCTCATGTTCTACTACGGCCTGGACTTCCACGATCTGGCCCCAAACTTTATCCTCAACATCTCGTCGTTCATCGTCGTGTGCGAGGCCTTCCTCTGCATCCAGCCCCACTTCGGCTTATGGCTGAAGACTTTTAATGTCAAGCCAAAAGTGGTGAGCGGCCGCCAAGCGGAGTGCGGAGGTGCCATGGTGGGCCAGATGGCCAACGTCCTATGGCTCGAGGGCTCCTTCGTGGAGACAATAAAAGGATGGCAATCGGGGTGGTTCTACATCACCGAGCCACGTGACTCCAAATGGGAAGCGGCCCCCAAATTCCGATCTGGTTTTCCCACACGGCTCACCTCCTGGAAAGAGACGGGCCTAACATGGGGAGATTCGGAAGAGCTGACTGGACTCCAAACCTGCGTCAAAAAGCTGGTGAGCAAGAACCTCAAGCTCGTCAACGTAGTCCAGGTAATGCTTATCCGCCGGGTCCTCCCATGCCAACAACGGGCCTTCAAATTGTGGGAGTTCGATCCGGCACAGCACCCAACCTTGAGCGGGCTCTTCGACACCACGTACGAAGATGCCTGGAAGGTGCTGTTCAAGGGTGCCGAGGCCCCCGCGTCCGCTACCGAGGATCGCGGATTCAGCTCGCGGCGCCAGGCCAACGAGGTAAGCTATTCTACCCTTTACAGGACCTTTTGTCTTTCATAGTTTGACTCTGTGCGGGATCTAAAGTCCCCTACCTTTGACAGGACTGGCTGAAGAAGTCCGGGCAGGTTATCTGTCTGGCTCCCCTACCAGAAGACCAAGCGGACGCCCAATTGACAGGGCTGCTGGTTCCAGAACCCCACGTGGTGCCGGAAAAGAAGGCCAAGAATAAGGCCACAGGGACCCAAAAGAGTTCCCGGCGCCTGGCGGTGTCGGATTCGCCCGACAACCCCGATGCACCCTCCGCCTCCGAAGACGAGGAGGAGGAAGAAGAAGAAGATGCCTCTCCCCCTCCAATGGGGGGAGGAAAGAAAAGAAAGGCCGCCCCAACTGGGGAAGCCGGAGGGTCCAAGAAGGGGAAGACCCTTCTGCCGGACTACGCCCCCGATGCCGAAGACGGCGGGGAGGAATGGCCATCCAGGGTCAAGCCCTGGCCAAATCGTAAGTGTCCGGCTACTCGAATGACTTATTGCACTCCTCTATTATTCGATAGCTCCTGACGCCGAATTTAATTATGTAGTCCGCCCAGAGCCCAGCTCGGCGATTCGTCGAGCGGCTCCCTGAATTCGTCGAATGTGAATAGCGCTTCACTTCCGACGGCCTCCTCCCTGCTCCCCGCGGACGACGCCGAGGTGGGGTCCTGAATGGGACTAAACCAGGAGGAGGTGGTACTGGAGGCGCCGCAGGGCGATCTCCCAGACTCCAGGCCCAAAGGGGGTAAAGCCCCGGAGGGATCTAAGTCCGGCCCCGGGCCGGACACTACTCCGGAACCATCAATGGTTCCAGAGTCCGACAGGCAGCGCCTCCATAAGAAGGGCAAGCCTACGACGCCGGCGACCCCCGTTCATTTGGAGGTGCCGGGAAATTTGTTGGAGGTGCTTAACGGCGCCTCCATCAACGAGGAACACTGCACTATTATGAGTGCGGTGATCCAAAAGGTTCAGTCCACCAAGAGCGGGCTGACAGAAGCTTGTACAAGCCTGTTAACAGGCTTTGAGGTATGTGTTAAAAACATATAAAAAATATTACCGCATAGACAGTAGCCCCTGATGCTTAGTTCGGCGTTCGAAAAGAAAACCGAGCTGAGGATCTAAAAAGATATACGCAGGAGTCTAATAGAAATGTGTCAATATGGGAATGCAGGCTGTGCTGCTGACCTCTGCCGCACTGACTGCAGAGGTCAATGCATTGAAGGAAAGCCTCGAGCAGTCCGAGAGCGAGCTCGGCCGTGCCAAGAAGCAGCTCGAGGATAAAGAGGGTACATAGTACCGCCTGTAAATGTATATAGAAATACTTGGTTGCAAATAATGACAGGACCAACGTAAATGTTGCAGGAGCCACGACCGAGGTGGCGACCCTAAAGGAGGCGGTCTCCAAGGCCAAAAAAAGTGCGGCCTTGGAGAACACCGAGCGAGAGAAGCAGGAGGCGCGGGTGGCGGAGGTGCGGCAAGAGCTCCAGGCTCTCGTGGAAAACACGAGAGTTTGGAGCGTGACTCGAAGACTCGAGAGTCCGAGCTTGCGTTGGCTCTTCAGAGTGCCAAGACCGCTAAGGCCGAAGCCCAGAAGGCCCTTCAGGAGATCGAGGCGATGTAGAAGATAGCGGCGGGTAAGGCATTCTTTATGCAAAGCAAAAACATAAAAGTTAATTATCTACTACTTACCCGAATCCGGAGCTCTCCAGGAGCATTCGCCGATCTGCCCCGTAGTGTGTCTGATGCTGCCGCATACTACCGAGCTGAAGAGGGGAGCTCGACAGAAAAAGTGTTCTGGTCTCAGTATGCTGAGGCCGAACATCCGGTGCCCCTGAGCGACCAGCTGAAGCAGCTGGTCGAGCTCCACAAGGTGGCCGAACAGGCCATGAAGGGCCTCATAGCTCGGCTGTGGCCTAGAGAAGCCATGCCTGGGAGCTACTTCGGTCTGGTGCGGCGATTGGTGGACGCGTGTCTGTGGATTGAGGTCGTCAAGCGCTCTGTTTGTATTGAGGGTGCCCGTCGGGCCCTTGCCCGTGCTAAGGTGCACTGGGGCAAGCTAGATGCGGAGAAGCTTTTGACGGACACGCCACCACCGGGCAAGGAGTATCGTACGCCCGAGATGTATTATAATGGCGTTCTGAAGGGTGCCTGCCGTATAGCGGATGAGTGCTCCAAAGATGTAATTTTTTAGTAGACTCGCATTTGTTATCCTGTACACTGGAACTTTGTTCATATGCGTTAAGCAATGCTTGTTAATTTAAAATATTACCTTCTGTGCGGTTGTTTATCAAATCTGAGAAATGCAAGTCGTCGGCTTCGACCCCCAAGCCACGAGTGCTGGGGTGTTCGAGATAAACCTGAGCGCTCTTGTTCCCATTCTTGGGTCCATCTAGGGAGGCGTTCAGTACAACGAACCAGGCCGTCGGACTTATAATGCTTTATCACTCTCACTTAGCCATAGAATTCTATACTTTTAAATTTCTGCGAAGCCCCTAGTATTCGGAAGACCGAGTTCAAGGCGCTATCCACGCCTAGGCCGGGTAAGTCCGGTTCCTCGCTCGAAGCGGCATAAGTCTTTAAGGACTCGAAAAAACCTTGCGAACAGCGACCGGTCTCTCGCACTATCATGACGGTCAGTTTTAGCTTTCTCTACTGAGGTGTTAACCCAGCTCAACTGGGGCACAATCGCAGTAGTTCTCCCAGCGCTACCTTAGCCAACAATGCGGAACGTAAGGTACGAAAACATGGGAGCCGGGCAAACCCAACTATTGACCAAAGACATGATTCGGAGCCGATGCATATAGTGCTATAAGTTCGGGGTTCCGCACTCATGAGAGTGTTTGGTCTTCTCACACCATGTTATGGGGTGTTTTAAGCCCCTGGTGTATTGTCCGTACCAGAGTGTACGGTTGCAGAATGTCATGACTGAACATATTTGTATATAAAAAATAGATAAGTACAATAATAGATAAGAGCTATATATTGTTTATTAAAAAAGGGATGCTGCGAAAGTAGAACGATACAAGAAGTGCAATAAGCAAGAGATGGGAGTATTTGACATGCTCTCCTCCAGGGGCAAGCTGCGGGATTGTAAGTAAAACATGTATTAAACTCGTTATAGAGACCACCTGGACGTTTGACGTGGCTTGCTCTTTCCCTGGCTGTTGCATCGTGTGTTCGGCGAGTGTATTGTCGGACAGGCCTTCCGAATAGTTGGGTCCTGAAAGAAAGAAAATGGCGAAATAGGGAGCCCCTTAGTGCGGTTGAGCCGCATTATGGGCGTGACGTAGTTGTGCCCCTCCCCTTATGCCCATTGTATCTCTAAGGCGTAATTATGTACGCGTGGTACCAGTATCGCCATTTGGCGGGGGTTGGGGTTGGGGCTGCACTGCTATGCTTGCTCGTAACGTGCCAGCCGGATTTGTTGTAGGTTACTTCGGGCTCGCTTGACGTTGTCCGGACGTTTGACGCCTGGATTGGAGAACTGCCTTGAGAGGCTACTCTGTACTTCTGCCGCCAGGGCCGCCGTGTGCTCCTCCGTTCGGAGAGAGCGTTCGGTGTTTCTGTTTACCGTGATGACTCCGCGAGGTCCTGGCATCTTGAGCTTGAGATATTTGTAGTGCGGCACTGCATTGAATTTTGCAAATGCGGTTCGTCCAAGCAGGGCGTGATAGCCGTTGCGGAATGGGACTGTGTAGAAGATTAACTCTTCCCTCCGGAAGTTATCCGAGGATCCGAAGACCACTTCGAGTGTAACCGAGCCTGTACAGCTGGCCTCTACACTTGGTATGACGCCTTTGAAGGTTGTATTGGTGGGTTTAATCCTTGAAGGATCGATGCCCATTTTTCGCACTGTGTCCTTGTAAAGCAGGTTCAGGTTGCTGCCGCCGTCCATTAGGACTCTGGTAAGGTGAAATCCGTCGATAATTGGGTCTAGGACCAATGCGGCGAATCCGCCGTAACGGATGCTGGTGGGATGGTCCCTTCGATCGAAGGTGATCGGGCAGGAGGACCATGGGTTGAACTTTGGGGCGACTGGCTCCAATGCATAGACGTCCTTGAGAGCATGCTTCCGCTCCCTTTTGGGGATGTGGGTTGCGTATATCATGTTCACCGTCTGAACTTGCGGGGGAACTCCCTTCTGTCCGTTGTTGTTCGGCGGCCGGGGCTCCTCCTCGTCATCGCTATGTAGCCCCTTGTCTCTGGTTTCGGCGCTTAACTTGCCTGCCTGCTTGAACACCCAACAATCCCTGTTGGTGTGATTGGCTGGCTGTTCGGGGGTGCCGTGTATCTGGCACGAGCGATCGAGTATCCGGTCTAAGCTGGATGGGCCCGGAGGGTTTCTTTTGAATGGCTTCTTCCGCTGACCGGGTTTAGAGCCTCTGAATCCGGCATTGACTGCCGTATCTTCAGTATTGTCACCGTTAATGCGGCGCTTATGCTTGTTGCGACGTGACCTGCCATTGTTGTCCTTGGTATCCGAATTGCCGGGGCTCTTGGTTATATTGTTGCTACGAGCCAGCCAGCTGTCTTCTCCCGCACAAAAGCAGGTCATGAGTGTCGTGAGGGCTGCCATAGATTTGGGCTTTTCCTTCCCTAGGTGCCGGGCAAGCCATTCATCTCGAATGTTGTGCCTGAAGGCTGCAAGGGCCTCGGCGTCCGGACAGTCGACTATTTGATTTTTCTTGGTTAGGAACCGTGTCCAGAATTTTCGAGCTGATTCCTCTGGCTGCTGGATTATGTGGCTTAAGTCATCGGCGTCTGGTGGTCGCACGTAAGTGCCCTGGAAGTTTTCAAGGAATGCGGATTCCAGGTCCTCCCAACAACTAATTGACTCTGCTAGCAGGCTGTTAAGCCAATGTCGAGCTGGTCCTTTAAGCTTGAGCGGGAGGTATTTGATGGCGTGTAGATCATCACCACGGGCCATGTGGATATGAAGGAGATAATCCTCGATCCATACCGCAGGATCTGTTGTGCCATCATATGATTTGATGTTTACGGGTTTGAAGCCCTCAGGGATTTGATGATCCATTACTTCTTCTGTGAAGCATAGTGGCTGTGCGGCGCCCTATACTGGGCTATATCACGACGCAGCTCGGATGAGCTTGGTCTGTTGTATTCGGCCGGGTCGTACTTATTATGTCCGGCATGACGGTTAGCGTCACGTGAAGCGGGGCGCCGATGCGATCCGTAGATCGATCTTGTTTTCCTTGCCTTATTCTCCAAGATGTCTCGCAGGTCTGTTGCGTCTCCCCGTACTTTGGTATGTTTTGAGCGGTGTCGGGGTGCGGCTTGGGTCGAGGGCCCGAAGGCCTCTCTATCGCGGCCACGGGGTGGCCGATCGGGCGCATCGTACGCTGGTGATGTAGGTTTAGTTGCTTCCTCCTCAAGTTGGGGTAGCAGCCTGCGCTTTGGGTAGCTCTTGGAGGGGCGTTCTAGTTTATACTCTTCGGCCGCCAGGACTTTGGTCCACCTGTCAGCTAGCAAGTCTTGGTCAGCTCTAAGCTGCTGCGGTTTCTTCTTGAGGCTGCTTGCCGTGGCCACAAGCCTGCGTTTGAAATGCTCTTGTTCAACGGGATCCTCTGGCACGATGAATTCGTCGTCGTCGAGGCTTGCCTCGTCTTCGGAGGGAGGCATATAATTGTCGTCCTCAACCTCTCTGTCGGCTGCTCTCTCATGAGGGCTGGCTCCTTCGTCCTCCTGCACTGAATCCTGCTGGAGGGGGTTGTCTTCGGCACTGTCCGGCGTGTTGTTATCCAGAATCGCCGTTTTTTGCTTTGGCAGGACTTAGAGCGGCGCTGCTGACGTCGGCGCTTGGGTTGCTTCTTGGAGGGATCATCCTCCGTTTTTTCCTCTCCATCCCCCGCTTTAGGGGTGTCCACCATGTATATGTCATACGACGAGGTGGCTTTCCAGTTCCCTATAGGTGCTGGTTCTTGATCGTCTCCTTCATCGGCGTCCATGCCGTCGATGTCTTCGGAGTCAAAGTCGAGCATGTTGGTTAAATCGTCGACAGTGGCTACGAAGTGGGTGGTGGGTGGGCTTCGAATTTCTTCGTCGTCCGCATCCCAACCGTGTTGGCCGTAGTTCGGCCAGGGCTCTCCTGACAAAGAGAGAGACTTTAATGAATTCAGGATATCGCCAAAAGGCGAGTGCTGAAAGACGTCCGCGGTGGTGAACTCCACGACTGGAGCCCAATCGGGCTTAATCGGAAGAGGTGCGGGATTTATGGAGTCCGGAGCGGAGTCCGACACCTTAGAGTCACGGGCCTTGCAAAGGACTAGGCTGGTATCCGGCTCTATCGCCATAGAGGTTGCAACTTCCGGGGCGGCGTCCAACCGTCCATCCCCGACTAGCGCAGTGGGCTCCGAGCTAATGGTCGGAGCGGACACCTGAGCGACGCTCTGGGCGTTGTCCGGCGGCAGAGCTAAATCATGCCCATCGTGACAGTGCGGCGCGCCCGGTTGCGGCTCGATTCTGTCGAAGATCAAGTCCCCGCGGATGTCGGACGTGTAGTTTAAGCTTCCAAACCTGACCTAATGGCCAGGGGTGTAGCTTTCGATCTGCTCCAGATGGCCAAACGAGTTGGCCCGCAGTGCGAAGCCGCCGAATACGAAGATCTGTCCGGGGAGAAAAGTCTCATCCTGGACCGCGTCCCAATTGATGAGCGAAGAAGCCATCGGGCCTAAAGGCGACGACACAGAGGAACTCTCAATAAAAGCACCAATGTCGGTGTCAAAACTGGCGGATCTCGGGTAGGGGGTCCCGAACTGTGCGTCTAGGCGGATGGTAACAGGAGACGAGGGACACGATGTTTTTACCCAGGTTCGGGCCCTCTCGATGAGGTAAAACCCTACTCCTGCTTGATTAATATTGATGATATGGGTAGTACAAGAGTAGATCTACCACGAGATCGGAGTGGCTAAACCCTAGAAGCTAGCCTTTGGTATGATTGTTGTTCGTCCTATGGATTAAAACTCTCCGGTTTATATAGACACCGGAGAGGGCTAGGGTTACACAAAGTCGGTTACAATGGGAGGAGATCTTCATATCGTATCGCCAATCTTGCCTTCCACGCCAAGGAAAGTCCCATCCGGACACGGGACGGAGTCTTCAATCTTGTATCTTCATAGTCCGGGAGTCCGGCCAAAGGTCTTAGTCCGGCCATCCGGACACCCCCTAATCCGGGACTCCCTCACGCAGGTTGTTACCTCAATTCGAGGATGAGGCACTAGAGCCTATACTACCAGCACAGGATGCGGCTGACCGACCACCTCGTGGCCAAGACAAATCGGCTTATCAGTCCGAACACCAGCCTGCACCCAGTCGCCGAACAAACAAAAACACGAAGGCCTGGGGCTACACGCATGACCTGCGAGACAAGTTGGGAAACAAAGCAGGGCAGTCAAGATCAATCTACGGATCGCGGGGGCGCGCCCCAACGCGTGACGATGAATGCCACACTGGATATACTAAATACAAATCAGTCCGGCCGGAATACCACACACCATGTTCATCCGAACGGAGTCACGATGTAGCCCGACGTAGAGGCGCCACACACACCCTATGCTTCACTGACAAAGAAATGGAGTATGAATTTCCAGAAGGGTTTAAACCCATAAACATCAAATCATATGATGGGACAACAAACCCCGCGTATGGATTGAAGATTTCCTTCTCCACATTCACATGGCCCGCGGTGATGATCTCCATGCAATCAAGTATCTCCAACTAAAACTCAAGGGACCAGCTCGGCATTGGCTGAATAGCTTGCCAGAAAACTCCATTGGTAGTTGGGAGAACTTGGAAGATGTGTTCCTCGACAACTTTTAGGGCACTTACGTGCGACCACCAGACGCTGATGACTTAAGTCACATAACCCAACAGCCCGGAGAGTCAGCCAGGAAATTCTGGACTCGGTTCTTAACTAAAAAGAACCAAATCGTCGACTGTCCAGATGCCGAAGCCCTAGAGGCCTTTAAGTATAACATCCATGACGAGTGGCTTGCCTGACACCTTGGCCAAGAGAAGCCGAAATCCATGGCAGCCCTCACGACACTCATGACCCGCTTCTGTGCAGGCGAGGATAGCTAGTTGGCTTGTAGCAATACGACATCAAGAAATCCTGGCACTTCAGACGTCAGAGATAGCAATGGCAAGCCCCGACACAACAGACACAAGCGTCGCAATAATGGCGATAATGCCGAAGACACGACTGTCAATGCCGGATTTAGTGGCTCCAAGTACGGTCAATGGAAAAAGCCATTTAAAAGAAACAATCTGGGACCATACAGTCTGGATCGCATACTCAATCCCTCATGTCAAATCCATGGCACCCCCGATAAACCAGCCAACCACACCAATAGAGAATGTTGGGTATTTAAGCAGGCCGGCAAGCTGAACGCCGAAAACAAGGAAAAGGGGACGCACATTGATGACGACGAGGAGCCCCGGCGACCGAACGCGGGGTGACAAAAGAAATTTCCTCCCCAAGTAAAAACGGTAAATATGATATACGCCACCAATATTCCCAAACGGGAGCGGAAGCGCGCACTAAGGGATGTCTACGCGATGGAGCCAGTCGCCCCAAAGTTCAACCCATGGTCTTCCTGTCCGATCACCTTTGATCACAGGGACCATCCGACAAGTATTCTCATGGCGCTCATCCACACTGGTCCTCGACCCTATCATCAACGGATTCCACCTCACATGAGTCCTTATGGACGGTGGCAGCAGCCTAAATCGGCTTTATCAGGATACAATGCGCAAAATGGGCATCGATCCCTCAAGGATCAAACGCACCAAAACCACCTTCAAAGGTGTCATACCAGGTGTAGAGGCCTGTTGCACGAGCTCAATCACACTAGAAGTGGTCTTCGGATCCCCGGATAGCTTCCGAAGCGAGGAGTTAATCTTCGATATCGCCCCCTTCCGCAGTGGTTATCATGCACTGCTCGGACGAACCACATTCGCTCGATTCAATGCGGTGCCACACTACGCCTATCTCAAGCTCAAGATGCCTGGGCCTCGCGGTGTTATAATAGTCAATGGAAATACAGAGCGCTCCCTCCGTACGGAGGAACACACCGCGGCCCTTGCAATAGAAGTACAGAGCAGCCTCCTTAGACAAACTCTCAGTTCGGCAATAAAGCCCCCGGACACCGTCAAGAGAGATCAGAGCACCCTGCAACAGGATAATCCGGACCGTCCAGAGCTTGCCTAGCAATTCGGCCGCCGTCCTAGTCCCAGGAAAACAGTGAAATTCGTGCCGCACGTACATAATTACGCACTTAAAATACCATGGGCATAGACAGAGGCACAATTAGACAGTGGTCCACAATGCGGCTCAACCGCCCCGGGATCCGCATACCTTCACCTTTTTCTTTATTTCAGGTTCTTCGCTTCACGAAGCTCTTCTGATAACCTTATCGTCAGACCCATCGCGGGACGGATACACCAAGGAATCAAGGAGCTTTGATGTACAAGGGAATCCCTAGGTGGTCTATGCTAATGATTGTTATACCTATTTTACATACCCGCACGCAGCTCGCTCTTCTTATTTCATTTCTTTTTCCTTGACTATTTATTTATTACAAATTGCACCCATACATTCTAGTACGTTCAGTTCGCCAGGGGCTTCAGTGTACCCCATAACACGACAGGAAAGTCCGAACACTTTCGACAGTGCGGCACCCCAAACTTATAGCATTATATGCATCAGCTGCGAATCATGTCTTGGGTCAATAGTTGGGTTGCCCGGCTCCTGTGCTTGCTACCCTACGTTCTGCTATATCTGCTAGGGTAGCAAAGTGAGAACTACTGCGATTGTGTCCCAGTTCTTCCGGACGAGTACCTCAGTAGATAAAGCCGAAAACTGACTGTCATGATGCGGCGAGAGCTGGTCGCTGTTCGAGAGGTCTCAAATCCTTAAAGATTTTTTCCGCTTCATGCGCGAATCAGTCTGTGTCCGATTTAGGCGTGTATAGCGCCCCAAGTTTGGCCTTCCGAATACGAGGGGATACGCCAAAATTTAAAATTATAGAACTTCTATGGATAAGTGGGGGTGATAAAGCTGTATGGTCCGATTGTCTTGTTCGTTGCGCTAGACACCTCCTTAAAGGACCAAAAACTTGTATAGCACCCACAAGCCGCTTCACGAGACCGAAGTAGCTGCTAGGCATAGGCTTGGTGGGCCATAGCCAGACTATGAGGTCCTTCATGGCCAGTTCGGCTGCCTTGTGCAGCTCGACTAGTTGCTTCAGCTGGTCGCTCAAGGGCATCGGATGTTCTGTCCCAAGATATTGAGACTAGAACAGCTGCTCCGTTGAGCTCCCTTCTTCAGCTCGGTAGAACTCTACGGCATCTGATATGCTGCACGGCAGATCCGCAAATGCTCCTGGAGAACTCCAAATTCGGGTAAGTAAAAAGAACGTCTCCTTCACATGCTTGCTTTGCATAACAAATGCCTTACCCGCTACAATCTTCTTGGCCACCTCGATCTCCTGGAGGGCCCTTTGGGCTTCGGCTTTGGCGTCTTGTGCGCTCTGGAGGGCCTTGGCAAGCTTGGACTCTTGAGTCTTAGAGTCGCGCTCTAAGGACTCGTACTTCTGGACGAAATCCTGGAGCTCTTGCTGGACCTCGCTGACCCGGGCCTCCTGCCTTTCACGCGCGGCACGTTCCTTGGTCACTTTATCTTCGACCTCGGCCAGCGCCTTCTTAAGGGACACCACTTTGGTCGTGGCCCCTATAAAAAATTCATGATGCTTTTATCAGCAATAACCATTTATCCTTCATAAAGTATATAGGCAGGGCATTATGTACCTTGACTTTCCTCCAGCTGCCTCTTCACGAGGACGAGCTCTCCCTCGGTCTGCTCCAGGTCCTGCTTTAGTCCAGAGACCTTCGTAGTACGAGCGGTAGCGGCCAGCAGTGATGCCTGCTGATTTACATAGACACCTTATGTTAGACTCCTACGAATATTATTAGATCCTTTGTTCGGCTTTTCTTTCCAAACACCATACAGAGCATCAGGGGCTACTGTCTACACTGTGATATTTTCTCACAATTTTATTACTTACCTCAAAGCCTGTTAGAAGGCTAGCACAGGCTTCGGTCAATCCGCTTTTGGCGGACCGGACCTTCTCAATCACCGTACTCATAAGAGTATGGTGTTCTTCATCAATGGAAGTGCCGCGAAGTGTTTCCAGCAAACTATCCGATGCCTCTAGATGGACAGAGGTCTTTGGTACAGGCGGCTCGCCCCCTTTAGGGAGAGGCTGCCTGCCTGAATCCAGAACCACTCGGGTTTCCGGAGCCGTATTCGGCTAGGGGCCAAACTGGCTGCGGCCCCCATTATCGGAGTCCTTGGGGGTCTTTCTCCCCATGTGTCCGGCGGCTGGGGTTTCGCCTGGAGGTGTCTCTGGAACTATCTCCCCTTGGCCTGGTATCCTTCAAAAGAACACCTCGGTGTTGTCTGCGGCCTTGGGGGAGGAGGCTATCGGAAGAGACTCGATGGTCATCGCCAACGGGTCCAGCGACCCCTTCGAAGAGGAGGATATCTCGATGTTGGACTTGGCTGGACTGCAGGCGTAGGTCTGGCATGATAAGAAGCGGTAAAGCAAATGTACCGAAAATACTATTGTGTCTAGATACTTACGACTTGGCCAGGGGCTTGACCCTGGGTTCCCACTCCTCGCCGCTGTAGGTGGCTGCGGTGGAATGGTCCGGAAGGAAGGTTTTCCCCTTCTTGGAAACCTTGGCCTTCCCTTGCGGGGTGGCCTTCCTCCTCTTTCTCCCCCCAGTGCGGGGGGGGGGGGGGATGGATTTCCTCTTCCTCCTCTTCATCTTCAGAGGAGGAGTGTGACTTGGTGTCTTTGGACGTCGTGTCCGATGCAACCTTGCGCGGAGACCATCTCTGGTCCCCGCGGCTGTCTTCTTGGCCTTCTTCTCCAGCACCTCATAGGGTGCCGGAAACAGCATCTTCGTTAGAAGAGGCGATTCTGGATCTTCAGGTAGCGGAGCCGGACAGTAATCTACTCCGCTATCGTTACCCAGGCCCGAAATATTGGCATGGAGGCTTAGGTTCCTCCCGCGGATGTGCTAGTAAAAGACATATCTTGCGAATATGAAAACTTACCGGATTGGCTTGCCGTCTTGCACTGAGCCCGCGATCTTGGGTTGTGGGCGGTGGTACCTCGTTGGTCTTGAACAACACCTTCCAGACGTCTTCATGTGTCGTGTCGAAGAGCTCTCGCAGCGTCTGGTGAACGGCCGGGCCGAACTCCCACAGATTGCAAGTCCGTCTCTGGCATGGAAGAATCCGGTGGAAGAGCATAACCTGGACCATGTTGACAAGCTTGATTTTCTTGCTCATCATATTTTGGATGCATGTCTGAAGTCCGGTTAGTTCCTCCGCTGAGCCCCAAGCTGCACCCTTGTCTTGCCAGGAGGTGAGCCGCATGGGGATGCCGGATCAGAATTCGGGGGTCGCCGCCCAGTTGGCGTCGCACGGCTTGGTGATGTAGAACCACCCCGATTGCCACCCCTTCACGGTCTCCACAAAAGAGCCTTCGGGCCAGGTGACATTGGGCATCTTTCCCACCATGGCGCCTCCGCACTCTGCTTGTTGGCCGCTCACTACCTTTGGCTTCACATTGAAGGTCTTCAGCCATAGGCCGAAGTGAGGTGTGATGCGGAGAAAGGCCTCGCACACGACGATAAACACCGAGATGTTGAGGATGGAGTTGGGGGCCAAATCATGGAAGTCCAGCCCATAATAGAACATTAGTCCGTGGAAGAATGGGTGGAGGGGGAATCCCAGCCCGCGGACGAAATGGGATAGGAACAATACCCTTTCCTGGGGCTTCAGGGTAGGGATGATCTGCCCTTCGGCCGGAAGCCGATGCGCAATGTCCTTGGACAAGTATCCGGCCTCCCTAAGCTTCTTGATGTCCTCCTTGACGGAGGATGTCATGCACTTGCCTCCTGCTCCGGACATGTTCGGAATGTTTTTGCGGAGAAGGTGAGATCTTGGGCGTTGGGGCTCAAGAATGGATGATTAGAGGAAGAAGAAGGCGTGGGTGAAAAGAGGGGTAACCCTTATCTCTTTATAAAGGAGGCAGAAGTCATGCGCCTCCCCACTTGCCCTAGAAACTTGCTTATTCCCCAAGCATCGTGCTAATGGCGCGGTTGGGTTACCCACACCCGTATTGATGAGAATCCCGTGATAAGGGGACACGATCTCTGCTTCGACAAGACGTGCTAATAAAAACTGCCTCGAAAGATGTGTAGTAGCAGGTTGAGGAAACAATTTGAATAATAACCAGGCCACGGCGTGGTGTCACGCTATGGAAAAGCTGTCAGCAGATTAGACTCGTGAAATATTATACTCTCTATGGTGGTATGTGGAATTTGTTTTGCAGAGCCGGACACGATTCTTGTGTTCAAGATCTACTTTGGAGTATTCGGAGAAGGAACCCGCCTTGCAATGCCGAAGACAATCTGCGCGCTGGACTCATCGTCATTTAAGCCTGGTTTAGGGGCTATTGAGGGAGTCCTGGATTAGGGGGTCCTCGAACAGCCGGACTATATGCTCATGCCGGACTATTGGACTATGAAGATACAAGATTGAAGACTTCGTCCCGTGTCCGGGAGGGGCTCTCCTTTGCATGGAAGGAAAGCTTGGCAATTCGGATATGTAGATTCCCTTCTCTGTAACCGACTATGTGTAACTCTAGCCCCCTCTGGTGTCTATATAAACCAGAGGGTTTAGTCCGTAGGACAAGAACAATCGTAATCACAGGTTAGCTTCTAGGGTTAGCCTCTACAATCTCGTGGTAGATCAGCTCTTGTAATACACATATCATCAAGATCTATCAAGCAGGACGTAGGGTATTACCTCCATAGAGAGGGCCCGAACCTGGGTAAACATCGTGTCCCCCGCCTCCTGTTACCATTAGCCTTAGACGTACAGTTCGGGACCCCCTACCCGAGATCCGCCGGTTTTGACATCGACATTGGTGCTTTCATTAAGAGTTCCACTGTGACGTCACCATAAGGCTCGATGGATCCTTCAATTATCCACAATGATGTGCGCCCCCACCCTCATGGGCCCCACGGGACTCCCCTCCGGTAGATTTTTGTCAGGACCCCGACTCAATGCCACATCGATCTAGCATGTAACACCTCATATCACTTTGCGGCCTCACGCACGGTATTCCCACGGGTGTCGCCTTACCTTTGCCCGGGACCGTTTGCGCCTTTTGGCACACGTATATGATAGCGTCGCTAGCATCCATATGATAAGGAGCCCGGGCTGACATGGCTAGTCGTAAACCCAAAGTGGCACAGACTTACAGGGACAGGCATCCATGACCCAGCATCGAACGTGTCGGTCATCAGCGAGTGAATCCAGGCTGTAGCACTGGGCTAGCAGGACTCCGGTAAACCGGGCTGTAGCGGGCTAACAGGACTCCGGTATTCATCGCGTGACATTTCCCCGAAGGGACAGACACAGGAACGAAGAAGGACACATGCCGGCCAGCCTAAGTGTTCCGGAGCAGTAGCAAGCTACCATGGCTCGGTGGAAACACTAGGAGACATTTCCCGGTAAGAGAGGCTACCAAGGATAAACAACTAGGTTGTCAGATCCCACACATACCAAGCATTTCAATAACATACACACAATATGCTCGATATGTGCAACTACAACATGGCATCACAACATGACTCTACGACTCAAGTATTTTAATCAATAGGCTCCGAGGAGCGAGATATTACAAACAGGGGTCTCATGACCCAACAATCAGAGCATACAAGTCAAAGCACAAGCGGAAGCTATCATGTCTGAGTACAGACATCTATAAATGAAAAGGGCTGAGAAGCCTGACTATTATCAGATCCTGCCGAGGGCACAAGATCGTAGCTGAGGTATCAAGCTAAACGTCGAAGTCCACGCGGAACTACTAGTGAGACTGAAGTCTCTCTGCAAAACATAAAATGGGCAAACGTGAGTACAAATGTACCCAGCAAGACTTACATCAGATCTATCTACATATGCCTCATTATCAACAAAGGGGATGGTGGAGTTTGACTGCAGCAAGCCAGCTTTGACTCGGTGGCTATCCTGAACTACGACTGCAAGTAACTCTTTTGAGGTGGCGCACACGAGTCCACATATTCACCATATCAATACACCACTATGGATCCGCTCCCGTCTCCCTACGAGAACGCCATCCATAGCACTCACGCTTATCTTGCGTATTTTAGAGTATCCACTTTCACTTGTCTATGAACTGTACAAGGGGTCCACGTTTCCATATCCGAGGAATCCGGCTATTCGAATAGATGATGTTAACCCTGCAGGGGTGTACTTCTTCACACACGCTCTCGCCACTTACCGCCCTGTACACGTCATGTACCTCGGCAACCTTCAAGCGGAAGCCGGGCGAGGGAGTCGGCCACGACCTGACTAACCGAACAAGTCTCTAGTCCAGGTTTATCGCCTATTCGGGTTCCATCCGCAAGGAGATCCGGCCGGGGTGTCGCTCACGGCCCCAAACGATGTGTGCAGGGTTCCCAAGCCCACCAACCGGGTGCCACTTGGTACACCGTGCCACTGTGCCTAGTCTGTCCCAAGCCCACCTGTACCGGGTGCCACTTGGTAGACTACTAACACTACCTACAAACACCAGAAACTAGTTGCAACTCCTGGACAGAGATCATGTTGATTAATAAGTCGAGAGGGGCACTTAAGCATTCCAATGTGTGGTAGTAGCTGGTCATGGATCACAAACACAGAACTCAGTTCCTGAGGACGGCTGCAATGAGACAACCCACCATGTACTCCTACATGGCCTCTCACCGCTACCTTTACCAAATCGTGTTCACACACTTAGCTCACACACATAGGGACATGTTCACACGCCTCTGATTCATCCCCGATGAATCAGACCTGACTCAACTCTAAGCAGTAGCAGGCATGACAAACAAGCATGAATGAGTAGGCACATCAGGGCTCAAACAACTCCTACTCATGCTAGTGGGTTTCATCTATTTACTGTGGCAATGACAGGTCATGCAAAGGATAAAGGGTTCAGCTACCGCAGCAAGTATCAAATATGTCGTTGTTGTCCTAATGCAGTAAAAGAGAGCAGGAGCGAGAGAGTGGGATTTTATCGGAATGAACAAGGGGGTTTTGCTTGCCTGGCACTTCTGAAGATAACATTGAGTCTTCATCAGTGTCAACGATCACAACGTCGGACATCGTCTACCGGGATGGAACAGATACCGGCAACAAGAAGAAATACAATCAATGCAATGCACAATATGATGCATGATCATGACATGGCAAAATGAATGTGTTTTGGGCTAATGCAACTAGCAACGGATTAAATGAAGTTGGTTTGAATACAAGATTCAAATTCAAACTCCATATGTGATTATTCAAATGCCATTCACTTCATTTGCCCTAAACAGTAGTGATAAGTTGTTCTAACATGCATGAAAATGGTACAGATGGATTCCTTGAATTTTTCTGATAATTTTTCATATATAATTTATTTAATTTGGAGTTACGGTTAATTTTCTATGATTTATTGAAGTTTAGGGCATTTTCTGGAATTTTCTGAATATAATAAAATAAACTAAATTCCAGAAAATGAATATTGCGTCAGCATGACGTTGGCATGACGTCAGCAGGTCAACGGGCGCCGTCCAGGTCAAACCTGACGTGTGGGGTCCACACGTCAGTGACACAGGAGCTAATCCCGGTCAAACCCAGCGCTGACTGGGGTTTGACCAGGGGTGGGGCCCACTGTCAGTGGCTGTGGGGGTGTCTAGTGTGGTCATTAGTGCTAATTAGGCGTGCCACATCGGCGGTCGCCGGAGTTTCGCCGGCGGCGACCATTCCGCACGGCGGGGGAGCGCCGGACTTGCGCTAGGGCATCGGATCGACGCGCCAAGGGCACCAGGAGGTAGCCCGCGCCCGTGCGCATCTAGGGGGACCAACGGGAGGTGCGGGGGTGGCCGGGGTTCGCCGGAATGGAGCCCGAGGCGGCGGCCGGAGCTCGGGGTTTCGCGGGACCGGCGCTGCAGTGCACGGGAGGACGAATGGTTAAGTGCTTTGGGTTCCTGAGGTTGCGGTGAGCACGCGGGTGGGCTCAGGAGCGAGCTGCGGTGGCTGTGGCCACGGCCACGCCATGGCCGGCGGCGAGGAGCAATCGGCTCCGGTGAAAAGGCGGCTAGGGTACGGGAACGAGCGCGAGGAGGAGGGGGAATGGAAGAGTAGCTCACAGGGGTTGCGACGGTGGCCTCGGGGAGCTCGGGGAGGCACCGGAGCCGACGAATTTGACGAAGATGGCCGGCGGTCCCGAGGTTGAAGAAGACGGCGGTGGCGACGTTGCAGGGGCTCCCACGGTGCGCTTCTCGGCGAGGAGGAAGAGGTAGTCGAGGCGGATCTCCTGGGTACTTCGGGTGGCAGTGAGGAGCACGGTGGCTACGGCGAACGGCGTCGGCGACGACGAGCTCCGCTCGGGAGCGTGCAGGGAGGAAAGCGGAGGAGGGAACGGGGTCCAGGGGAAGAGAGGGGAGGTGCAGGGGCGAGGGGAAGTGCGTGGCGTGAGGGGGAGGCTCGGGAACGCCTCGGTGGAAGCAGGAGGTGGCCGAGGCGGCATCGGCGCTCGCCACCGAGCTGCTTCGGTGCGAGGGGAGGAAGATGACAAGGGGGAGGAGGTGGGCTGGGCCGGCCAGGTGGGGGAGCTGGGCCGGCTACAGGTAAGTGGCCCAGGTACGGGTCTTTCTCTCTCTCTTTTATAATTCTGTTCTGTTTTATCTTTTCTATTTTCTGCAATTTGTTTTTGATTTGATTTAAAATATCAAATCATTTTATAAAATCCTGGAAACAGTTATGGGTGTTTTCTGAATTATTTCAGTGACCCCTAACAATTTTCCAACATTTATTTGAACATTTAAATTATTTATAGTATTTAAATGCCCAAAGTCAAATACAATATGGTTTAATTCAGTGACCAAATATGCCCTGCAAAAATATAAACCATTTTTGGTAGATGCTTCCACCTCAAACCAGAAATGTTGAACATTTTTAGAGGACATTTTGAGTTCAATGAAAAAGGTTTTATTTTGACCCTAGTTGAATTCATTTGGTGTTAGGGCTTAGTCAATCCCCATCTCAGGTTTAAATGAAATTTAAACATGATGTAACACTCTAATGCATGCACTAGGCATTGTCAGAACTAGGGATGTGACAACTCACCCCCACTAAACAAGAATCTCGTCTCGAGATTCAAGCGTAGGGTAAAGTGAGGGGTAAACGCAACTAGTATAGTCTTCACGATCCAGGGTGCACTTCAGTTGAACGTTGATTCATTCACCATCATTGTCTTGATGTCTTGCTCTGAGAAATCCTGCCAACATGACATGGAGGGAAGAAGGAGACTCTAGAAGGGTCGATCTTCTCGAAGATCGAACAACTCACGGAATGAGACATAGGACCATCTCTCGGGTTGAGACACGAGATACACATCAAGAGGGGTGGAAAGAAACGGATGACGAAGGTTCACTAGGTAGACAACAATTTCACGCTTAAGAAGGTGGTAATCGATTGTCAACGTAGCGAGGAGTTGAGTTGCCATGAAACCACAACGAGACACCTTCGGAACCGTGACTCGTAGATATCTCCCCTTAAGTGGCAAAAAGAATTACCTTTGATTCAGAGATCATTGAAACTCTTTAAACCAGCCTAAGACAATTCTCGAGCGATCGTTTGGAGGGGGTCAGTAGAATGGCATACTCAGACTTGGATGATGTGGATTACCTTGTTGAAGACAACGCAATGGATGAATTTGCTTATCACCGGAAATGGAAGAGACCCATGGTAGAATGGCACATTGGCGGTGCAAGCTGGGAACAAAATGCAAATGATGGGAATGATTCTGGTAACTAGGGAAGAACCCAACAATAGAGAGTGGATTCACTGTTTGAAAAGGTCATAGCATTGCCGAGGAAACCGAGAGGAATCCCAGTTAGAGCCGATGATAACACGTAGCGCTTGTGCGTGCTCTCAAGAACTTGAGCATTTCCATAATCATCAAGATTTTACCAACATCCGTGTCAAGGATGCTGACAACACAACATACTACCATGATGAATAGCGATGGACGATGCAGATGCAAAGGAGGATAACACTTTCTCAGATTTCACCCTTAGCGGGCCAAGGAACAAAATCTGGACGATCGACCGAGAGACATTTAGCACTCCGCTTCTAATGTTCTCCTTGATGTGCTAGTGTATCCCATTCCATAGATATGGTTTGATATCTAGAACATCAAGTAAAAGGTCGGACTTCGGGAACACAAAATCCATAGGGGCAACTAGGGAGTAAATCCTACGAAATCCTTATGGGGAGGTGGCCAACTTCTTCAATCAAGATACTACAATAATAGGTCTTCGGCTGGGTGTGCTGGCCACGACATCCACTTTACCGGTTATCGAGGGACCAATATTATAGTTCTTGGGAAATGTTCCAACCATCATATCTGCCTGAGATTCAGATCTGGTTGGTGTCAGGATATTCCAGACTCATCGAGTCTAGGAAGAAAAATGAAAGTTTGCAACACAAATCGACGAGATAACGTTGCGGGATTCTCGGGAGATGAACTACGATAGCAAGCTCCAAAACATGAGCTGGTTCTGCTACAAACATGTGAACACGTTGTCCCAGACAAGCATGGCCACGTAGTAGTCTTATAATAAAACACTACCGAGTTCAGGTGGGGAACCATCAACGAGGATATCAAAATCCTTGCAGAAGGCATGCTCTTAAGAAGGAACTTCTTCTCCTTGAACAAATCAATCAGTGGCTTGGTGTGCTCGGAACACATATGGAATGAAGGTTGCAAGTCTCCAGACCACAGAATACTTCGCACGTATGCATGACTGACTTGGGATGATTCCAGAGGAAGCAAAACTAACTTTCTCAAATTCACGGCGGCAACTTTCACCAAATGCACGTGTATAAGAGGAAGTCACTCCTTTCATCAAACAAATACTTCATGAGCTAGCATGAACAAATGCTTTCAAAAGTTTCCAACACTAGCTTAATGTTCAACAAAATCATGGAGGAGATAAGGATGTTGTCAATGGGCTCAACAACAATTCATCTAGGTTTCCTTTTAAAAGGAATTCCATAGTTAAGTGAACACGGTGATAGCATTGGTCAGACCAAAGATGTAATGGTGTATGCTCGAGGGATCAACCACGAATAAGACAACATTACGAGCATCGTTGGTACTGATTTGATTTGACGATAGCCCACACTCAAATCAAAGGATTGATAAGACAATAGGTCCAGCAACTGATCACAAGGACCAATCGATGAAGATATCATCTTTCTTCAACACACACTACACAAGAATATCCCTTTGGAACGAACTAAGTCAGACAAGCTTTTATCTTCCAACTCTCCAAGTTGTTGTCTAGCTTAACCAACTAGCTCAGGGATATCTAACACCGATTCTTGGAGAGAAGGTGGTTCACAAGAAACCAACTTGATCACGAACTCAACATAGCGGTCAGGTGACAACCCGGTAACACCTCCAAGAAGATATTTGGAAAGTCACGAACCACCGGTATGTTACTAAGCTCGAGAACAATCTTGCTTTTGAGGGCAAGACGATATGATCAGATGAGTGAGGACTTGACAAGATCCTAACTCATCAATCGAAGGGTGCACCGAAATAAGGACTAGGTAGCACGATCAGTCTTAGAAGGATGATTCGAAAACCAACATACTAAGAATGGAATTATTATCCTTTAACTACCAAGCAACAGAGTTGCTAGCAGTATTGATTTCACACATCACAATTCATTTGTCGGTATTCCGGTTGCATCAACACGAGGGCCGAGGAATGAACAGTGATGGCAAGAAGTATCACTGTACCAAGAGTTCATGGGATGATGTGCAATTCCTATAACAATCTCGATATAAAATATGTAATACTCCAAGGTAGAGCAGAACCAAAAGCTGGATTGGCATTTGATCTGCGGAATACAACTACTTTGACCCAATCCTAGATATGGAAGAGGTACTGGAGTTTGTTTCTCCTAGTCATCCCGGAATGGAATGGCTTGACAGACCACAAGAGTCATAGGCATCGATGAACGAACGCACGCATACTCTTGACTATCAATTGATAGACGAGGGTCAGAATGCAACTAAAGAGAACAACTCAAAGGAACATATAACTTTCTGAGTTGTGGATGCATAGATTAGTATGTCGAACCAAGTTCAACATATTTCTTCCGGATAACCCATGCAGAAAGGTAGAACTGGCAGAGTCACGATTTATGAGTGGAGATCTCCTCAAGAGTACTCTAATTGTGATCTTTTAATCCAGAAGAACTCCTGCCAAGAGTGGTTCATGGTAATTGGAAGAAGGAAATACCACGGACCTCGAGGACTATCACAAGGTTACTAATATCCTAAAGGAGCTAGCAATTACTAACAACATGAAGTAGGTAGAGTGAATCTCGGGTTCAAGAACCCAGGAGCAGAATACCTACTACTAAGTAGCATCACGGGATGCTTTCGAGAATGATGGCCAGAATCATCACACTGGGAACACAAATCCTGGCTAATTACTAGATGATCCCCTAAGACACCTAGGGTCACAATAATATCTCCAACATATATGTCAAGGTAACGAAGTACCTCAACTCACTGATTAGTGTGGTTAATCTGGCCCATGGGAACATTGAAACGGGAAGAAAGGATTTGCAAATGCATCAGACTATTTAGAAACCTGGGATGACTCGGACAGCATAACGGCTGTAAATGCTCAGAAAAGATTTGAGACATTCACAAAAATGGTGGCATAACCACTCAGAAGCACAATATCAAGGTTTCGAGATCAACAATTAACATACGGAAGTAGTAGGAACTGAACTGAGACTTAAGTCCAACAATCTTATAAGTCTACGGATTAGTAACACGTGATCCTGATAGAAAGAAGAGATAGCCTAGTTCTTAATCCCCGTAGAAGAGAAGATGACTCAGATCAGAAGGCCATGAGGTATAAGGAGTAAAAAGAGCCTTACGTTCCATCCCACAATCAATTCCCTTATATAACTAAAGAATTTCTAGACTCAACTTCGACCAGTTTGGCTTGGTAATCCTACAGGCAGTCAAGCTCTGATACCAACGCTGTCAGGACCCCGACTCAATGCCACATCGATCTAGCATGTAACACCTCATATCACTTTGCGGCCTCACGCACGGTATTCCCACGGGTGTCGCCTTACCTTTGCCCGGGACCGTTTGCGCCTTTTGGCACACGTATATGATAGTGTCGCTAGCATCCATATGATAAGGAGCCCGGGCTGACATGGCTAGTCGTAAACCCAAAGTGGCACAGACTTACAGGGACAGGCATCCATGACCCAGCATCGAACGTGTCGGTCATCAGCGAGTGAATCCAGGCTGTAGCACTGGGCTAGCAGGACTCCGGTAAACCGGGCTGTAGCGGGCTAACAGGACTCCGGTATTCATCGCGTGACATTTCCCCGAAGGGACAGACACAGGAACGAAGAAGGACACATGCCGGCCAGCCTAAGTGTTCCGGAGCAGTAGCAAGCTACCATGGCTCGGTGGAAACACTAGGAGACATTTCCCGGTAAGAGAGGCTACTAAGGATAAACAACTAGGTTGTCAGATCCCACACATACCAAGCATTTCAATAACATACACACAATATGCTCGATATGTGCAACTACAACATGGCATCACAACATGACTCTACGACTCAAATATTTTAATCAATAGGCTCCGAGGAGCGAGATATTACAAACAGGGGTCTCATGACCCAACAATCAGAACATACAAGTCAAAGCACAAGCGGAAGCTATCATGTCTGAGTACAGACATCTATAAATGAAAAGGGCTGAGAAGCCTGACTATTTATCAGATCCTGCCGAGGGCACAAGATCGTAGCTGAGGTATCAAGCTAAACGTCGAAGTCCACGCGGAACTACTAGTGAGACTGAAGTCTCTCTGCAAAACATAAAATGGGCAAACGTGAGTACAAATGTACCCAGCAAGACTTACATCAGATCTATCTACATATGCCTCATTATCAACAAAGGGGATGGTGGAGTTTGACTGCAGCAAGCCAGCTTTGACTCGGTGGCTATCCTGAACTACGACTGCAAGTAACTCTTTGAGGTGGCGCACACGAGTCCACATATTCACCATATCAATACACCACTATGGATCCGCTCCCGTCTCCCTACGAGAACGCCATCCATAGCACTCACGCTTATCTTGCGTATTTTAGAGTATCCACTTTCACTTGTCTATGAACTGTACAAGGGGTCCAAGTTTCCATATCCGAGGAATCCGGCTATTCGAATAGATGATGTTAACCCTGCAGGGGTGTACTTCTTCACACACGCTCTCGCCACTTACCGCCCTGTACACGTCATGTACCTCGGCAACCTTCAAGCGGAAGCCGGGCGAGGGAGTCGGCCACGACCTGACTAACCGAACAAGTCTCTAGTCCAGGTTTATCGCCTATTCGGGTTCCATCCGCAAGGAGATCCGGCCGGGGTGTCGCTCACGGCCCCAAACGATGTGTGCAGGGTTCCCAAGCCCACCAACCGGGTGCCACTTGGTACACCGGGCCACTGTGCCTAGTCTGTCCCAAGCCCACCTGTACCGGGTGCCACTTGGTAGACTACTAACACTACCTACAAACACCAGAAACTAGTTGCAACTCCTGGACAGAGATCATGTTGATTAATAAGTCGAGAGGGGCACTTAAGCATTCCAATGTGTGGTAGTAGCTGGTCATGGATCACAAACACAGAACTCAGTTCCTGAGGACGGCTGCAATGAGACAACCCACCATGTACTCCTACATGGCCTCTCACCGCTACCTTTACCAAATCGTGTTCACACACTTAGCTCACACACATAGGGACATGTTCACACGCCTCTGATTCATCCCCGATGAATCAGACCTGACTCAACTCTAAGCAGTAGCAGGCATGACAAACAAGCATGAATGAGTAGGCACATCAGGGCTCAAACAACTCCTACTCATGCTAGTGGGTTTCATCTATTTACTGTGGCAATGACAGGTCATGCAAAGGATAAAGGGTTCAGCTACCGCAGCAAGTATCAAATATGTCGTTGTTGTCCTAATGCAGTAAAAGAGAGCAGGAGCGAGAGAGTGGGATTTTATCGGAATGAACAAGGGGGTTTTGCTTGCCTGGCACTTCTGAAGATAACATTGAGTCTTCATCAGTGTCAACGATCACAACGTCGGACATCGTCTACCGGGATGGAACAGATACCGGCAACAAGAAGAAATACAATCAATGCAATGCACAATATGATGCATGATCATGACATGGCAAAATGAATGTGTTTTGGGCTAATGCAACTAGCAACGGATTAAATGAAGTTGGTTTGAATACAAGATTCAAATTCAAACTCCATATGTGATTATTCAAATGCCATTCACTTCATTTGCCCTAAACAGTAGTGATAAGTTGTTCTAACATGCATGAAAATGGTACAGATGGATTCCTTGAATTTTTCTGATAATTTTTCATATATAATTTATTTAATTTGGAGTTACGGTTAATTTTCTATGATTTATTGAAGTTTAGGGCATTTTCTGGAATTTTCTGAATATAATAAAATAAACTAAATTCCAGAAAATGAATATTGCGTCAGCATGACGTTGGCATGACGTCAGCAGGTCAACGGGCGCCGTCCAGGTCAAACCTGACGTGTGGGGTCCACACGTCAGTGACACAGGAGCTAATCCCGGTCAAACCCAGCGCTGACTGGGGTTTGACCAGGGGTGGGGCCCACTGTCAGTGGCTGTGGGGGTGTCTAGTGTGGTCATTAGTGCTAATTAGGCGTGCCACATCGGCGGTCGCCGGAGTTTCGCCGGCGGCGACCATTCCGCACGGCGGGGGAGCGCCGGACTTGCGCTAGGGCATCGGATCGACGCGCCAAGGGCACCAGGAGGTAGCCCGCGCCCGTGCGCATCTAGGGGGACCAACGGGAGGTGCGGGGGTGGCCGGGGTTCGCCGGAATGGAGCCCGAGGCGGCGGCCGGAGCTCGGGGTTTCGCGGGACCGGCGCTGCAGTGCACGGGAGGACGAATGGTTAAGTGCTTTGGGTTCCTGAGGTTGCGGTGAGCACGCGGGTGGGCTCAGGAGCGAGCTGCGGTGGCTGTGGCCACGGCCACGCCATGGCCGGCGGCGAGGAGCAATCGGCTCCGGTGAAAAGGCGGCTAGGGTACGGGAACGAGCGCGAGGAGGAGGGGGAATGGAAGAGTAGCTCACAGGGGTTGCGACGGTGGCCTCGGGGAGCTCGGGGAGGCACCGGAGCCGACGAATTTGACGAAGATGGCCGGCGGTCCCGAGGTTGAAGAAGACGGCGGTGGCGACGTTGCAGGGGCTCCCACGGTGCGCTTCTCGGCGAGGAGGAAGAGGTAGTCGAGGCGGATCTCCTGGGTACTTCGGGTGGCAGTGAGGAGCACGGTGGCTACGGCGAACGGCGTCGGCGACGACGAGCTCCGCTCGGGAGCGTGCAGGGAGGAAAGCGGAGGAGGGAACGGGGTCCAGGGGAAGAGAGGGGAGGTGCAGGGGCGAGGGGAAGTGCGTGGCGTGAGGGGGAGGCTCGGGAACGCCTCGGTGGAAGCAGGAGGTGGCCGAGGCGGCATCGGCGCTCGCCACCGAGCTGCTTCGGTGCGAGGGGAGGAAGATGACAAGGGGGAGGAGGTGGGCTGGGCCGGCCAGGTGGGGGAGCTGGGCCGGCTACAGGTAAGTGGCCCAGGTACGGGTCTTTCTCTCTCTCTTTTATAATTCTGTTCTGTTTTATCTTTTCTATTTTCTGCAATTTGTTTTTGATTTGATTTAAAATATCAAATCATTTTATAAAATCCTGGAAACAGTTATGGGTGTTTTCTGAATTATTTCAGTGACCCCTAACAATTTTCCAACATTTATTTGAACATTTAAATTATTTATAGTATTTAAATGCCCAAAGTCAAATACAATATGGTTTAATTCAGTGACCAAATATGCCCTGCAAAAATATAAATCATTTTTGGTAGATGCTTCCACCTCAAACCAGAAATGTTGAACATTTTTAGAGGACATTTTGAGTTCAATGAAAAAGGTTTTATTTTGACCCTAGTTGAATTCATTTGGTGTTAGGGCTTAGTCAATCCCCATCTCAGGTTTAAATGAAATTTAAACATGATGTAACACTCTAATGCATGCACTAGGCATTGTCAGAACTAGGGATGTGACACTTTTTTTTCTAGTATTTTTTATATTTTCCACAAAAAATCTCCGTTGATTTTCAGCATATTCCGAGAACTTTTATTTCTACACAAAAACTGTTGGAAATATGCCCTAGTGGCAATAATAAAATGATTATTATTATATTTCCTTGTTCATGATAATTGTCTATTGTTCATGCTATAATTGTATTGACCGGAAACCGTAATACATGTGTGAATACATAGACCACAACATGTCCCAAGTGAGCCTCTAGTTGACTAGCTTGTTGATCAACAGATGGTCATGGTTTCCTGACTATGGACATTGGATGTCATTGATAACGGGATCACATCATTAGGAGAATGATGTGATGGACAAGACCCAATCCTAAGCATAGCACAAGATTGTGTAGTTCGTTTGCTAAAGCTTTTCTAATGTCAAGTATCATTTCCTTAGACCATGAGATTGTGTAACTCCTGGATACCGTAGGAATGCTTTGGGTGTACCAAACTTCACAAAACAGGGTGGCTATAAAGGTGCATTACAGAACAAGTAAAGTGACTTTCCGGTAACAAGATTGAACGAGGTATTGGGATACCGACGATCGAATCTCGGGCAAGTAACATACCGATTGACAAAGGGAATTGTATATGGGATTGCTTGAATCCTCGACATCGTGGTTCATCCGATGAGATCATCGTGGAACATGTGGGAGCCAACATGGGTATCCAGATCCCGCTGTTGGTTATTGGCCGGTGAGTTGTCTCGGTCATGTCTGCATTATTCCCGAACCCGTAGGGTCTACACACTTAAGGTTCGATGACGCTAGGGTTATAGGGAAAGATTGTACGTGGTTACCGAATGTTGCTCGGAGTCCCGGATGAGATCCCGGATGTCACGAGGAGTTCCGGAATGGTCCAGAGGTCAAGATTTATATATGGGAAGACATCATACGGTCACTGGAAGTTTTTGGGGGTTTGCCGGTATTGTACCGAGACCACCAAAGGGGTCCAAGGGTCCACCGGGAGGGTCCACCTGCCCCCGAGGGCCCTATGGGCTGTATGTGGAAGGGAACCAGCCCCTAAGTGGGTTGGGTGCCACCCCCTAGGGCCCTTGCGCCTAGGGTTGGGGGAAACCCTAAGGGGGGCCCCCCTTGGCTTGGGGGGCAAGCCCCCTCCCCTTGGCCTCCGCCCCCCTCTAGATCTCATCTAGAGGGGCCGGCCCCCTTTCCTCTTCTCCCTATAAATAAAGGGGAGGAGGAAGGGCAGCTGCACCACATCCAAGGCACAGCCCTCCCCCTCTCCAACACCTCTCCTCCTCCGTTTGAGTTTGTTGAAGCCCTGCCAGAGAACCGCTGCTCCACCACCACCACGTCGTCGTGCTGCTGCTGGAGTTGTCTTCCTGAACCTCTCCCTCCTCCTTGCTAGATCAACGTGTGGGAGATGTCACCGGGCTTCACGTGTGTTGAATGCGGAGGTGCCGTTGTTCGGCGCTTACATCGGAATCATCTGCGATCTGAATCGCTACGAGTACGACTCCTTCATCCGCGTTCTTGTAACGCTTCCGTTTTCGCGATCTTCAAGGGTATGAAGATGCACTCCCCTCTCTCTCATTGCTAGTCTCTCCATAGATTGATCTTGGTGATGCATAGAAATTTTTTAATTTTTGCAACGATCCCCAACAATGGCATCATGAGCTAGGTCTATGCGTAGTTTCTATACACGAGTAGAACACAAGTTGTTGTGGGTGTCGATTTTGTCAATTTACTTGTCGTTACTAGTATTATCTTGATTCGGTGGCATCGTGGGATGAAGCGGCCCGGACTAACCTTACACGTACGCTTATGTGAGACAGGTTCCATCGAATGACATGCACTAGTTGCATAAGGTGGCTAGCGGGTGTCTGTCTCTCCCACTTTAGTCGGATCGGATTCGATGAAAAGGGTCCTTATGAAGGGTAAATAGCAATTGGCATATCACGTTGTGGTTTTGGCGTAGGTAAGAAACGTTCTTGCTAGAAACCTATAGCAGCCACGTAAAAAACTTGCAACAACAATTAGAGGACGTCTAACTTGTTCTTGCAACATATGCCGTGTGATGTGATATGGCCAAAAGAATGTGATGAATGATATATATTTGATGTATGAGATTGATCATGCTCTTGTAATAGGAATCACGATTTGCATGTCGACGAGTATGACAACCGGTAGGAGCCATAGGAGTTGTCTTAATTATTGTATGACCTGCGTGTCATTGAATAACGCCATGTAATTACTTTACTTTATTGCTAAACCGTTAGCCATAGTAGTAGAAGTAATAGTTGGCGAGACAACTTCATGAAGACACGATGATGGAGATCATGATGATGGAGATCATGGTGTCATGCCGGTGACGATGATGATCATGGCGCCCTGAAGATGGAGACCAAAAGGAGAAAAATGATATTGGCGATATCATGTCAATATTTGATTGCATATAATGTTTATCATGATTTTACATCTTATTTTCTTAGAACGACGGTAGCATAAATAAGATGATCCCTCATTAAAAAAATTCAAGGAAGTGTTCCCCCTAACTGTGCACCATTGCGGAAGTTCGTTGTTTCGAAGCACCACGTGATGATCGGGTGTGATAGATTCTCACGTTTGCATACAACGGGTGTAAGCCCGATTTACACATGCAAAAACACTTAGGTTGACTTGACGAGCCTAGCATGTACAGACATGGCCTCGGAACACAAGAGACCGAAAGGTCGAACATGAGTCGTGTAGCAGATACGATCAACATGAAGATGTTCATCGATGATGACTAGTCCGTCTCACGTGATGATCGGACACGACATATTTAACTCGGATCATCTATCACTTAGATGACTAGAGGGATGTCTATCTGAGTGGGAGTTCATTAAATAATTTGATAGGATGAACTTAATTATCATGAACTTAGTCTAAAATCTTTGCAATATGTCTTGTAGATCAAATGGCCCATGCTAATGTTGCCCTCAACTTCAACGCGTTCCTAGAGAAAACCAAGCTGAAAGACGATGGTAGCAACTATATGGACTGGGTCCGGAACTTGAGGATCATCCTCATAGCTGCCAAGAAAGCATATGTACTAGAAGCACCGCTAGGTGAAGCACCCATTTTCCCAGCAACTCAAAAGATGTTATGAACGCCTGGCAGTCGCGTAGTGATGATTACACCCTGGTTTAGTGCAGCATGCTTTACAGCTTAGAACCGAGGCTCCAAAAGTGTTTTGAGCAGCACAGAGCATATGAGATGTTCCAAGAGCTGAAAATGGTTTTCCAAGCTCATGCCCGGGTCGAGAGATATGAAGTCTCCGACAAGTTCTACAGTTGTAAGATGGAGGAGAATAGTTCTGTCAGTGAGCAGATACTCAAAATGTCTGGGTTGCACAACCGCTTGTCTCAGCTGGGAGTTAATCTCCCGAATGACGTGGTCGTTGATAGAATCGTTCAGTCGCTTCCACTGAGCTACAAGTGCTTTGTGATGAATTTCAATAAGCAAGGGATGGAGAAAACCATTCCCGAGGTATATTCAATGCTGAAATCAGCGGAGGTGGAGATCAAAAAGGAACATCAAGTGTTGATGGTCAATAAAACAACTAGTTTCAAGAAAGACAAGGGTAAGAAGAACTTCAAGAAGGACGGCAAGGGAGTTGCCACGCCCGGTAAGGTAGTTGTCGGGAAGAAGCCAAAGCATGGACCCAACCTGAGACTGAATGCTTTTATTGCAAGGGAAATGGTCACTAGAAGCAGAACTGCCCCAAGTACTTAGCGGACAAGAAGGCCGGCAACACGAAAAGTATATGTGATATACATGTTATTGATGTGTACCTTACCAGTACTCGTAGTAGCTCCTGGGTCTTTGACAC
The DNA here is from genome assembly GCF_018294505.1 of Triticum aestivum. Classification (NCBI taxonomy): domain Eukaryota; kingdom Viridiplantae; phylum Streptophyta; class Magnoliopsida; order Poales; family Poaceae; genus Triticum; species Triticum aestivum. Next base: position 590,003,158 of record NC_057798.1, on the reverse strand, counting down.
CGATGCAGTTGCTCATATTTGTAACCCAAAACAAGAGCTGCGGAATAAGCGGAGACTGGCGAAGGACGAGGTGACGATGCGCGCCGGGAATGGTTCCAAGGTCGATGTGATCGCCGTCGGCATGCTGCCTCCAGATTTACCTACGGGATTAGTTTTAAACCTCAATAATTGTTATTTAGTGCCAGCTTTGAGCATGAACATCGTATCTGGATCTCGTTTAGTGCGAGATGGCTAATTATTTAACCGAGAATAATGGTTGTTCTATTTATATGAGAGATATGTTTTATGGTCATGCCCCGCTAGTCAATGGTTTATTCTTATTGAATCTCGAACGTGATGTTACACATATTCATAGTGTGAATACCAAAAGATGTAAGGTTAATAATGATAGTCCCACAAGTACGCCTTGGTCACATTGGTGTCAAACGCATGAAGAAGCTCCATGCAGATGGACTTTTGGAGTCTCTTGATTACGAATCATTTGACACGTGCGAACCATGCCTCATGGGCAAAATGACCAAGACTCCATTCTCCGGAACAATGGAGCGAGCAACCAAATTATTGGAAATCATATACATACTGATGTGTGCGGTCCAATGAGCGTTGAGGCTCGCGGTTGCTATCGTTATGTTCTTACCCTCACTGATGACTTAAGTAGATATGGGTATGTCTACTTGATGAAACACAAGTCTGAGACCTTTGAAAAGTTCAAGGAATCTCAGAGTGAGGTAGAGAATCAACGTGACAGAAAAATAAAGTTCTTACGATCAGATCATGGGGGAGAATATTTGAGTCACGAATTTGGTACGCACTTAAGGAAATGTGGAATTGTTTCACACCTCACGCCGCCTGGAACACCTTAGTGTAATGGTGTGTCTGAACATCGTAATCACACTCTATTGGATATGGTGCGATCTATGATGTCTCTTACCAATTTACCGCTATCATTTTGGGGATATGCTTTAGAGACAACAGGGCACCGTCTAAATCCCTTGAGACGACACCGTATGTATTATGGTTTGGGAAGAAACCTAAGCTGTCATTTCTAAAAGTTTGAGGATGCGATGCTTATGTCAAGAAACTTCAACCTAAAAAGCTCAAACCCAAGTCAGAAAAATGCGTCTTCATAGGATACCCTAAGGAAACCATTGGGTATACCTTCTACCTCAAATCCAAAGGCAAGATCTTTGTTGCCAAGAATGGGTCCTTTCTGGAGAAAGAGTTTCTCTCGAAAGAAGTAAGTGGGAGGAAAGTAGAACTTGATGAAGTGCTACCTCTTGAACCGGAAAGTAGCGCAGCTCAGGAAAATGTTTCTATGGTGCCTACACCGACTAGAGGGGAAGTTAATGATGATTATCAAGGCACTTTGGATCAAGTTGCTACTGAAATTCGTAGGTCCACAAGGATAAGTTCCACACCAGAATGGTATGGCAACCCTATCCTAGAAATCATGTTGTTAGACAACGGCGAACCTTCGAACAATGTTGAAGCGACGGCGGGCCCAAATTCCAACAAATGGCTTGAAGCCATGCAATTCGAGATAGGATCCATGTATGAAAACAAAGTATGGACTTTGACAGATTTGCTCAATGATCGGCGAGCGATAGAAAATAAATGGATCTTTAAGAAGAAGACAGATGCGGATGGTAATGTTACCATCTATAAAGCCCGGCTTGTCGCTAAGGGTTATCGACAAGTTCAAGGGGTTGCCTATGACGAGACCTTCTCACCCGTAGCGAAGCTGAAGTCCATCCGAATCATGTCAGCAATTACCGCATTCTATGATTGTGAAATATGGAAAATGGACGTCAAAACGGCATTCCTTAATGGCCTCCTTAAGGAAGAATTGTATATGATGCAGCCAGAAGGTTTTGTCGATCCTAAGAATGCTAACAAAGTATGCAAGCTCCAGTGCTCCATGTATGGGCTGGTGCAAGCATCTCGGAGTTGGAACATTCGCTTTGATGAAATGATCAAAGCATTTGAGTTTATGCAGACTTATGGAGAAGCCTGCATTTACAAGAAACTGAGTGGGAGCTCTGTAGCATTTCTGATATTATATGTGGATGACATACTGTTGATGGGAAATGATATAGAACTTTTGGAAAGGATAAAGGCCTACTTGAATAAGTGTTTTTCAATGAAGGGCCTTGGAGAAGCTGCTTAAATATTAGGCATCAAGATATAGAGATAGACCAAGACGCCTCATAGGTCTTTCACAAAGCACATACCTTGATAAGATATTGAAGAAGTTCAATATGGATCAGTCCAAGAAGGGGTTCTTGCCTGTTTTGCAAGGTGTGAGATTGAGCACGGCTCAAAGCCCGACCACGACAGAAGATAGAGAAAAGATGAGTGTCATCCCCTATGCCTCAGCCATAGGGTCTATTATGTATGCCATGCTGTGTACCAGACCTGATGTAAACCTTGCCGTAAGTTTGGTAGGGAGGTACCAAAGTAATCCCGGCATGGAACACTGGACAACAGTCAAGAATATCCTAAAGTACCTAAAAAGGACTAAGGATATGTTTCTCGTTTATGGAGGTGACAAAGAGCTCTTCATAAAGGGTTACGTCGATGCTAGCTTCGACACAGATCTGGATGACTCCAAGTCACAAACCGGTTACGTGTATAGTTTGAATGGTGGGGCAGTAAGCTGGTGCAGTTGCAAGCAAAGCATCATGGAGGGATCTACATGTGAAGTGGAGTACATGGCGGCCCCGGAGGCAGCGCATGAAGCAATCTGGATGAAGGAGTTCATTACCGACCTAGGAGTTATTCCCAATGCGCTGGGCCCGATGACTCTCTTTTGTGACAACACTGGAGCTATTGCCCTTGCAAAGGAGCCCAGGTTTCACAAGACGACCAGGCACATCAAGCGTCGCTTCAACTCCATTCGTGAAAATGTTCAAGATGGAGTCATAGATATTTCTAAAGTGCATACGAATCTGAATGTCGCAGATCCATTGACTAAACCTCTTCCACGAGCAAAACATGATCAACACCAGAACTCTATGGGTGTTCGATTCACCACAATGTAACTAGATCATTGACTCTAGTGCAAGTGGGAGACTGTTGGAAATATGCCCTAGAGGCAATAATAAAATGATTATTATTATATTTCCTTGTTCATGATAATTGTCTATTGTTCATGCTATAATTGTATTGACCAGAAACCGTAATACATGTGTGAATACATAGACCACAACATGTCCTAGTGAGCCTCTAGTTGACTAGCTCGTTGATCAACAGATGGTCATGGTTTCCTGACTATGGACATTGGATGTCATTGATAACGGGATCAGATCATTAGGAGAATGATGTGATGGACAAGACCCAATCCTAAGCATAACACAAGATCGTGTAGTTCGTTTGCTAAAGCTTTTCTAATGTCAAGTATCATTTCCTTAGACCATGAGATTGTGTAACTCCCGGATACCGTAGGAATGCTTTGGGTGTACCAAACGTCACAACATAACTGGGTGGCTATAAAGGTGCACTACAGGTATCTCCGAAAGTGTCTGTTGGGTTGGCACAAAGCGAGACTGGGATTTGTCACATCATATGACGGAGAGGTATCTCTGGTCCCACTCGGTAATGCATCATCATAATGAGCTCAATGTGACTAAGTAGTTGATCACGGGATCATGCATTACGGAACAAGTAAAGAGACTTGCCGGTAACGAGATTGAACGAGGTATTAGGATACCGATGATCGATTCTCGGGCAAGTAACGTACCGATTGACAAAGGGAATTGTATACGGGATTGCTTGAATCCTCGAAATCGTGGTTCATCGGTTGATCATCGTGGAACATGTGGGAGCCAACATGGGTATCCAGATCCCGCTATTGGTTATTGGCCGGAGAGCTGTCTCGGTCATGTCTGCATGATTCCCGAACCCGTAGGGTTTACACACTTAAGGTTCGATGACGCTAGGGTTATAGGGAAGGATTGTACGTGGTTACCGAATGTTGTTCGGAGTCCCATATGAGACCCCGGATGTCATGAGGAGTTCTGGAATGGTCTGGAGGTGAAGATTTATATATGGGGAGTCATCATACGGTCACCGGAAGTTTTCGGGGGTTTGCCGGTATTGTACCGGGACCACCGAAGGGGTTCCAGGGGTCCACCGGGAGGGTCCACCTGCCCGGAGGGCCCTATGGGCTGTATGTGGAAAGTAACCAGCCCCTAAGTGGGTTGGGCGCCACCCCCTAGGGCCCATGCGCCTAGGGTTGGGGGAAACCCTAAGGGGGACGCCCCCCTTGGCTTCGGGGGCAAGCCCCCTCCCCTTGGCCGCCACCCCCCCCCTCTAGATCTCATCTAGAGGGGCCGGCCCCCTTTCCCCTTCGCCCTATAAATAGAGGGGAGGAGGGAGGGCAGCTGCACCACATCCAAGGCGCAACCCTCCCCCTCTCCAACACCTCTCCTCCTCCGTTTGAGCTTGGCGAAGCCCTGCCGGAGAACAGCTACTCCACCACCACCACGCTGTTGTGCTGCTGTTGGAGTCATCTTCCCCAATCTCTCCCTCCTCCTTGCTAGATCAAGGCGCGGGAGACGTCATCGGGTTGCACGTGTGTTGAATGCGGAGGCGCCGTTGTTCGGCGCTTAGATCGGAATCAACCGCAATCTGAATCGCTATGAGTACGACTCCTTCGTCTGCGTTCTTGTAACGCTTCCGTTTTCGCGATCTTCAAGGGTATGAATATGCACTCCCCTCTCTCTCTCGTTGCTAGTCTCTCCATATATTGATCTTGGTGATGCGTAGAAATTTTTTAATTTCTGCAATGATCCCCAACAAAAACAACACCATGGTTGTTCTGCTGAAAATAGCGTCAGTTCGGGTTAGTTATAATCAAATCATACCAAAATCATGTAAAACTATTGTAAACATGGCATGAATACTTCATAAATTATAGATATGTTGCAGACGTATCATTGACTAGAGGGGCGGTGAATAGGAAACTATCAATTTTTTAGCTTTTCTTGACCAAATTAAACTTAGCATCAAAGTAGGTTGTCTAGATGTGCAACTAGGTGAGAAACCTATATGATGCAATAACAACAAGCACACAAGCACCCATGGGATACAACACAATGAAAGCTTGCACAAGTAAAGGTAAGAGATAACCAAGAGTGGAGCCGGTGGAGACGAGGATGTGTTACCGAAGTTCCTTCCCTTTGAGAGGAAGTATGTACTCCATTAGAGCGGTGTGGAGGCACAATGCTCCCCAAGAAGCCACTAGGGCCACCATATTATCCTCACGCCCTCACACAATGCAAGATGCCATGATTTTACTATCGGTGCCCTTGAAGGCGCCGACCAAACCTTTACAAACAAGGTTGGGGCAATCTCCACTTAATTGGAGGCTCCCAGTGACACCACGAAGGTTCACCATAATGGAATATGGCTCCAAGGTGACCTCAACCGTCTAGGGTGCTCAAACACCCAAGAGTAACAAGATCCACGAAGGATTAGTGGGAGGAATCAAATTTCTCTTGGTGGAAGTGTAGATCGGGGCCTTCTCAACCAATCCCTAGAAAATCAACAAGTTTGATTGGATAGGGAGAGAGATCGGGCAAAAATGGAGGTTTGATCAACAATGGAGCTTGGGGAGGGAAGAGGTCATCTTCTTGGGGAAGAAGACCCCCTTTATATAATGGGAGAAAAGATATAACCGTTATCCCCCTACACAGCCCGCACAGTGCGGTACTACCGCATACAGCTGTGGTACTACCGCTGCTTGGTGCGGTACCACCGCTTGCACGGTAGAGACCAGCCGAGGCCCTGTTGCACAAGGCAACAAGCGGTAGAACCACCGGAGCAGTACTACCGCGTGCCCCTATGGTACTACCGTAAGGTAGGGCTCAACTAGAGCTGGAAATACATAGAATAAATAAATTACATCCGTAAATACTTCCACTAATATCGGGGCTGTGCAAAAATCCGGCATGGTACTACTACTCGCAGGGAGCGGTACTACTGCGTAGGAGCGGAAGTAAAAAATTACTTCCACACCTACTTTTGCATGCTTTAGTGTCAGGACTGGAGGCAGCGGTACTACCGCTCACCAAGAGTGGTACTACCATTGGGCCCTGCGGCACTACTGCTGCCATGAGCAATACTACTGCAACCACTTGCGGTACTACTGCTCCCTTGAGCAGCACTACCACACTCCATAGACACTTTAGTATTTGAAAGCCTTCATTTCGTAGAGACAAGATAAACGGATGATGCTCCATTGATGCGAAGGAAAGGTGGTGCAAAGGAACATATGTGTACGTGTTGATTCCACCCTAACCTTTCCGAAGCGGGCCGCCTCTTAATAGTACGGCTTTCCTACGACTCAAATCCACCAAAAGGAACCATAGAGAACAGCCCTCTTCGATAGACTCCGAGGGGCACCGAATCGTCTTGTGCCTAGATGTAACACCCACGATGCGGCTATATCTCCCACGTGTCGAAGCACGACTTAGAGGCATAACCGCATAGTAGTTTTGTCACAAGAAGGGTCATCTTCACACAATCCCATGTAATGAACAAGAATGGGATAAAGAGAGTTGGCTTACAATCGCCACTTCACACAATACATAAATTAAGATCATACATCATTCAAATACACTCATAGACCGGCTACGGTCAAATTCAAATGAAAAGAAGACAACCCCAAATGCTAGATCCTCGATCGCCCCGACTGGGCTCCTCTACTGATCATTTGGAAACGATACATAGTAACGACCAAGGGCCTCATCAAATTCCCACTTCAGCTCAGTTGCGCCATCTGCGCTAGTATCCTCGGCACCTGCATCTGTTTTGGTCGAATCTGTGAGCCACGGGGACTCAGCAATCTCACACCCGCGAGATCAAGACTATTTAAGCTCATAGGTAGGAAAGGTGTAATATGGTGGAGCTGCGGCAAGCACTAAGCAAATATTGTGGCTAACATACGCAAGTGAGAGTGAGAAGAGAAGCAACGCGTCGGTCGAGAAGCTAGAAGCAATCAAGAAGTGATCCTGAAACTACTTACGTCAAGCATAACACAAACCGTGTTCACTTCCTGGACTCCGCCGAGAAGAGACCATCACGGCTACACACTCGGTTGATGCATTTTAAAGAGGTCAAGTGTCAAGTTATCTACAACCGAACATTAACAAATTCCCATCTGCCTCATAACCACGGGCACGACTTTCGAAAGATTATATACCCTGCAGGGGTGTCCCAGCTTAGCCCATCACAAGCTCTCACGGTCAACGAAGGAATAGACCTTCTCCCGGGAAGACCCGATCAGTCTCGGAATCCCGGTTCGCAAAACATTTCGACAATTGTAAAACAAGTCCAGCAAGACCACCCGACTGTGCCGACAAATCCTGATAGGAGCTGCACATATCTCGTTCTCAGGGCACAAACGGATGAGCAGTCCGTACAACTAAAACCAGCCCTCAAGTTTCCCCGAGGTGGCACTGCAAAGGGCTCTAGTTTGGACCAACACTCAGAGGAGCACTGGCCCGAGGGGGGGTAATAAAGATGACCCTTGGGCTCGCGAAAACCCAAGGGAAAGGGCTTAGGTGGCAAATGGTAAAACCAAAGTTGGGCCTTGCTGGAGGAGTTTTATTCAAAGCAAACTGTTAAGGGGGTCCCATAAATCACCCAACCGTGTAAGGAACGCAAAATCAAGGAACATAACACTGGTATACGGAACTAGGGTGGCAAGAGTGGAACAAGTCACTAGGCATAAGGTCGAGCCTTCCACCCTTTACCAAATATATAAGGTGCATTAATTTAAACAGGAGATATTGTGATATCCCAAAATAACAATGTTCCGACCAAGAACAAACTTCACCTTCACCTGCAACTAACAATGCTATAAGAGGGGCCGAGCAAAAGCGGTGACATAGCCAATCAACGGTTGCTAGGACAGGTTGGTTAGAGGTTTAACATGGCAATAGGGAGGCATGGTAAGCAAAGGCAGGTAGAGCTAACAAAGCGATGGAGCGAGTACTAGCAAGCAAAGATAGTAATGATTTCGAAGGTATGATCATCTTGCCTGCAAGGTTCTCAGAGTTGTCGAAGGCTGGATCCTCGTAAGCGTACTCAACCGGTTCCTCGTAAGCGTTCTCGTCTCCCGGCTCTACCCAAAACAAGAACATAAGCAAAGGAACCACAATAAATCACGGTGCAATGCACAAGCAACATGATGCAATACATGTCATGCTATGCGAGATGTGATATGCAAAGCATATGCATGCTTCGGAAGGAAAGATGAATAACAAGGCATCAACTTGGCAACCCAAGTATGCCGCTGGAAAGATGAGATGATTTCGGTTGGAATCAATATAGAGATCACCGGATTCGGGTGCACGGTTTGCAAATGACAAGCACGACAAGATATGATGCAAACAACAACATGGCCACTTGGATGGAAAGTATGAGCAAGCTATAGCACACAAACATATGAATAGAATGCATAGCAGTGATGTACAAGAGATGCTCTACGAAACATGAACACTGAGCTCAATCTATAAACCACTAGAGCATGACTAAAATAGCATGGCAATAATGCAAAAGATAACAACATCTACAGACTTAGTGGAATTACTAGACATAGCAGAAACAGATTCATCATGGCACCTCTACAGGCTTGATCAACTCACTACCAGGCATGTCATGGCATGGATCAAGTACTAGCATGAAGTAGGCATGAAAATGAAGCTACTTATGTGCAAAACAAACAACTAGCATATTTGCATGAACAAGCACATAAGAGACAAAACAACAATATGAAGTGAGATGGCATGATTATGAACTTGCTCAAATGCAGAAACTAATGCCACCAATGGATTGGTGGGATTTTTCTACCCCAAAAACATATATAATATGTTAGGGTTGCTGTAGAAAAATCATCACAAATGCACAAAGATACAACCTGCCCTAAATGGTAACCTCAACATATGCCAAAACTGGCATATTCCGAAATGGAATAAAACAGAAAACCTGCGGGGAAAGCTAGGTGGACCCAGGCTGTACCCAGCCGTTAGACTGACTGGTAGGGCCGTGGGCCACGTGGCTGGATGTGAGAATGACCAGTGGGGCCGAGGCGTTAGAGACTCATGGAAGAATAAAACCACCAAAAACTGTGGAGAGCCTGGGATTCGAACCCAGGTCTCCTGGTTGGAATCGCGGGTGTGCTACCAGTTGGGCTAGGACGGGGTTGCTGGTTTGGTAGGGGCTCGGCTTCTCTTGAGGCTACCTGAAGCGGGGACGGGTCCCTTCTCATCTGCAGCAGAGAAGTCGCTGGCGGTGCCTGCGAGCAACGGCGACGACCACCGGAGCCAAGGGGTACCGGCGGGGGTGCGGGATAGGTCAGGGAGTGTGGGTGCAGCGGCGAAGGTGTGGGAACGTGCATGCTTGTGGAGCAGCTGCGGGAGTTGGCACGCGGGGTACTCGAGCTCGAGCATTTGCTCGACTCGGGCTACGACGAGCACGACGGGCAGGGGGAAGCAGCAGGGTGCGGCGCGGGCATGTGCGAGAGAGTGCGCGCATGGGTGCAGCAAGGCATGGAGGAGCTCGGCTAGGAGGATCCGGAGCAGGAGGTGCACACGGGATGTCTCTGAACTACCGAACTGAAGAAAACTTCAGAACTCGCCTCGGTGCGCCAGGAACACGACGACGGCGAGATCTTGGCTGCTCCTACGGAGACCGATCGACGAAACGAAAAGAGCAGGGGGAAGGATGGGATACCTAGTATACCTATGACAAGGAGGTGAGGCCGGTGGCGCAGCAGATCGACGGCGGGGAGGCGAAGATCTCCAGTCGACTTGCTGTCCGAGAAGGAGACGACGTAGAGGACGAAGAGGACGTCGGGGAAGTAGCCGGACTTGACGATCCCAGGAGAGGAAGAGGACGAAGGGGACGTAGTCGACGTCGTGGAGGAAGACGGACGACATTGGCGAGGCGGAGGTGGCCGGAGTGCACGCCGGCAACGGCTATCCCGAGCTCGAGCTGACACTCGGTCACTTCATGGTGGGCAGGGCGACGGCGAGGCGCGGCTTGGCTTACCTGGCGGCGGCGAGGGAAGGAGAGGAGGGGGATCGGTTGAGGGGAGACCCTAGGGCACCGGGGACAACTTTATAGGGGTCTGTGGAGCTTCTCCGGCCGTCAAATCAACGAGGTTGTTGACGTGTCTCCTCTGGATGTCCTGCCATACAGGAGGACGAAGCAACTGACGCTTGCAGGCTAAAGGGCTGCGGGAGGCCTGCTGGGCCGCGCGGGTGGACTGCGCTACTGGGCTGCGCTGCTGCTGGTGCTCCCTCTCTCCCTCTGACTCTTTCCCATTCTTTCGAACAGAAATAAAAGAGCGAAAAGCACAGAAGGATTGGGGGGTTTCTGAGAGATATGAAAATATCCTCAGGATTCTGGAATTATTCTCAATTTGATAAAATTGAGTTGGGTATTTTTTAGAGGTAGAAAAAAACAACAAGTTTGAATATAGTTCAAACTTGGAGCATTTTTGAACCTAACCAACACAACTTCAAATGAGCTGCAATTTGGCAGAGAGGCTAGGTACATAGTGTTAGAATATTGGGGAAAAATGAACATTTATGGTGGAGGCAAAATGGCACTCGCAAAGAATGGAAGGAAAAGGGGAGGAAGGAGAAGTGATGGTGCCATGGTTGAAAAGGGGGGACAAGGTCATGCCCATGATGCTCATGGCAACAACATGAATGACAAAATGCAACATGAGATGGCATGAGATGAAAATGCACTATATGATGATGACAAGAAGCACAAATGCAATATGGCTAAAAGGAATATGACAATGAAAAGAATAAAACCACACAACCAAACAAGAAGAGGCCAAACATGATAAAACCCACAAGAATTGGATGAGGTCAAGTTGATATATTGCCAAATTGGGACATGATACATCTGGGGTGTTACAACTCTCCTCCACTACAAGAGGATCTCGTCCCGAGATCTAGGACTGAAAGAACTCCGGATATTCGAAACGGAGGTGATCCTCGCACTCCCAGGTGGCTTCTCGGTCGGAATGGTGTGACCCCTTCACTTTCAGGAATTTGATTGACTTGTTGCGAGTTTTGCGCTCGGTTTCTTCGAGAATAGCAACGGGGTGCTCATGATAAGAGAGATCTTCTTGGAGGTCGATTTCTTCGAAGTTGATAGTGCGCTCAGGAGTATTGAAGCACTTGCGAAGCTGTGACACGTGAAACACATCGTGCACGTTTGCAAAGTTGGATGGAAGCTGAAGTTGATAGGCGAGGTCGCCTCTTTTGCCAATGATCTTGAAAGGACCCACATATCTAGGGGCAAGCTTCCCTTTGATACCGAAGCGACGAGTGCCTTTCATTGGAGAGACGCGGAGATAGACATGGTCTTCGATTTCAAAAGCCAAGTCACGGTGCTTGCTATCATAGTAACTCTTTTGGCGCTATTGCGCTGCTTTGAGATTCTCACGAATGACTTTGCACATTTCTTCGGCTTCTTTGATCAAGTCATTGCCAAGAAGTTGGCGTTCACCTGTCTCAGACCAGTTGAGAGGAGTACGGCACTTTCTGCCATAGAGAATTTCGAATGGGGCCTTGCCCGAACTCGCTTGGAAGCTGTTGTTGTAGGAGAACTCGGCATATGGAAGACAATCTTCCCACTTCATACCGAAAGAGATGACACAAGCCCTGAGCATATCTTCAAGAATTTGATTGACTCGCTCGACTTGGCCACTTGTTTGAGGATGGAAAGCTGTGCTGAGACGAATGTTGGAACCCATGGTCGTCTGAAAAGAGTCCCAGAACTTGGAAGTGAAGATGCTTCCACGATCTGAAGATATCAATTGTGGAATGCCGTGCAAGGAGACAATTCTGGAGGTGTATAGCTCTGCCAGCTGAGCTGCTATGATAGATTCTTTGATAGGAAGAAAATGAGCCACTTTGGTAAGCTTGTCAATGACAACGAAGATAGCATCATTTCCACGCTTGGACTTAGGAAAACCAGTCACGAAGTCCATCTCGATATGATCAAACTTCCATTCCGGAATAGCAAGAGGTTGGAGGAGACCAGCTGGTCTTTGGTGTTCTGCTTTCACTCTTTTGCAGACATCACATTCATTCACGAATTGAGCAACTTCTCGCTTCATACGAGTCCACCAATATGACTGCTTGAGGTCATGGTACATCTTTGTACTTCCAGGATGAATGGATAGGAGGGAATTGTGTGCCTCATTCATGATGACTTTTCTCAAATCACCTTTTGGAACCACAATGCGATCCTCGAAGAAAAGAGTATCTTTGTCATCCAAGCGATAGCACTTGTATTTAGGAATGCCCTTGTCAATACTACGTTTCACCTTCTTCACCATGGTATCCAGGAGTTGTGCCTCACGAATTTGATCTTCCAAAGTAGGAGAGACTATGAGGTTGGCAAGAAAGCCTTGAGGAACAACTTGAAGATTCAGCTTGCGGAAGGCTTCACAAAGATCCGGTTGAAACGGCTTGAGAATTAGACTGTTGCAATAAGCCTTTCTGCTCAGAGCATCTGCAATCACATTCGCCTTGCCAGGAGTATATTCAATACTCGGATTGTACTCTTGAATCATTTCGACCCATCGAGTTTGCCTGAGATTAAGGTTGGGTTGAGTGAAGATATACTTGAGGGTCTTGTGATCGGTGAAAATGTCCACTTGTCTTCCCAATAAGAGATGTCTCCATGTTATCAATGCATGGACAACTGCCGCCAACTCAAGATCGTGAGTGGGGTAGTTATTTTCGTTGGGCTTCAACTGACGAGAGGTATAGGCCACAACTCTTTTCTCTTGCATCAACATAGCACCGAGACCTTGAAGGGAAGCATCACAGAATACTTCGAATGGCTTGGATTCATCAGGAGGAGTCAAAACAGGAGCTGTGACTAGCTTCTCTTTGAGGGTGTTGAAAGCGACGTCACACTCAGGCGTCGAGACATACTTGACATGCTTCTGGAGGAGGTTGGAAAGAGGCTTTGCAATCTTTGAGAAGTTCTCAACGAATCTTCGGCAATAGCTTGCAAGACCGAGAAAACTGCGGAGCTGCTTAACATTCTGAGGAGGTTCCCAATTCACAACTGCAGAAACCTTTGCGAGATTAACAGCAATGCCCTTGGCAGAGATGATATGACCAAGGTAAAGAACTTCATCAAGCCAGAACTCACATTTGGAAAACTTCGCATAGAATTGATGCTCTCTGAGCTTGTTGAGCACCAATCGCAAATGTTTGGCATGATCCTACTTATTCTTGGAGAAGACCAAAATATCATCGAGATACACCACAACAAATTCATTGGTGTAGGGGTTGAAGATAAAGTTCATCATGCGAGAGAACGTTGGAGGAGCATTGACAAGGCCGAAAGACATGACAGTATATTCATAAGAACCATAGCTTGTTCTAAATGTTGTCTTAGGAATATCTTCTTCACGAATGCGAATCTGATGATAACCCATACGAAGGTCAAGCTTGGAGAAGACTTTAGCCCCTTTGAGTTGCTCAAAAAGCTCATTGATGTTGGGAAGTGGATACTTGTTCTTGATTGTCTTCTTGTTCAATGGACGGTAATCGACACAAAGTCGGTCTGTGCCATCCTTCTTCTGGACAAAAAGAACTCCACAACCCCATGGGGAAGAACTCGGTCTGATCAAACCCAGACGCTCTTGTTCATTGAGCTTCTTCTTCAATTCCTTCAGCTCCTTGGGTCCAAGCTTGTAAGGACGCTTGCAAACGGGTTCTGTTCCAGGCTCAAGATCAATAACGAACTCGACTAGCCGATGAGGAGGCATACCCGGAAGCTCTTCTGGAAAGACATCTTGGTACTCACAAACGACTGCAATTTGAGAAATAGCATCCAATTCGCCCTTCTCATTGAGAGAAAACAACCGAATGGTTTCATCACGAGCGGCATAGATGATAACATCCTCAGAAGGGTGTGTCAATTGAATTTGCCTGGCAGCACAATCAAGCTGAGCCTTGTGCTTAGAAAGCCAGTCCATCCCAAGAATTAGATCAATATCAGAATCGCCAAGAACAACTGGAGAAGACAGAAATTTATAGTCGCCCATCTTGATACCGACATTTGGAACGAAAGCTCGAGAAGTCATTTGTCGAGCTGGGGAAACAATCGACAAAGGACTCGGCAATACTTGAGTAACCAAATCATGCATAGCCACAAAAGGTCTTGAAATGAAAGAATGCGATGCACCAGTATTAAAAAAGACTTTTGCAGGAATATCATTAACAGGAAGATTACCGATGATCACATCTGAAGAATCCTCTGCCTGAGCTGCATTCAACATGTTGACCTTTGCAAACTTGGAATTATGCTTGACCATTGCATTGCTTGAAGATCTCACAGGAGGAGGAGGAGGAAGGCGCCTTTGATTTAAGCATTTGTTCGCGTAGTGACCTTTCTGCTGGCACTTGTTGCAAGTCACTTCTGAGAGCGGACGATGATAAGGAGCATTCGACTTTGGAGCTTGAGGCTGAGACTTGTTCTGATAGCTTGGGTTGGGTGGGTGGGAAGATCCACGAGCACCTAAGTTCTTCTGTTGGTAAGGCTGACGAAACGGAGGAGGAGGAAGATAAAACTTTTGCTGCTTAGCTGCCACTTGTGAGGAAGAAGAAGATTGCACTGCATCTCTGATTCTCTTCTTAGAAGCCTCACACTTGAGCTGAGCACCTTCTTGCTTGAGTGCCATATTGTAGAATTGATCAAACTGAGTAGGCTCAACAAGAACGAGAGCTAACTACAGATCCTCTCTAAGGCCACCTCTGAACTGATAGATCATACTTTTCTCATCAGGAACATCCTTCTTAGCGAAGCGAGCAAGTTTCTGAAACTGCTTGTTGTATTCATACACTAACATGTTGCCTTGCTTGAGATTGCGGCACTCCTCACGCTTGCTCTCAACAACACTGGTAGGAATATGGTGAGCTTTAAAGTCCCGACAGAAATCAGTCCAAGTAATCACTCGACCACCTCTGGAATCCTTGTATTGCCGGAACCAATCAGCTGCCTGATCCTTGAGCTGAAAAGAAGCAAACTTGACATAGTCCTCAGGCCTGACATTGCTGCATTCAAAATGCTTGTTGATATCCACGAGCCAATCATCAGCGTCTGTGGCCTCGACACAATAGCTGAAAGACTTCGGCTGGTTTGCAAGGAATTGGTTGAGGGTAGGAAACTGAGGCTGATGATTGAACTGCCCTTGACCTTGATTCACTTGGTTGCCTTGGCCTTGGTTGCGCTCTTGCATGAGCTGGATCATCATTTGAGCATGGGCGTTAGAGGCTGCCATCAAATCTTGCCATGCCTCCGGAGGCGGAGGTGGAGGTGGAGGGTTCGCCTGACTCCCATCATTGCGATCCGGATTCAGACGCGTTGGCGGAGCCATCCTGAAGAGGTTGACATCCGTTAGCATCTTGATAGACAGATAGACAAGTTGAATCAACGGATAGAAATTGCAACATATAGTCTTCACAATAAACATTCGAACAAAGATGAACGAATGAATTCCAAACCAAACATCACACGTCCATTAAGGTGAGAAGCCACTTGAATAGAGATTGATGAATGAAATAAACAAGGTACAACTGGAACAAATAAGTGGTAAGGATTACCCAATCACAAACCAAATATCTGCGGGAAGAAATGCTAGAGCTACTTGAATCCCACCTATAAACTCCCGAAACTTTCTAGTTATGCAATCAGGTGTTGGGGATACAGGGGAAGCAATATATCTCACCCAAACTAAAAATCCCTACATCCAGCTGTATCCATCCGTCAACACATAACCAAGAAACCTTCGGAAATTGTGTACCTCAACCTTCGAAAAGCATCCGTTATACGAGTTATGGCAATACTCCCGAGCTCGCCCCAGTACTGGGTGATCGGGGTTATCTCACCAACAATTAATCTAATCACTAGTTAACTTAATTAAAACCTGATTAGCCTGTTCAGTCTATGACATGCGGACCCCACACGTCAGTTTGACCCAGTCAACCTCTATTGACTGCTGACGTCATGCTGACGTCATCATGACGTCAGCAGACACTATTCTGGATAATGTTGATTAAATTAAATAAATAAATCCTAAAAATGATTTAAATCTTTTAAAATTAATATAAAATAAACCGTAGCTCGGATGGAAAAACTTTGTACATGAAAGTTGCATAGAACGACGAGACGATTCGGGATACGCAGTCCGTTCGTCCGCCACACCCCCCTAACCTATCGAACCCGCAACTTTCCCCCTCCGGCTCCTCTGCCCGAAAACACGAAACACCGGGAATACTTTCCCGGATGTTTTCCCCCCTTCACCGGTATCACCTACTACCGCGTTAGGGCACATCGAACACCGCGTATTGCCTTGTTATATTTTGTGATGCTTTGTTTGCTCTGTATTCATTATTTCTTCCCCCTCTTCTCTCCGGTAGACTACGAGACCGACGCTGCTGCTGACCAGTTTGACTACGGAGTTGACGACCCCTCTCTCTTGCCAGAGCAACCAGGCAAGCCCCCCCCTTTGATCACTAGATATCGCCTACTCTTCTCTATACTGCTTGCATTAGAGTAGTGTAGCATGTTACTGCTTTCCGTTAATCCTATTCTGATGCATAGCCTGACATTGTCGCTACATCTGTTGATACCTTACCTGCAATCCTAAATGCTTAGTATAGGATGCTAGTTTATCATCATTGGCCCTACATTCTTGTCAGTCTGCCTTGCTATACTATCGGGTCGTGATCACTTGGGAGGTGATCACGGGTATATACTATACGCACATACATACTATACAGATGGTGACTAAAGTCGGGTCAGCTCGTTGAGTACCCGCAAGTGATTCTAATGAGGGGGCTGAAAGGACAGGTGGCTCCATCCCGGTAGAGGTGGGCCTGGGTTCCCGACGGCCCTCGACTGTTACTTTGTGGCGGAGCGACAGGGCAGGTTGAGACCACCTAGGAGAGAGGTGGGCCTGGCCCTGTTCGGCGTTCGCGGATACTTAACACGCTTAACGAGATCTTGGTATTTGATCTGAGTCGGCTACGAGCCTATACGCACTAACCATCTACGTGGGAGTAGTTATGGGTATCCCGACGTCGTGGTATCAGCCGAAGCACTTCAGACGTCAGCGACGGAGCGGCGCGCGCCGAATTGGACTGGAACGCCACTAGGCTAGGTCTGCTTTCGGCCGCCCACGCAACGTGCAGGTGTGCTCAGGGCGATGGGCCCAGACCCCTGCGCGCTTAGGTTTAGACCGGCGTGCTGGCCTCTCTGTTTTGCCTAGGTGGGGCTGCGACGTGTTGATCTTCCGAGGCCGGGCATGACCCAGGAAAGTGTGTCCGGCCAAATGGGATCGAGCGTGTTGGGTTATGTGGTGCACCCCTGCAGGGAAGTTAATCTATTCGAATAGCCGTGATCTTCGGTAACAGGACGACTTGGAGTTGTACCTTGACCTTATGACAACTAGAACCGGATACTTAATAAAACACACCCTTCCAAGTGCCAGATACAATCGGTGGTCGCTCTCCCTCAGGGATACGAGGGGAGGATCGCCGGGTAGGATATGCTATGCGATGCTACTTGGAGGACTTCGACCTACCCTCTTCTGCCTGTTGCAAGACGAAGGTGACCAGAAGCGTAGTCTTCGATAGGACTAGCTATCCCCCTCTTATTCTGGCATTCTGCAGTTCAGTCCACTGATATGGCCTTCTTACACATATACCCATGCATATGTAGTATAGTTCCTTGCTTGCGAGTACTTTGGATGAGTACTCACGGTTGCTTTCTCCCCCCCTTTTCCCCCTTTCCTTTCTTCCTGGTTGTCGCAACCAGATGCTGGAGCCCTGGAGCCAGACGCCACCGTCGACGACGACTACTACACTGGAGGTGCCTACTACTACGTGCAGCCCGTTGATGACGACCAAGAGTAGTTAGGAGGATCCCAGGCAGGAGGCCTGCGCCTCTTTCGATCTGTATCCCAGTTTGTGCTAGCCTTCTTAAGGCAAACTTGTTTAACTTATGTCTGTTCTCAGATATTGTTGCTTCCGCTGACTCGTCTATGATCGAGCACTTGTATTCGAGCCCTCGAGGCCCCTGGCTTGTATTATGATGCTTGTATGACTTATTTTATATGTAGAGTTGTGTTGTGATATCTTCCCGTGAGTCCCTGATCTTGATCGTACACATTTGCGTGCATGATTAGTGTACGATTGAATCGGGGGCGTCACAAGTTGGTATCAGAGCCGACTGCCTGTAGGAATCCCCCTTCCAACTCCTTGGCCGAAGTCGAGTCTAAACTTTACAAAACTTTTACTAACATGGCTGTGCGGCCCATGGGCCCACGTCGCCATTGGGTGGTAGTAGGATCTTTTACTCCTCGACCTTTACTCTGGGATTCTGAACTCTCTTCTATTCGGGTTAAACGATTTTGCTAAAAACAAAACTAACTTTAGGTTCTCGCAAGTACTTTTCCCGGAGAGCCCCTCACTTCAGATGATCGCCTGCTACATCAGAAGATTTCGAATATACTCTCTGATGTTCTCTCGAGACTTTGTGCCCATCACTTTTGCTATTCCTGACCACCGATAAATCCGTATGGATAACTACTTACACTTGCCATTCATACGATCATCCCCCATTGATCTTGTTATTACAAGATACCCCGAAGTTTCTTTACTGTTCCGAAAATACTTTGTGCCTACTGCCTAGCAGTTCTTTGCCACATGAATACCCCTTCAAATAAATCCTCGCACTTGTCGAGTATCCGCTCATCCCCAGTTGTTCATGTGTTTCACAAAAGTCTTCAAAATACTATTCGATCTTCCGAAAATCCTCTAGAGCCTTTGGCTCTTGAAATTCTTGCCTGCTTGCATTATGGTTAATCCCATAAGTCTCGTAGTCTTATTGACATCCCTTGTCATTATCATTTTGAGTCTGTTGACTCAATATGTTTGCGAATACACGCAATCATTATTGATCCTTATAAATTACCTTTCCGGCTGAGCTTCCATTCTTTTAACTGGAATTGGTTCTCGATCAATCCAATTGTCGTTGATTGTACCCTAAGGCTATTCAACTTGTCCATCCCTAAACAGAGCATTGCTTCTGATCCCTTGATTTGGAAGTCATAATTCCTTTGCATTTGACAATTGAGTTAGTCAGTTGTTTCTATAATCTAATCTCCTTGCATTCTTCTTCCTCTAGTTGAGTACCGATACTCGTATCAGATCCTTTGTGGACCATCAAGTCCTTTGTTGGATTGTTATCCGACAGTGTCCTTCACATTTGATCACTTTGTGAGTTCTTCCCCTGATACATAATGCCTTTGTTAAGTTGTATCCTCTGCTTGGCCAACCATGCTCTGCCTTCGAGCTTGAGTTAATTATTTCTAAAGATTCTGGTATATGATTCCAAGAAGCCCCTATGGGTTGAACATATGCCTTCACTAAACCGTGTGAACCCGAAAGTTTTCACGAATCATACTCTTCTGGTGCTTCGCCAGATAAAATTTCAACACTGCAACTTCATCGAACGTGAGAAGTGAATGAAAGGTTATGCATTGGAGAAGTGGGAGTCGACCTTGAACTTGTGTTCATGCCCATGGACACGATGTAGATCTTGTCGTTAAAGCTTCTCTTAAATTAGTTATTCCTTTGGTATAAGTTCATCTTATATCAGGGATCTGGCCTTTTGCAATCGTGGTTTCGACCATGTTCTCTTTTGAATACCATTTCTCGTGCAAGTTTTAGCACTTGTCTTCTGTAGAGCAATACCCTGGTCCAACCTCTACTTGATCTGCCGTCGAGTATTACCCCCCTGGTATCTCGAGATTATCATGGAACTGCATAACTTCTAACAAGTTCTTCATCAAGTGCTACATCCCCACTGAATCCAATTTTTCACGGGCTCTGAGTTATTAAACACTCAAAGACACCAATAACTGAACCGAGTCCGCACTACAGTTCAACAACTCTTCGGTAAGCTTCTATCAGTACGAGTTTGTACCCGATCACATCATTCCTGGCCTGATCGGCTATACCATTATCATGCTAAATTTTAACTGTGCTACCGGGTCCTCCTTCCCGTAGCACAATTATTTGACGATGAGCTAAGCTTACGTTGATCTTCCTCCTCATATCATTTCTCCTTGGACAATAAGCTTGGTTTCGAGTTTGTGTCATACCCTTGGTTCCAATAACCTTTCGCTTCACCATTCATTTGACTTGATGTCATCGTCGATCGATTACATCTTGAAATCTCTCGACAAATGTGCCGTGATCATCATCAACATTCCGAGCTCTTCCAAGATATCAACTGAGTTCATGATGAGGAATACCATCCTTGCCCACGATGATTTTTGTTATCATCGACCACTCTATTGCCTTCCGTTCAACACAAACTTTTTCGTGTTTTGTGTTATACCTTGAGATCCTTGCTATCCAGCATTCGTTCTTCTTTACCTTGGGGTATTACCATCTTTTATGTCAAGAATGTCATGAGAATTACTCCACCTCTTAAGAATTCTTGGTATAGTGATACTTCTCACCATCACCATTCTTTCTTGGTCCTCGTGTTGGTTCCAACCGGGGTACCAACAAGTGAACGGTGCTGTTTGGATTCTGCCTATTTAGCAACCCTATTGCTTTGAAGTTAATGGTCGGTCGTTCATTCTTAGACTATTGATTATTGAATCACCATGCTGACATTGGTCGTGCAGCCCAACCCATATTTTGGGCGCACCTTTCAACCATTGTTAAATTGTGTATGTTTTCCTCAAGCATACATCAATATATCATTTTGATCTGGCAAATGTTATCCCCTTGTTCACATAATTGTGGAAATCCATCCTTTGGAAATTTTGATGAATTGTCGCTGAGTTCATCAGCCACCTCCTTGTCCTCTCCTTGGGTTAATGGTGAACTGTTGTTAATGGAAATCACTTCATAGTTCATTTCCTGAGAATCTTACAGTGTCATCCCGTGTGTTGCACCTTTCTTCTCAGGCATCCTGAGTCTGAGGTATCCTGACACCAATCAGATCTGAATCTCGGTCAGATATGATGGTTGGAGCATATTTCCAAGAGCTATAACATTGGTCTTTATATGACCCGGTAAGGTGATGTCATGCCTAGCACTCCTAACCGGAGGACCTATTGTTGTAGTTACCTTTTTAACTAGGTTAACCATTTTTCAATGAGGAAATTGAATGCCTTGTTTAATAAGTTATCTTGATGGATCCTTTGTATATCCAAAGTACGACCTTTGCTTGAAGACCATGTGAATGCTATCTCGAAGCTTGTCTATGGTACTCCAATTTTCAACAAGAACATTTGAAGCCCAATGCTAAATGTTTCCTGCTCAATTATCCAAACACCATTGTATGGGTAATGTCAGGAAATTTCTCTCCCCGTACCTAAAGAGTTTTCTACATTATATCCTGTCATGGATATTATGCTCTGCTGGTCCTTGGGAAGGATATACCCCTGAAATATGTGTTTAAACGCATTTTCCTTTCCATTGTTGTGTTTGACATTCTTGTGATCTATATAATCTAAGCAGTAAAGATTCACTGCTTATGTAAACACCTCGATGTATAATTGGTCAGTAAGACCCTGCTTCTAGTGTTGATGACATTTCGGTAGCCACCGACGGACGGGAACTTTACCTATTGGTCTGCCTCGTTCAACGAGCAGGAAAATGGTTCTCTTCGTCCCTCGCCCCTGGTATCGATGTTGTTGCCGACATAACTGACAGGCTACCCTCTGACACGCCTTACTATCGTGATCGTGCAAGATGTCGGCCCCCTTCCTACTTTCAACCACATGGTGGGCCCATAACCCACAGTTCCACAGGATCGAAACCTGACTCTCCTGTACACCCTGTTGTCAGCGTTATTCCTCGTGCTTGACTTTGTATGTAATTCACGGGCCACTTGCCTGTTGATCTATTCTGGTATCGGACACAATACTTATTCCCGTTGCTCTGAACCCCTTTCGCACTCTGCTTCAGGCAATGAACGATTGCCTATCCGCTTGAAACCTCTTATTACACCGTCTTACTTTGCTCTCGATGTGTGTCATTTGTTCAACTCGAGAGTTACTCATATGTTTATTCCTGGGATACCCCAGATAAATTTCCCTTATAACATCCTATCATTGTAGAGCTGCCCCCTACCTATTTGTAAGTACGATGGAGATCCCGAAGAAAGGATGACGACTTGATCATGGTGCCTTGAAGCAGAGAAATGAAGACATCAACGAAAGGGATCAACCTGTTCGAAAGGGCAGCCAAGACTGAGGAGACTCGTTAGAATTTCGTAACCAGAACTTTCCCCCATACTTCCCCCTTAAATCTCGGGACGAGATTTCTTGTAGTGGAGGAGAATTGTGACGCCCGGATAATTAGGCTACAGTAACCCCACGTTAACGATGCCACGTCACCTCGGATTACTGTTGATAATCTCGCGTTAGTTCGAAACGATTCATATTCAAAATTTGAATTTAAGTTAAACAATTAAAGTTTTCAAAAGTCGAAACTAAATTGTTCCTAATGTGTCTACTAATCCTTAGTAAATATTGGTGGATAAATTATCTTTTAATAAAATATTTAAATGCACTAAAGTAATAGAAATGACAGCAAAAACAATTAATTAGATGCCTTTTATAAAGTTATAATAATAAAACTAAATTAGTAGTGTGCCAAAATAATTGTGGCAGTGGACTAATTAGTAATACTAATTTAGGTGCTGACTGGGTATTTTATAAAACTAAAATAAAAGAAACTTTAAATGAAAACATTAAAGAAAATAAGTAAAAAAAAAAGAAAAAAAAAACACTCACCCCGCGGGGCCCCCGGCCCAGCAGGCCAGCGGCCCAACTGGGCCACGACCCACCAGGCCGGCCCAACCAGCCACCCCTCACCCCCCCATATCCCCCACTCACGAAACCCTAGCCCCACCGACACCCATTCGCCCCCCCACTCCCTCTCGTCGTTCTGGATCTGGATCGGGATCCCGATCCCCTCGCCCCCACCGCTCGTCGCCGCCGAACGCCGGCACCCCCGCGCCACCACGCTACCCCGCCGGACTGCCTCCTCCACCTCAACGGCCTGCTTCCTCTCCGTCACGCCGTCTCCGACCTCTTCCCCGAACACCGCTGCCCGAACCCCTACCGGCCACGTGAGCACGCGCCGATCCTCCTCTCTTCCTCCCCCATGCACGCGCTCGAACCCGTGCCGCGCCTCGCGCCCCTGCTGTCGTCCTACTGCGCGCCCGCCCACGCGGGGCCGCGCCCTCTGCCGCTCGCGGCTCCGGTCGGCCCGTGCTGGCCTCACCCCGCCTCTTCTACAAGCGCGCCTGCTGTGGCCGCAGCCGGCCGTCGCCGACCCCGCGCTGCACCGCCATGGCCTCGTGCGCCCCGGCCTTCCCCCCTCGTCACGACGCCTGCCCGCGCGGTCTTGCTCCGCCTTGCCGCCCGCTCGCGGTGGCCTCGTGCCCTGCTTGCCTGTGCTACCGCGCCGCGGCTGCGCCTTCCGCCGCCCCCTGCAGCCTGTAGCTGCCGGCGCCTATCGCGCTCCCCCGCGCCTGCCGAAGGCCGCCACGGCTCATCTCGCCGGTGCGCGTGCCCTGCAACCCCCCGCGCACGGTGCTTCTCCCATCGTCGCCGGCCATCGAGGCCCCAGGCGCACTCGCCCTCGCCTCTCATGGCGTCTGGTGCGAGCAGCCGCACCAGTACGCCCGTCGCCCTCTTTCCCCTCGCCCGTTCGGGCGGTGCCCGTTGGCCCGACCTGCTAGGGCCTCTGTGCCACTGACCAGAGGGGCCCAACGCATATAACGTTTTAACAGAAAATGTAAAAGAAAATAATAAATAAATAATAAAAATTAAAATATTAATTAATTAATTAAAGAATTAATTAACTTAACTAATCCTGATTAAATTAATCTAATTACTAGTTAACTTAATTAAAACCTGATTAGCATGTTCAGTCTATGACATGCGGACCCCACACGTCAGTTTGACCCAGTCAACCTCTATTGACTGCTGACGTCATCATGACGTCAGCAGACACTATTCTGGATAATGTTGATTAAATTAAATAAATAAATCCTAAAAATGATTTAAATCTTTTAAAATTAATATAAAATAAACCGTAGCTCGGATGGAAAAACTTTGTACATGAAAGTTGCACAGAACGACGAGACGATTCCGGATACGCAGTCCGTTCGTCCGCCACACCCCCCTAACCTATCGAACCCGCAACTTTCCCCCTCCGGCTCCTCTGCCCGAAAACACGAAACACCGGGAATACTTTCCCGGATGTTTTCCCCCCTTCACCGGTATCACCTACTACCGCGTTAGGGCACACCGAACACCGCGTATTGCCTTGTTATATTTTGTGATGCTTTGTTTGCTCTGTATTCATTATTTCTTCCCCCTCTTCTCTCCGGTAGACTACGAGACCGACGCTGCTGCTGACCAGTTCGACTACGGAGTTGACGACCCCTCTCTCTTGCCAGAGCAACCAGGCAAGCCCCCCCCCTTTGATCACTAGATATCGCCTACTCTTCTCTATACTGCTTGCATTAGAGTAGTGTAGCATGTTACTGCTTTCCGTTAATCCTATTCTGATGCATAGCCTGACATTGTCGCTACATCTGTTGATACCTTACCTGCAATCCTAAATGCTTAGTATAGGATGCTAGTTTATCATCATTGGCCCTACATTCTTGTCAGTCTGCCTTGCTATACTATCGGGCCGTGATCACTTGGGAGGTGATCACGGGTATATACTATACGCACATACATACTATACAGATGGTGACTAAAGTCGGGTCAGCTCATTGAGTACCCGCAAGTGATTCTGACGAGGGGGCTGAAAGGACAGGTGGCTCCATCCCGGTAGAGGTGGGCCTGGGTTCCCGACGGCCCTCGACTGTTACTTTGTGGCGGAGCGACAGGGCAGGTTGAGACCACCTAGGAGAGAGGTGGGCCTGGCCCTGTTCGGCGTTCGCGGATACTTAACACGCTTAACGAGATCTTGGTATTTGATCTGAGTCGGCTACGAGCCTATACGCACTAACCATCTACGTGGGAGTAGTTATGGGTATCCCGACGTCGTGGTATCAGCCGAAGCACTTCAGACGTCAGCGACGGAGCGGCGCGCGCTGAATTGGACTGGAACGCCACTAGGCTAGGTCTGCTTTCGGCCGCCCACGCAACGTGCAGGTGTGCTCAGGGCGATGGGCCCAGACCCCTGCGCGCTTAGGTTTAGACCGGCGTGCTGGCCTCTCTGTTTTGCCTAGGTGGGGCTGCGACGTGTTGATCTTCCGAGGCCGGGCATGACCCAGGAAAGTGTGTCCGGCCAAATGGGATCAAGCGTGTTGGGTTATGTGGTGCACCCCTGCAGGGAAGTTAATCTATTCGAATAGCCGTGATCTTCGGTAACAGGACGACTTGGAGTTGTACCTTGACCTTATGACAACTAGAACCGGATACTTAATAAAACACACCCTTCCAAGTGCCAGATACAACCGGTGGTCGCTCTCCCTCAGGGATACGAGGGGAGGATCGCCGGGTAGGATATGCTATGCGATGCTACTTGGAGGACTTCGACCTACCCTCTTCTGCCTGTTGCAAGACGAAGGTGACCAGAAGCATAGTCTTCGATAGGACTAGCTATCCCCCTCTTATTCTGGCATTCTGCAGTTTAGTCCACTGATATGGCCTTCTTACACATATACCCATGCATATGTAGTATAGTTCCTTGCTTGCGAGTACTTTGGATGAGTACTCACGGTTGCTTTCTCCCCCCCTTTTCCCCCTTTCCTTTCTTCCTGGTTGTCGCAACCAGATGCTGGAGCCCTGGAGCCAGACGCCACCGTCGACGACGACTACTACACTGGAGGTGCCTACTACTACGTGCAGCGCGTTGATGACGACCAAGAGTAGTTAGGAGGATCCCAGGAAGGAGGCCTGCGCCTCTTTCGATCTGTATCCCAGTTTGTGCTAGCCTTCTTAAGGCAAACTTGTTTAACTTATGTCTGTTCTCAGATATTGTTGCTTCCACTGACTCGTCTATGATCGAGCACTTGTATTCGAGCCCTCGAGGCCCCTGGCTTGTATTATGATGCTTGTATGACTTATTTTATATGTAGAGTTGTGTTGTGATATCTTCCCGTGAGTCCCTGATCTTGATCGTACACATTTGCGTGCATGATTAGTGTACGATTGAATCGGGGGCGTCACAACATGAGTGGAACATTGTCCTTCTCCTTCGGCCACAAGGGGTTCCTCAATGGGTAGGATACGACGAACACCCATTCTTCTTATGGCTTGCGGAGGAATTTCATCACCTGCATCACAAGTACCACTTTGCTCCACTTGGGAGCCATTATTCTCATCAAACTCCACGTTACACATCTCCTCAATGAGTCCTATGGACTTGTTGAGGACACGGCAAGCATGAGAGTTTGTAGCATAACCAACAAATATGCCCTCATGAGCTCTACCCTCAAATTTAGACAAACGAACACCTTTCTTGAGAATGAAACACTTACAACTGAACACCCGGAAGTACTTGAGGTTGGGCTTGTTGCCGGTGAGTATCTCATATGGAGTCTTGTTCAAGCCTTTGTGGAGATAGAGCCGATTGGATGCGTGACAAGCGGTGTTGATGGCTTCGGCCCAAAAGTTGTATGGAGACTTGAACTCCGCCATCATGGTTCTTGCCGCGTCCATCAAAGTCCGGTTCTTCCTCTCCGCTACACCATTTTGTTGAGTGGTGTAAGGTGCGGAATATTGATGCTTGATCCCCTCATCACTAAGAAACTCATCCAAGGTGTAGTTCTTGAACTCGGTGCTGTTGTCACTTCTTATCATCAAGATCTTTGCATTGTGTTGACATTGAGCTTCATTTCCAAAGTCAATGACGGTTTGTTGGGTCTCACTCTTCCTCTTTAAGAAATATACCCATGTGTATCTTGAATAATCATCCACAATCACCAAGCAATACTTTCTACCCCCAAGACTATTAAAGGATGGAGGCCCAAAGAGATCCATGTGAAGGAGCTCTAAGGGCCTCTTCGAGTAGATGATAGTCGTGGGTGGGTGAGCCTTCTCATGTAGCTTTCCTTTGATACATGCACTGCAAGCATGATCTTTGGCAAAACTAACATTGTTAGTCCACAAACATGGTCCCCCTTGAGAAGACTTTGCAAAGATCTCATATTGACGTGGGCTAAACGGCAATGTCAAAGCCATCCCACGTCAACTTTAGCCATTAGGCATGTCGCGGTCTTAGTGGGTCGCTCTGAAAAGTTAATCACATAAAGACCGTTGTCGACATGCCCAACAAAGGCTACTTTAAGAGTCTTGCTCCACAAGAGGGCCACGGTATCAATATCAAAGAAAGTGGCAAAGCAATGAGTGCAAGTTGACGAACGGAAAGTAAGTTGTATGCAAGGGACTCAACAAGCATGACTTTCTCGATCGTGAGATCATGAGAGATTATAACCTTGCCAAGATCCAATACCTTAGAAGATGAGGCATCACCCCACTCGACATTGGTGGGTATATATTAAACCTTGTGCATGTCCACCACCAACTCCTTTCTTTCGGTCATATGATTTGTGGCTCCACTATCGAGCAACCACCCCCACTGGAAGCAAACACCTACAAGAGATCAATGCTTGGTTTTAGGTACCCATTTTGTAATGGGTCCTTTGATGTTAGGAACAAGGGTCTTAGGAACCCAAATAGACCATTCAATGTACTCATAAGAAGAATCAACAAATTTGGCATAAACATGCCCATCACTAGCATGACATATCACATAAGAAGGGTTAAAATCGCCGGCTTTATTGGAAGGAGTGCCATTGCCCTTCTTGACACCACCACCCTTCATATGTTCTTCTTCTCCTTAGGAGTACCCTCTCCCTCCTCCACAAAAGTTTGCTTGAGAGGAGGAGGTTGTTTGGTCTTGTCATTCTTCTTCTTCTTCTTCTTCTTCTTCTTCTTCTTCTTCTTCTTCTTCTTCTTCTTCTTGGACTTGGGTGCAAACCCAATCCCCTCCTTGGACACAACTTCCTTTTGATTGCTCAAAAGGTCATTGAGGTTCTTCTCACCTTGTATGCACGGCACATGGCCTTTCTCAAGTTGCTCCTTCAACCTGGCATTCTCCTCCACAAGATGCACATGCTCACAACACGGGTTAGTAGCATTTGTATTATCAATTAAAACCATATGAGGGAATGCGGTTTTCTCCTTGGTTAGCTTCACTTGGAGTTGATAATGAGACTCTTTGAGGCTAGCATGAGCACTCTTCAAGGCCTTGTGAGCCTTGTCAAGTATATCAAACTCCTCCTTGAGTCTAGCATGCTCAGCCCCAAGTTTGGCCTTCTCGGAATTGAGCACATGAGATACAACAAGAGCATGATCAAGATCTTTCTTTAATTTAGCATGATCATCGTTGTGTGACTCCTCAAGCGCCAAACGATGACCACACTCTTCCTCAAGCGCATTAGAGAGATCGGATATCTCATCTGCATAGTCACGACTATGCCCTTTCCATCTTAGAGATGGTTTCTTCGTGAGACTCGATCATGTTATTGGCTTCACCAAGTTGTTCCAAGAGAGCAACAAAGTGCTTCTTGGATGTACCCTTGAGCTTAATCATAAAATACTCAAATTCGTTTTCCTCCTCCTTCGTCCCCTCACTTTCATTAATGCAATCCATCAAGGAAGGATTAGTAGTGATGGTAGTTTTGATGTTCAGGGTTACCTTGTTGGTGGCTTTGGCCATGAGGCACTTGGCGGTGATTTTCTCATTGGGTGAGTCGAGGAGGGACACCCATGGAGTTGTTGCAATGGCAACGAAGGCCATGGCAATGTCTCACAGTCTTCGTCATCATCATCATCCTCATTGTACTCTTCTTGTACCACCAACCCCTTTGGAGGAGTCTTCTTGGTGAAGTTGTTCTTGTTGGGGAAGGACTTGGCCTTGTCTTTTCGGATAAGCTTTCTACCATTGTCTTCCCTCTTCTTGTATGGGCAATCCACAACAAAGTGACTCACATTGCCACAATTATAGCATGTCCTCACACGTTGCTTGCCCTTCACTGGTACACGTCGGTGCTATACAAACGGTTTTAAACCCCTTTCCGCGACGGCATTTAGAACCGTCGCCAAGTGAGTGTGGCGATAGGGAGGTCCTTCCCACATGACACAGAAACCATCGGGGATATGCCCTCCTGGCACACACGCTCAACAAAATGAGATCGTGTGCGACCGGCGAGCGAGCAAATACGGTTATACATATAATAGTGCTCAAAAAATACAATTATGCAGGCGAAATCATTTCCGGTCATAAGTACATTCCACACAGTCAGCCCCCGCTAAATGTTTCCGTTCGTATGTACATTACACACAGTCCATCCAAGGAATATGTTTCCATTAGTATGAACATCACAAACAATCAATAATTTCGAAGCGTGTGTGATAAGGTGACTATAACAAACATTTAATAAGAAAGAACTATGTGCGATACTGTTGTTAATCGCCTACGTTTTTTCTTGGCTGATCGTGTGTGCAGTGGAGATTTATCACATACGTTTTTTCCTGGCTGATAGTGTGTGCGGTGGAGATTGAGTGCACACGTAGTGGATCCTGGAAATGTGTCTGATCTCCACATCTATCGCAGACATTTCGCTTTTGCAAACCGTGTGCAGTGTAATCTCTAATTAATCCCTAGTTAATCCCTAATTTAAAAATCACCTTCTTGAATTTGAGAGTAGGCAATCACTTATTTAATATCCAACCAGGTTTATTACAAATATAGGTTCAACCATGAATGCATAATTCGATGCATATGTACATATACTGAAGAACTACAGAAGCACCAAGTAAAGAATGATGAACCACTGTTGTACTAGACTGTAAAGAGAGAGGCGAAAGACATTCTGGTTGCTGCAGAAGCTGAAGTGGAATGCCCATATTGTGCCCTCCTCCATGGGTAATGCGCGCACGACTCTAGGCCAATCCCTTATGATGGCTGCCCGTCCATCCTTCATTGTCTTCATTACGACTTGTCGATGCTCATTGTAGTCTGGATGAAATACTTTAATCCTCATTGCGTGTCCACCAATCATGTACTTTGCAAGGTAATCTTGAGTGAACTGCTTCAGGAACCACTGCAAACGAAAAAGATTCAGACATTGTTGTCTAACAACTCATTATGGGCAGTAAAAAGAGAATGCTGCAGAGTTTGTAGTTACCACCCTACAGCTCACTTTGTGTTGGATAGAGCATAAACAAATAATTTGCTTACCACCATTCGTATATTTTTGCTAATAATCCTTATCAATTTCCTCACTTGATGCTTGTTCATGAATATCTCATTGCCCCATGCACAAAAAGGGTCGATGCGTGGATCCTTGCCAAGGGCATATGTACCTACAAGCAACAAGTCAATATTAGATGCTAACAAGTGTCCAGGCCTAGATCTATATGCACTACATTATGGAACGACGGGGGAGTACAATCCGAGGGATGAAGCTAACCTCAGCGGAAAATGGTGGCCACTCCCGTTGTTGTCCTGCATAAGTAGTGGAAAGGCATGATAAGTACGGCAACCTTAACATCAAACATATATAGCAAAGGTAAACAATATCATCTCCATATGATAGATTGGATGTGTTGGTTTCAGCATGCTGTTAAAGCATATATAAAATGGAAGACAATGTTACCGACAGCAGGCTTAACAACCATCAAATATTGCAATTCAAACTAGTATTGTTGAAAATGAATAGAACGTAGGTAATGCTTAAACGTCACTGGATAAATGTGTAAAACTGAAATAAAGGGCATGTGTTAAATACACCAGGCATAACTGGAACCAAATATAGCCGTTCAAACTGGTATTGATGCAGTCGAGCGGTACAGTTCCGACTTGCACATAATGAACAACACATTGTGAATGACTAAAATAAACAAGGCATAAATGATCAGTATAACAACCAAATATAGCCATTGAAAACTGGACAGAGTCTCACTGGAACCAACCTAACAAACAAATAAACATAAACAAGGCATATGCCTGAAAACTAGACAAATGCTCACTGCAACCAACGTAACAAGCAAATACAGATAAACATGCATCTGCTTGAAAACTGGACAAATGCTAAAAAAAGCAACCTAACAACCAAATACAGATAAACAAGGCATCTGCTTGATAACTGGACAAATGCTCAATTCAACCAAACTAAGACAAAATACATATAAACAAGGCATCAGCTTGATAACTGGAAAAATGCTCACTACAACCAACTTAACAACCTAACACAGGTAAAAAAGGCATCTACTCACTATAAACAACCAAATATAGCCATTCATGAAACCGAAGTGGACAATTCATACTTAAACATCACATAGCCCTATTGAACAATACATTTTTGCATAATGAAATAATTAAACATGGCATAGTTATATCACCGCCATGACAAATGCTACTACAACAAAGGGTATAGGTTGGCAAGCTAGAAAAGGTAAGATTTGCTGATAGAATGTTGCCTCACATTTCATGGACGGGATCCTTCCAGTTGGAAGAGCATAGACCCATGGTGGAAAAACCTTAGTGGGTGCCCTCCTCGTGGTCGTGGTCATGGTCGATGAGATCTGACTTGGCAATTTAGGATTCCAAGCTGCTGCCATAGAACGTGTCCTTCAGAAATAACAAAATGGGCTCGATGGCATATAAGGATTGCAAATCCTTGACTGCATGGCGGAGGATATCAGCGGCAGGGCCATCGAAGAGATCGATGACGGTTGAACCAGAGGGGTTGGGGATAGACCATGTAACTTGTGACATGGCCCACGTGAAGTCATCGCTGTTGACGAGCTTGATGTCGTAGCTGGCTTTCCCAAGATACTGTAATACGCAAGCCTGCTGAGATGAAGCCTTCGACATGGCAACGTAGTCAACGTCTTCGCCGGATTTCATCGTGATGTTTTGCTTTGGGATCGACAGGTCGGGGCAAACGGTGACCACCTCGCCAACGTCCGTCGGAGAGGCCATGTTAAACAACTTCTTGGCCGAACGCTCGTCGGGCTCCCCGGGAAATGTGGTCGAGATTAGGCTGTGGCATTCTGGAGTAGGGGATGTGGATCTAGTGGGGAGGGACACCACATGCCTCATCTAAAAACTCAGGGGAGTGGGGCAATGGTATGGGAATCGATGGGCAATGTCGGTGTCAAAACCGGCGGATCTCGGGTAGGGGGTCCCGAACTGTGCGTCTAGGCGGATGGTAACAGGAGACAAGGGACACGATGTTTTTACCCAGGTTCGGACCCTCTCGATGGAGGTAAAACCCAACTCCTGCTTGATTAATATTGATGATATGGGTAGTACAAGAGTGGATCTACCACGAGATCAGAGAGGCTAAACCCTAGAAGCTAGCCTATGGTATGATTGTTGTTCGTCCTACGGACTAAAACTCTCTGGTTTATATAGACACCGGAGAGGGCTAGGGTTACATAGAGTCGGTTACAATGGGAGGAGATCTTCATATCTTATCGCCAAGCTTGCCTTCCACGCCAAGGAAAGTCCCATCCGGACACGGGACGAAGTCTTCAATCTTGTATCTTCATAGTCCGGGAGTCCAGCCAAAGGTCATAGTCCGGCCATCTGGAGACCACCTAATCCAGGACTCCCTCAGTAGCCCCTGAACTAGGCTTCAATGACGACGAGTCCGCGTGCAAATTGTCTTCGGCATTGCAAGGCGGGTTCCTCCTCCGAATACTTCATAGAAGATGTTGAACACAAGGGTAGTGTCCGGCTCTGCAAAAATAAGTTCCACATACCACCGTAGAGAGAATAATATCTACACAAATCTAATCTGCTGACGTATTCCACAGCGTGACGTCACGCCACGGCCAAGCCTTTATTCGAATCGTTTTACTGTCCCACCTCAGCGCGTTTAGCGAAGCAGTTTCCTTGGCACGTCTTGTCAAAGCAGAGATCGTGTCCCCTTATTCCGGGATTCTCATCAATACGGGCGTGGGTAACCCAACCGCGCCATTAACCGCGACGCTTGGGAGATAAGCGAGTTTTATTAGGCCGGTGGGGGCTCGTAGTTTAGGCCGCCCATATAAGGGGATAAGAATCCACCCTTTCCATTTACGCCTTCTTCCTCCTTTGCTTATTCATCCCTGCGCACTCGAGCTCCAGCGCCCAAGTCCGCACTTCCCACCTCAACCTTCTCCAATCATGTCCGGAGCGGGAGGTAGATGGATGGCCTCCTCCGTCACGGAGGGGCAAATCAAAAAGTTGAGGAAGGTCGGATACTTGTCTGACGACATCGCGCACCGGCTTCCAGATGTGGGGCAACTCATCCCCACCCCCAGGCCCCATGAGAGGGTTGTTTTTCTTCCCCATTTCCTCCACGGACTGGGCTTTCCTCTTCACCCGTTCGTCCGGGGGCTCATGTTCTACTACAGCCTGGACTTCCACGATCTGGCCCCGAACTTCATGCTCAACATCTCGGCGTTCATCGTCGTGTGCGAGGCCTTCCTCTGCATCCAGCCTCACTTTGGCTTATGGCTGAAGATTTTCAGCGTCAAGCCGAAGGTCGTGGGCGGCCGCCAAGCGGAGTGAGGAGGTGCCATGGTGGGCAAGATAGCCAACGTTACATGGCTCGAGGGCGCCTTTGTAGAGACCATCAAAGGGTGGCAACCGGGGTGGTTCTATATCACTGAGCCGCATGACTCTGAATGGGCAGCGGCCCCCGAATTCCGATCTGGCATCCCCACATGGCTCACATCTTGGAAAGAGACGGGCCTGTTGTGGGGTAATTCGGCAGAAGTGACCGGACTTCAAACCTGCATCAAAGACCTAATCGGCAGGAAGGTTAAACTTGTCACCGTAGTCCAGGTCATGCTCTTCCGCCGGATTCTCCCGTGTCAACGACGGGCTTTCAACTTGTGGGAGTTCGACCCGGCCCAGCACCAGACTCTGCCCCGGCTTTTCGACACAAAGCACGAGGATGCCTGGAAGGTGCTATTCAAGAGCTCCGAGGTCTCCCCTCCCGTCACCGAGGATCGCGGATTCTGCGCCAAGCGCCAAGCCAGCGCGGTGAGCTTAATTTTCCCATTATGGGGTATTTGTTTTCCATAGGTTTGATTCTATGCGGGATCTAAACCCCCATCCCTTTAACAGGACTGGCAGAAGAAGGCCGGACAGATCAACTGTCCGGCTCCCTTGCCCGAAGACCTAGCGGACGCTCGCTTGACGAAGCTGCTGGTTCCGGCACCTCATGTGGTGCCGGAGAAGAAGGCCAAGAAGAAGGCCATGGGGACTCGAAAGAGTTCGCGGAGCCTGGTGGTGTCGGATTCATCGCCTGACAACCCCAAAGCACCCTCCGCCTCTGAGGACGAGGAGGAGGAAGAAGAAGAAGCCTCTCCCCCTCCAACGGGGGGAGGAAAGAAAAGGAAGGCCGCCCCAACTGGGGAGGCCGGAGGGTCCAAGAAGGGGAGAACCCGCCTGCCGGACTACACCTCCGATGCCGAAGACGGCGGGGAGGAACGGCCATCCAGGGTCAAGCCCCTGGCAAAATCGTAAGCATCCGGATATCCGAATAACTTATGGCGCTCCTCTATTATTTGGTATTTTCTCACGCCGAATTTGATCATGCAGTCCGCCCAAGGCTCAGCTCGACGATTCGATCAGCGGCTCCTTGGATTCGTCGGATGTGAATAGTGCCTCACTTCGACGGCCTCCTCCCCTCTTCCTACGGATGACGCTGAGGTGGAGTCCCGAAAGGGACTAAACCAGGAGGAGGTGGTCCTAGAGGCGCCGCAAGTCGACCTCCAGGACTCCAGGCCCAAAGGGGGTAAAGCCTCGGAGGGATCCAAGTTTGGCTCTGGGCCGGACACTGCTCCAGAACCATCAACTGTTCCAGAGTCCGGTAGGCAGCGCCTTCGCAAGAAGAGCACGCCTACTACGCCGGCGGCCTCCGTCCAACCGGAGGCACCGGAAGATTTGCTGGAGGTGCTTAACGGTCCGAGAGCGAGCTCGGCCGTGCCAAAAAGCAGCTCGAGGACAAGGAGGGTATGTAGTACCGCGTGTAAGTGTATATAGAAATACTTGGTTGCAAATAATGACAGGACCAACATAAATGTTGCAGGGGCCACGGCCGAGGTGGCGACCCTGAAGGAGGCGGTCTCCAAGGCCGAAAACAGTGCGGCCTTGGAGTGCACCTAGCGAGATAAGCAAGAGGCACGGGTGGTGGAGGTGCGGCAAGAGCTCCAGGCTCTCGTGGAAAAACACGAGAGTTTGGAGCGTGACTCGAAGACTCGAGATTCCGAGCTCGCCTTGGCTCTTGAGAGTGCCAAGACCGCTAAGGCCGAAGCCCAGAAGGCCCTCCAGGAGATCGAGGCGATGAAGAAGATAGCGGCGGGTAAGGCATTTTGTATGCAAAGCAAGAATATAAAAGTAAATTATCTGTTACTTACCCGAATCCGGAGCTCTCCAGGAGCGTCCGTCGATCTGCCCCGTAGTGTGTCTGATGCTGCCGCGTTCTACCGAGCCGAGGAGGGGAGCTCGACGGAAAAGGTGTTCTGGTCTCGGTATGCTGAGGTCGAACATCCGGTGCCCCTGAGCGACCAGCTGAAGCAGCTGGTCGAGCTCCACAAGGTGGCCGAACAGGCCATGAAGGGCCTCATAGTTCGGCTGTGGCCTAGGGAGGCCATGCCTGGGAGCTACTTCGGTCTGGCGCGGCGGCTGGTGGACACGCGTCCGCGGATTGAGGTCATCAAGCGCTCCGTCTATATTGAAGGTGCCCGTCGGGCCCTCGCCCGTGCTAAATTGCACTGGGACAAGCTGGACGCGGAGAAGCTTTTGACGGACGCGCCACCGCCGGGCAAGGAGTATCGCACGCCCGAGATGTATTATAAGGGCGTCCTGAAGGGTGCCCGCCTTATAGCGGGTGAATGCTCCAAAGATGTAATTTTTGAGTAGACTCGCATCTGTTATCCTGTACGCTGAAAACTTTGTTCATATGCGTTAAGCAACGCTTGTTAATTTAAAATATTACCTTCTCTGCGACCGTTTATCAAATCTGAGAGATGCAAGTCGTCGGCTTCTACCCTCATGCCACGAGTGCTGGGGTGTTCAGGATAAACCTGAGCTCTCTTGTTCCCATTCTTGGGTCCATCTAGGGAGGCGCTCAGCATAATGAACAAGGCCGTTGGACTTATAATGCTTTATCACTCTCACTTAGCCATATAATTCTATAATTTTAAATTTTAGCGAAGCCCCTAGTATTCGGAAGACCGAGTTCGGGGCGCTATCCACGCCGAGGCCGGATAAGTCCGGCTCCTCGCTCTAAGCGGCATAAGTCTTTAAGGACTCGAAAAACCTCGCGAACAGCGACCGGTCTCTCGCACTATCATGACGGTCAATTTTAGCTTTCTCTACTGAGGTGTTAACCCAGCTCAACTGGGACACAATCGCAGTAGTTCTCCCAGCGCTACCTTAGCCAACATTGCGGAACGTAAGGTACCAAAACATGGGAGCCGGGCAAACCCAACTATTGACCCAAGACATGATTCGGAGCCGATGCATATAGTGCTATAAGTTCGGGGTGCCACACTCGTGAGAGTGTTCGGTCTTCTCACACCATGTTATGTGGTGCTTAAGCCCCTGGTGTATTGGTCGTACCAAAGTGTATGGTTGCATAATGTCATGACTGAACATATTTGTATAAAAAATAGATGAGTACAATAATAGATAAGAGCTATGTATTGTTTATTAAAAAAGGGCTGCTATGAAAGCAGAACGATACAAATAGTGCGATAAGCAAGAGATGGGATTATTTGACATGTTCCCCTCCAGGGGCAAGCTGCGGCACTTTAATTAAAACAGGTATTAAGCTCGTTATAGAGACCACCTGGACATTTGACGCGACTTGTTCTCTCCCTGGCTGTTACATCGTGTGTTCGGCGGGTGTATTGCCGGACAGGCCTTCCGAATAGTTGGGTCCTGAAAGTATATAAAAAAGAAATGGTGGAATAGGGAGCCCCTTAGTGCGGTTGAGCCGCATTTTGGGCGTGCCGTAGTTGTGCCCCTCCCCTTATGCCCATGGTATTTTTAAGGCGTAATTATGTACGCGTGGTACCGGTATCACCATCTGGCGAGGGTTGGGGTTGGGGCCGCACTGCTATGCTTGCTCGGAACGTGCCAGCCGGCTTTGTTGTAGGTTACTTCGGGCTCGCTTGACGTTGTCCGTACGTTTAACACCTGGATTGGAGAATTGCCTTGAGAGGCTACTCTGTACTTCCGCCGCCAGGGCCGCCGTGTGCTCCTCCATTCGGAGAGAGCGTTCGGTGTTTCCATTTACCGTGATGACTCCGTGAGGGCCTGGCATCTTGAGCTTGAGATATGTGTAGTGCGGCACCGCATTGAATTTTGCAAATGCGGTTCGTCCGAGCAGGGCGTGATAGCCACTGCGGAATGGGACTATGTCGAAGATTAACTCTTCGCTTCGGAAATTATCCGGGGATCCGAAGACCACTTCGAGTGTAACCGAGCCTGTACAGCTGGCTTCTACACCTGGTATGACGCCTTTAAATGTTGTCTTTGTGGGTTTAATCCTTGAGGGATCGATACCCATTTTTTGCACTGTATCCTGATAAAGCAGGTTTAGGCTGCTGCCGCCGTCCATTAGGACTCTGGTGAGGTGAAATCCGTCGATAATTGGGTCTAGGACCAATGCGGCGAATCCGCCGTGACGGATGCTAGTGGGGTGGTCCCTTCGATCAAAAGTGATCGGGCAGGAGGATCATGGGTTGAACTTTGGGGTGACTGGCTCCAACGCATAGACATCCTTGAGAGCACGCTTCCGCTCCCTTTTGGGGATGTGGGTTGCGTATATCATGTTCACCGTCCACACTTGCGGGGGGAATCTCTTTTGTCCTCTGTTGTTCGGCGGCCGGGGCTCCTCCTCGTCATCGCTATGCAGCCCCTTGTCTCCGGTTTCAGCACTTAACTTGCCTGCCTGCTTAAACACCCAACAATCCATGTTGGTGTGATTGGCTGGTTGTTCGGGGGTGCCGTGTATCTGGCACGAGCGATCGAGTATCCGGTCTAAACTGGATGGGCCCGGAGGGTTTCTTTTGAATGGCTTCTTCCGCTGACCGGGTTTAGAGCCTCTGAATCCGGCATTGACTGCCGTATCCTCAGTATTGTCGCCGTTAATGCGGCGCTTGTGCTTGTTGCAACTTGACCTACCATTGTTGTCCTTGGTATCCGAATTGCCAGGGCTCTTGGTTATGTTATTGCTACGAGCTATCCAGCTGTCTTCGCCCGCGCAAAAGCGGGTCATGAGTGTCGTGAGTGCTGCCATAAATTTCGGCTTTTCCTGTCCTAGGTGCCGGGCAAGCCATTCGTCTCGGATGTTGTGCCTGAAGGCTGCAAGGGCCTTGGCGTCCGGACAGTCGACTATTTGATTTTTCTTGGTTAGGAACCGTGTCCCGAATTGTCTGGCCGATTCCTCTGGCTGCTGGATTATGTGGCTTAGGTCATCGGCGTCTGGTGGTCGCACATAAGTGCCCTGGAAGTTTTCAAGGAATGCGGATTCCAGGTCCTCCCAGCAACTAATTGACTCTGCTGGCAGGCTGTTAAGCCAATGTCGAGCTGGTCCTTTAAGCTTGAGCGGGAGGTATTTGATGGCATGTAGATCATCACCACAGGCCATGTGGATATGAAGGAGATAATCCTCGATCCATACCGCGCGATCTGTTGTGCCATCGTATGATTCGATGTTTACGGGTTTAAAACCCTCGGGGATTTGATGATCCATTACTTCGTCTGTGAAGCATAGTGGGTGTGCGGCGCCCCTGTACTGGGCTATATCATGACGCAGCTCGGATGAGCTTGGTCTGTTGTATTCGGCCTGGCCGTATTTATCATATCCGGCGTGACGGTTATCGTCACGTGAAGTGGGGTGCCCACGCGATCCATAGATCGATCTTGTTTTCCTTGCCTTGTTCTCCAATATGTCTCATAGGTCTGTTGCGTCTCCTCGCACTCTGGTATTTTTTGGGCGGTGTCGAGGTGCGGCCTGGGTCGAGGGCCTGAAGGCCTCTCTGTCGCGGCCACTGGGTGGCCGATCGGGCACATCGTACGCTGGTGATGTAGGTTTAGTTGCTTCCTCCTCAAGTTGGGGTAGCAGCCTGCGCTTCAGGTAGCTCTTGGAGGGGCGTTCGAGTTTATACTCTTCGGCCGCCAGGACTTCGGTCCATCTGTCGGCTAGCAAGTCTTGGTCAGCTCTAAGCTGCTGCTGTTTTTTCTTGAGGCTGCTTGCCGTGGCCATAAGCCTGCATTTGAAACGCTCTTGTTCGACGGGATCCTCTAGCACGACGAATTCGTCGTCGTCGAGGCTTGCCTCATCTTCAGAGGGAGGCATATAATTTTTGTCCTCGACCTCTTTGTCGGACGCTCTCTCATGAGGGCTGGCTCCTTCGTCCTCCTGCACTGAATCCTGCTGGAGGGGGATGTCTTTGGCACTGTCCGGCGTGTTGTTATCTCCGGTGCCAGACTCGCCGTTTTTACTTTGGCGGGATTTAGAGCGGCGCCGCTGACGTCGGCGCTTGGGTTGCTTCTTGGAGGGGTCGTCCTCCGTTTTTTCATCGCCATCCCCTGCTTTGGGGGTGTCCACCATGTATATGTCATATGACGAGGTGGCTTTCCAGTTCCCTATAAGTGTTGGTTCTTGGTCGTCTCCTTCATCGGCATCCATACCGTCGATGTCTTCGGAGTCGAAGTCGAGCATGTCGGTTAAATCGTCGACAGTGGCTATGAAGTGGGTGGTGGGTGGGCTTCGAATTTCTTCGTCGTCCGTATCCCAACCATGCTGACCGTAATCCGGCCAGGGCTCTCCTGACAAAGAGAGAGACTTTAGTGAATTCATGATATCGTCAAAGGGCGAGTTCTGAAAGACGTCCGTGGCGGTGAACTCCATGATCGGATCCCAATCGGGTTTGATCGGAAGAGGTGTGGAAGATTCAGAGTCCGGAACGGAGTCCGGCACCCTGGAGTCATAGGCCTCGCCAAGGACTGGGCTGGTGTTCGGCTCTATCGCCGTAGGGATCGCGACACCTGGGGCGGCGTCCAACCGTACGTCCCCAATTGGCGCGGTTGGCTCCGAGCTAATGGTCGGAGCGGGCACCTGAGCGACGCTCTGGGCGTTGTCCGGCGGCAGAGCTAAATCATGCCCATCGTGATAGTGCGGCGTGCTTGGCCGTGGCTCGAATCCGTCGAAGATCAAGTCCCCGCGGATGTCGGCCGTGTAGTTTAAACTTCCAAACCTGACCTGATGGCCAGGGGCGTAGCTTTCGATCTGCTCCAGATGGCCAAGCGAGTTGGCCCACAGTGAGAAGCCGCCAAATACGAAGATCTGTCTAGGGAGAAAAGTTTCACCCTGGACCGCGTCGTGGTTGAGGATCGAAGAAGCCATCAGGCCTAAAGGTGACGACACAGAGGAACTCTCAATGAAAGCACCAATGTCGGTGTCAAAACCGGCGGATCTCGGGTAGGGGGTCCCGAACTGTGCGTCTAGGCGGATGGTAACAGGAGACAAGGGACACGATGTTTTTACCCAGGTTCGGGCCCTCTCGATGGAGGTAAAACCCTACTCCTGCTTGATTAATATTGATGATATGGGTAGTACAAGAGTGGATCTACCACGAGATCAGAGAGGCTAAACCCTAGAAGCTAGCCTATGGTATGATTGTTGTTCGTCCTACGGACTAAAACTCTCCGGTTTATATAGACACTGGAGAGGGCTAGGGTTACACAGAGTCGGTTACAATGGGAGGAGATCTTCATATCGTATCGCCAAGCTTGCCTTCCACGCCAAGGAATCCCATCCGGACACGGGACGAAGTCTTCAATCTTGTATCTTCATAGTCCGGGAGTCCGGCCAAAGGTCATAGTCCGGCCATCCAGACACCCCCTAATCTAGGACTCCCTCAGGTAACCTGAACTTTATTATCTAAGCTAGAAGGGCAGACCGGCATGGGTTGGCGGCAGTGCCAGCGGCAGCGGCGAGCTAGGGTTCCAGGGGGAGGGGGCAGGTGGGGGGGACTGTGGTGGTGGTGGTGGGGGGTCGTGGTGTTTGAGGATACGCCGCGGCTACTGAAAATTTTAGTAATGGTGGGCGGAGATGGTGGTGGACGAGGGAGGGCAACGGTTCAAATGCCTCGGCTACATCAATTTGACTATAAGGTCGGTGCTGGAGGAGTTTGGGTGACGGTTGAAGTACGGCGGTTAGTAAATTTGGGTAAAGGAATTGATGCGGGGCAGGAGTGCCCAAGATCGCGCACGGTCCAATAAGAATATGCATGTATGGTAATAACAAAAACTGGCGGAACAGCTGATTTTTGCAATGCTCAAGGCGGGTAGTTTGTTTTTATATTTCTAGCTAGCTGGTCTATCGTACACGGTTCGTCCTAATTTCTAAATAAACTCACCCGCCTTTAGCTTGCACAATCGTGGTGATTTTACATCGCACTTTGCATCGCACATGGTTAAGCCAATACATGCACCATTTTGCTCGCGCTTGCGCAGTCGTGGTGATTTTATAGCGCACTTGCTCACACACGGTTAAGCCAGTACCTGCACCATTTTTCTCGTGCTTGGGCAGTCATGGTGATTTCACAGTGCACTTCCATTGCACATAGTTAAACCAGTACCTCCACCATTTGCTCGCGATTGCGTAGTCATGGTGATTTTACAGCGCACTTGCATCGCACACGGTTAAGCCAGTACCTCACCATTTTGCTTGCGCACATTTGTTCTTTTAGAAACTGTGTGCGATGGCTGGTGTGTCGCCGTGTAGCCTTCAATGAGCACTGACACTGGTAGCGGGAAACCGATGGGAGAAGAGGCGGGAAACCGATGAGAGGAGTGGTGGGAAACGGTAGCCTGTTTAGAAAACATACAAGAAAAGGAAGCGTGAGCTAGCATGACGCATGCACACAGTGCTTACCCATGTACTGCATGTGTTGTCGAAAGGGCTGAGGGTTGCCGTTTGATCTGGGAGCATCCAAAGGTGCAGATGTACGATCTATGGGGTTTGGGTTCTGGCCAATCAGAATGCATGACTCAGATCGCGGGCAGCTTCGGCCGCGGTTTGGTAGGCACACGACTTTCGTTTGGCCTTTTTATACACTAATTGAGTTTCCTAGGCATTTAATGTCCATAATTCAAATTTGAACTTTAAATAAATGCTCCAGTTCACCAAAATGGCTAGAAAAACTATACATGTGTCCTTGGGTGCATGTTTAGGTCCCATGCCAGGAATGGGAACGAATTACAACCGTACCGGCGTCCTGGAAGGTCCTAAAACATTTAGAATCTCGGTTTTTAAATCCCCGTAAATCCTAAACTCACCAGAAAGTCATGAAAGTTGGCATGGTGTCACATCATGGCGCATATATGTCGTGGTAAAAACATTGTCCAATTTGAGCCAAGCTTTATTACA
Organism: Triticum aestivum; assembly: GCF_018294505.1. Taxonomy (NCBI): domain Eukaryota; kingdom Viridiplantae; phylum Streptophyta; class Magnoliopsida; order Poales; family Poaceae; genus Triticum; species Triticum aestivum. Next base: position 589,960,588 of record NC_057798.1, on the reverse strand, counting down.
AACCTCAAATGAACTCTGAAAAGGTTGAAAGTTGGCATGGTATCATCATTTCACCCACATAGCATGTTCTAAGAAGTTGAGAGGGTTACGGCAAAAACTGGATGCACTTCATGTGCAAAATGGACAATCTCTTTCGAAGTATCGGGGTTTCGAACGAAAACTCATCTGCTACAAAGGGATTTCATTTTTTTTCAACTTATTAGAACTCCAGACTTTTTGTGTGTTCAAAATGCACCATTCAAAGCCACATCATCAATTTTCAACCCTTTCTGACTTCATTTGGTATTTTTCATGCATTTACTGATTGTTGTTAGCTAAATGACCCTGAAATTGAAAAGCACTTCAAATGAACTCTAAAAAGGTTGAAAGTTGGCACGGTATCATCATTTCAGCCGCATAGCATGTTCTAAAAAGTTGAGAGGGTTAAGGCAAAAACTGGATGCACTTCATGTGTAAAATGGACAATCTCTTTCGAAGGCATGGTGTCACGTCATGGCACATATATGTCGTGGTAAAAACATTGTCCAATTTGGGCCAAGCTTTATTACGAACCTCTTACAAACCGGAGCTTCTCTCAACAAGAAGCCTTGTGTTTCCGATAGGGAAACATGTTCCTCTTGTTGTCGAAAAGTAATCACGACCTCTTTTCGCCTTGTATTTTCTTCTACGTGCAACATGGAACTACATGATACCCATGCTAAAATTTAAACTTATTCAGGGTTCGTTTGGCTTTTTTATACACTAATTTAGTTTCCTAGGCATTTAATGTCCATAATTCATATCTGAACTACAAATACATGCTCAAGTTCACCAAAATGGCTAGAAAAATTGCACATGCATGTGTCCTTGAGTGCATGTTTAATTAGATCCCATGCCAGGAATGAGAACGAATTACAACCGTACCAGCGTCCTAACTCGTCCTCAAACATTTGAAATATCGGGTTTTAAATCCCCGTAAAATCCAAAACTCACCAAATAGTCATCAAAGGTGGCATGGTGTCACGTCATGGCACAACACACACACACACACACACATATATATATATATATATATATATATATATATATGTATATATATAGCATTATTCTGATCCTAGGACCAGAATAACTGTTCTGATCACTGCGCGCCCCTATATAGACGCGATTGACATGTTCCTGAAATCTCGAACCGGTCGACCAAGATTTTTTTTACCCCATCCTCTCCCTAACCTCCCGTACCCCCGGCCTTCTCACCATCCTTTCCCAAATCGCCGAGACACCTCACACGTCGCCGGCGCCCCTCCAGCATGGACGACGCCCCTCCTTGCCTGCGGCCGGCGTGCCACCTCCCCTTCTCCCCAACGGCCAGTGCGCCTTCTTCCGCTCGACAGGGGCACCTCCTCCGCCATGGCCGGCGAGCCTCCCCCGCCGCCACCCTGGGATCCAGCCACCGCAGGGCCCCGGAACCCCGTGTAATGTTCGCCGGGCCCTGGATCCCCGTGCGCCGCCGCAAGGCCCTGGATCCCGAGCGTCGCCGCCGCCGGGGTCCTTTCTCGCCTGCTCCATCACCGCTGGGACCTCGGGCCCCTTGTGCGCCGCCGGGACCCCCACATGCTGCAGCAGACCGTGCCACCCCATCACCCGCGCTTCACCTCTTCCCCGAGCTTCCCTGAGTGGCCCTGCCCCTGAGCCACACCTCGCGACTGCGGGGCTCATGCCACATCACCTCCCCCAAGTTCGTGCGCCACTACGTGAGTTCCTTCCCAAGCCAACTGCCGTTGCGTACCTTGTCGAGCAAAGTGCTCGAGCAAATTCCCCTACTAGTGGCAGAATCTGCAGTTCCAGTTGTTGGCCAACAGACGGTCACTTAATCTAGTGCAAGCAGCAACAGTTAAAAGTAGATTGCGGCCTTTCCCCCATCTCAACCTTTTCTAATTGCAACTATGGGATTTGGTTGTGGCTGGCAGCAAGAAAAGGAAGAGGAGTAATGACTGACCGGTGGCGATGCAATGCGGCGAGCAGAACAATGTGATGTAGGGATGCATGGGACAGGTTAGTTGGAGCCTGCAGCCTGCAGGCATGGGTGTCGAGCTGCTAATACATTTGGGTGGCTCGTAATGTACTTGATCGAATGTTACTACTGCTACAAACATGTGTATTATTTTTGGTATCTCGCTTTTACATTTTTATGCTAAAATTTCTACCCGCTTCTTCTGACTGCTCCTACTAGAGAGCTAGTACAGCTTGAACCCAATACTGAACTTGAACCTGAACTTCTCTAGCTCAGGCTGCTGCATCCACTTGCTAGCTTCATATGCATAAGTAGAGACTAGCTACACGGAGAAGAAAAGACGAGGAATAAATCGTGTGGTGGTGGTTACTTCTAGGAGATAAGACAGAGAGATAAAGGCCAAAATGTGTGGTGTAAAAACATGCACAACTTCTGTATAAAAAAATACAATTTGTTTGGAAAGTGTATACATTGTACTCTATGGTTTGTCGTTTCTTGTATGTCCTTTTGTTCTTGCGTGCTGACGTTAAGAATTTGAGACCATGATTCAAGTCACGTCGTAACTTCGTAGTGCTAGTGCTAATTGGATTCTGTAAAGCCAAGTCCAACGCTAGATCCTAAACGGACTTCCATTTCATCTGGATTTTGTCCGCTTGGACAGAAAAAAAGACGTCGGTGTCCGCCTTTTGTCCGGCGTGCATGCAAAAAGGGTTATTTTATTTACCTTTTATGTATAAAAAGAAAGAAGTTCAAATATAAGAAATGAAAAGGTTCAAAAATATGTAACACGATTGAAAGTTCAATTTTAAAAAATTTGTTTGATGCTTATTTGAAAAGATATTTGTTTCTAAGAATAAGACTAAGAAATTCAAAATAAAAAAATAGAGAAGTTAGACGTATATAAAAAGCTTCAATTTTTCTCATTTCTAAAGAATAAAATGAAGAACTTCAAATTAAAATAAATGGAACAGCTAAAAAACGTTTACAAAGTGCTGATGTTTATTAAAAAATCTAGGATTTCATAGGTATCCGTTTTTGTTGAATTATCAACGATGAAGTTCAAATTGAGAAGGTAGTCAAATTTGATGCTTATTTAAAAATAAAAAACAATTCTTTACTCAAAAATATAAAAAGGTGAAGTTCGAATTGAAATAACAGAGAAGTTCAAAGTTTACTAAAACCTAGAATTTATCTGTTCAAAAAAATAAAAAACACAACGCCATTTTTGCACTTTAAGAAACAACTCATAAACGAAAAAAATGGTTGTTAGAAGTTCAAGTGCTCGGCGAGGAAAAGTTCAAAAAATTCTTCCGAGAGAGGTTCATCGTGTATTTAGATGTCCAAAATACATAAAAAATATATGTTGTTTTTTGTGTTTTAAAACAATTCTCTCAAACCAGAGAGAAGTTCAAAATGATAACAACCAGATGTTCACGTACTAGATGGTGTGTATTTCATGTAAGAAAAATACAATAAATTCTAACAAAGTGAAGTTCAAACAGACATGTCCCAGAAGTTCAACTACTTCACGCAGTGCAAAAAACAGCACGTCAAAAACAGAGTGAGGTTCAAACAGATATGCCCGAGTAGTTCAACTACTTCACGCAGTGCGTTTCCGTTCGCGATGAAGGCAGAAATCATGATCTCGCCATTTTCTAATTTACTTCAAAACGACACGAATGTCATTTGTGTAAGTTCAAGTCCTCTGTCGAAAAAAATTAAAAATTTTATTGTGAGAGAGGTTTGTACAAAAAGAATATCATTTGTGTAACACTAACGAAATGGATGACAAAATTACAAACAAAAATACGTCACAGAAGTTCAACGTGAAAACAGCAGGAAGTCCAACTACTATGCTGAATGAATTTCAGATGAAAAACTTTTAAAATCGTCGCGAGTATGAAAAAATGTTCAACACGGGAAAGTTGCGTGTTTACAACAGCTTTCCATCGGTATACCTGCTCAATTCCGGTGAGCGGATGGAGAGCTACGAGCAGTGGATGAAGAGCCACGAGCAAGAAAAATCACGTGGAAAACATAATGAAGTTCAGGTACACGCACCGAGAAGTTCAAGTTCTTCACGCGATGCATTTTTGAAAAATTTGTTTCGCGATAAAGGCAGAACGAATAATCCCACCATTTTCGAAATTACTTGAAAACGGCTAGGAATCAGACAAAACCACCAACATGAAAAAGTTTTGCATTTTCCATAGCTTTTCATCGGTATATTAATTGTCCAATTACGATAAAGTTTGTAGAAATTACGACAAAAATACATTTTTAGCCATTTTTAAAATCGACTTAAAACAATAAGGAATTGAGAGAAACAATATATATAAAAAAGTTTCACATTTCCTCATGCTTTCCAATGCCGTATCATTTGTTGCATTCGGATGTACAGTTAAAAAATAGCTTGAAAATACAAACTCGGTTGGACTTGGACCATTTTCTAAATTACTCTTAAACCATTCAAACTTAGAAAAAAACTTCCAAGATGAAAGAGTAGCGAATTTTAATAAGCTTTCCATCGCCATATCATATGCCTCCATTGGATTAGCTGTTTAGAAATGACATCAAAAAAACAAACTCAGCTGTTCGGTTTATGAAATTTAATGTTTTTTCAAATTACTCTTTAACCATAGGGAATTAGAACAAACTTTCAACATGTGGAAGGAGTAGTTTTGCAGCAGCTTTCCAACGCCATATTATATGCCTCATTCCGATTAACGGTTTAGAAATGCGATCGAAATTACGATTCACGTTTTTTGTGTGAAGAAAAAACGGTTTTCAAAACTGCTCTTAAACCGCTTACATTTTGCGAAAAATTTAACTTGGGTCATGATACTCGTCTCCATAGTTTTCCAATGGTATATAGCAGGCCTATTTGCGCAATGTTGCGGGAAGTTCAACCTAGCACAGCGAGAAGTTCAGGTCGAACAACTCAGGCAGTAAAATCGCAAAAAACGTGAGTTCTTCACGACACGAGTGCAAAATCCGCCTATGAACGAGATTCCTATCTAAAACGATTATTTAGTTGCTAAACGGTTTAGAAATGCGATCGAAAATACGATCCACGTTTTTTGTATGAAGAAAAAATGATTTTCAAAATTCCGATAAAGATCGGGTTCGTACAGAGGGAAGTTCAGGCGCATGTACAAACAAAAATACGTCACAGAAGTTCAACGTGAAAATAGCATGAAGTTCAACTACTACGTTGAATGAATTTCAGATGAAAAACTTTCAAAATCGTCGCGAGCACGAAAAAATGATCAACACGGGAAAGTTGTGTGTTTATAGCTGCTTTCCATCGGTATATCACCCACTCAATTCTCGTGAGTGGGATGGAGAGCTACGAGCAGTGGATGAAGATCTACGAGCAAAAAAATCACGTGAAAAACAGAGTGAAGTTCAGGTACACGCACCGAGAAGTTCAGGTTCTTCACGTGGTGCATTTTCGAAAAATCTGTTTCGCGGTAGAGGCAGAACGAATGATCCCGCCATTTTCGGAATTACTTCAAATGACTTGGAATCAGAGAAAACTATCAACTTGAAAAAGTTTCGCATTTTCCTTAGCTTTTCAATGGTATATTATTTGCCCAATTCCGATAAAGTTCGTAGAAATTATAGCGAAAATACATTTTTCGCCATTTTCGAAACTGACTTAAAACCGTAAAGAATTGGGAGAAATAATACATACCTAAAAGTTTAGCATTTGTTCAAGCTTTCCAACGCCATATCATTTGCTGCATTCGGACGCACGGTTAAAAAATTAGCTCGAAAATACGAACTCGGTAAGACTTGGATCATTTTCTAAATTACTCTTAAACCATTCAAAATTAGTAAAAAACTTTCAAGATGAAAAAGTAGGGCATTTTCATAAGCTTTCCAATGCCATAGCATATGCCTCCATTGGATTAGCCGTTTAGAAATGACATTGAAAAAACGAACTCAGCTGTTCGGTTTACAAAATTTTACGTTTTTTTAAATTACTTTTTAACCAAAGGGAATTAGAAAAAAACTTTTAACATGTGGAAGGAGCGGTTTTGCAGCAACTTTCCAACGCCATATTATATGCCTCATTCTGATAAACGGTTTAGAAATTCGATCAAAAACACGATTCACGTTTTTTGTGCGAAGAAAAAACGGTTTTTAAAACTGCTCTTAAACCGCTTATATTTTGCCAAAAATTTAAGTTGGGTCATGATATTGGTGTCCATAGCTTTCCAACAATATATAGCAAGCCCTATTTGGGCAATGTTGCGGGAAGTTCAACCTAGTTCACAGAGAAGGTCAGATGCTTTACTCAGGCAGTTCAGGTTGTGATCAGAATATTATTCTGATCCCGTGATCAGAATAGTGTTTATGTATATATATGTTGTGGTAAAAACATTGCCAATTTGGGCCAAGCTTTATTACAAACCTCTTACAAACCGGAGCTTCTCTTAACAAGAAGCCTTGTGGTTCCAATAGGGAAACATGTTTCCCTTGTTGTCGAAATGTAATCACGGCCTCTTTTCGCCTTGTATTTTCTTCTACGGGCAACATGGAACTACATGATATCCATGCTGAAATTTAAACTTATTCAGGGTTCGTTTGGTCTTTTTATACACTAATTGAGTTTCCTAGGCATTTAATGTCCATAATTCAAATCTAAACTACAAATACATGCTCCAATTCACCAAAATGGCTAGAAAAATTATACATGCATGTGTCCTTGGGTGCATGTTTAGGTCCCATGCAAGGAATGGGAACGAATTACAACTTGACCAGCGTCTTGGCTCGTCCTCAAACATTTGGAATCTCGGTTTTTAAATCCCCATAAATCCAAAATTCACCAGAAAGTCATTAAAGGTGGCATGGTGTCACATAATGGCACATATATGTCGTGGTAAGAACATTGCCAATTTGGGCCAAGCTTTATTACAAACCTCTTACAAACCGAAGCCTGTCGCAAGAACCCTCGTGGTTTCGATAGGGAAACGTGTCCCCTTGTGGGCCAAATGACAATCGCTCCCTCTTCTAGCCTCGTATTTTTTTCTACACGCAACACGTACGGAACAACGGGAGATTCACACTGAACTTTGTAATTATTCAGGGTTCGTTTGACCCTTTTTTTCATTAATTGAGTTTTCTAGGCATTTAATGTCCATAATTCAAATCCGAACTACAAATACATTCTCCAGTGCACCAAAATGGCAAGAAAAAATGTACATGTGTCCTTGGGGTACATTTTTAGGGTTCGTTTGGCCATCGTATATATTACTAATTAAGATTTCTACACATTAAATGTAGTCCATAATTCAAATTAGAACTACAAGCACAAAATGGGTGGGAAATCGTACATGTGTCATTGGGTGCATGTTTAGGTCTCATTTAAGGAATGGGAAGGAATTATAAACTTGCCGTCGTCCTGAAACATTGAGAATCTTGGTTTTAAATCCTAGTAAATCAAAAACTCACCAAAAAAACATGAAACTTGGCATGGTTTCATGACATGGCACATATATGCCGTGATAAAAAAAATCGTCCAGTTTGAGAAGAGGCACACACATTAGTAGCCAACGAAGTCCTTTTTGAAACAATAAGCTGACACATTAATATCACAAATGATTGTATTATATGAACCGTGTCAATATTTAACCATAATCAGTGGCGTGTGTGCAGCTGTTTGATTAGACGGGACGAGCGCGAGAAGTCCGCTGTGTAGGCTCGACAGGACGGGTGCGAGCAGTCCGACGCGCAGGCTCGACGAGACGCGTGCATCCTGTCCACCTCGCAGGCTCGACGGGACACGTGCGAGCAGCAAGGTCGCCCATGCTCACCGAGAAGCGAGCTCTTTGACCTCCATGCACCAACTGCCGCCCGCCTCACTCAAAACTTTGCCATTAATGGGTTAATTAAAAGCACTTGGACAAAGGTATTTTTAGGGGTGGACGGAGGGTGTTTGGTTGTGATCCCATGGCAACATTTGCTTTGTTCATGTTTTCAACTTGTATTTCAGCCTAATTTAAATTGCCACATAGGGCAACGGATAATACAACGACAGTAAATGGCAATAGATAGTACGACGACAAATTTACAATGGCGTAGATAATAATTGTCTTACATATTTCGGATAATTTTAAATGCCACATGCGGCAAAGTTTGGAAGACACGGGGGCAAGAGAAGAAGGAAATCATAGACAACGATCTAGATCGCTACTGTATCTACTCTTCGATGGATCGTCGGACGTTGACATCCTCCAGCTCCTTCCTCATTTCCTCAGACTTTGCTTGAAAGCAGCCACGGATTCCTCCACCTCCTGCTCGCGCTCGATACGGATCTTCCTCAAGTCACCCATCAGTTCCTCGATGACCGCTGTCAGTGTCATCCCCGAGGCACTGCTCTGCTCATGCAGCATCTTCCAGCCGACGACCTCCCCCTCCTTCTTAGTGAGCGCCTTGAGGAGCTTCGCATTGTCACCCATGAGTTGCTCGATGAGGTCGCCTTGTCAACCGAGGCATCGCTGATCTCGAGCAGCTTCATCAAGCTGTCGACCAGCTCCTGCTGCTTAATGAGGCCAGCGAGAATGTCGTTGTCGCCGGCCAAGGACTTAAGCAACGCCAGCTCGTCGCGATCGCTGACGCGGCGAGTAGAGCACTTGTGAGAGCCCTCGCGTGCCCGTGACAGCTCGTTCGAGGGCTCCGCGGCGCGCCGGGACTTCTCTGTTGCGACTGCCGCTTCGTGACGGGACCTCTCTAGTGCTTCCGCGGCCTTGGTCTTTGTTACTTGGTTATATGCCCACACGAAACTCCTCCTACCAGTCATGGCGGAACGACTTGATAGGAAAGACCAGTTTTGTAGGTGATGAGGAGAGGAACTGTGAAGTAATTTTCGACTGGGTAGTTTTTATAACCCGATGCTAAGTGTGAACACATATTAGTTTGATCGGTGTGAACACATATTAGTTTGATCCGTGTGAACAAATTTGCAATTACTTATCGCGTTGTAATATGCAATGTGAGGAGAAACAAAGTCAAAATTTATTGATGGTTCTAGGCCCACAAAGCCCCGTTTTTGTTGTTCTGTCTCATCGCAAACAGTTCTTTTGGATCAACCGTATGCCACGCATCGGAAGCCCGAAATGTGGGCCCTTGTTCTCGGATGTACGTGTACGTGTCTGCCCACTATCACACACGATCATGATATCACCATTGTGTCCTATGGATGCGTCGTCGCGTCTTCCACGGGTTGCCAGAAGGTTGACCACGTGGTTGCTCGACGTGGCATCCCTGCTTTTTTTCTTTTTTTTGCGGGTCCGTGGCATACCTGCGCGCGCTCTGCTCGCCATTGATGCAAATTTACAATGGCAACAGTTAATAATTGTCTTACATATTCAGGATAATTTAAAATTCCACATGCGGCAAGGCACAAATCACTCACGACCTACTTATGCATATAATTATAATAAAATATAGGCTAAAAAGCTGAGCCGGTGGCCTTCCAACGACGGTCTTCTCGGACTCCATGATCACACCCTTGCATTCGTTCATTATGTGTAATTTACTTATCATCGCACACGAGTACTCGCAGACGCATCATGTGCGATATCCTAGCCACCACAAGCAACTAGTTTGCATTTTTCAATATGTTTTGTACAAACAGAATCACACACGAACTTACTATAGTAACCGTCTGTGTTATAATTTCTCATCCCAAACAGTTCAACCGAGTGGGCTGTTTGCTGCATATCACACACATCTGGTTTACATGAATCGTTTGTGTTCTTTTGGCTGATCGCAAATGCCGCATATCAGACACATCTTGTTAAGATGAACTATTTTCGTTCTCTTGCCTAATCGAAAACAGTTTGTCCGAGTGAACCGTATGTCATATATCACACACACCTTGATCTGGCTGACCGTTTCTGTTGCATTCCCTAATAGCACACAACTCATCAGAGGGAACTGTATGTCGTATATCGCACACACATTGATATGGCTGCCCGTTTCTGTTGTTCTTCCTCATCTCAAACAGTTCTGCTGGATCAACCGTATGCCCTTCATCGCAAATGCAACTAAATTTTTTAACCATGTTTGATGCATCCGTCATCACAAATGTTTTGGGCATTTTTGACGGTTCTCCGGCACCATCGTTTGCGATTATTGAATCGCACACAGTTTCTTGAAAGGTCTCTGATCGTAGTGTCGCATTAGCAGCATCCTGCAGTAGTGCTTGGTGCCACTTGAGTTGTTCTTGTTGAAGTTGGGCCTTGTGTTCTTCTTATTGCCCTAAAATTGCCGTGAAGCAAGATCCATGTGCTCATGATAAGCATATTTGGTGTCTTCGGGGCAACACTCCTCTTCTTCCTCTTCTCCCTCTTCATCCGCACTAGCCTTGGCCTTCAAAGCAAGGTTGGGATTATTTGACCGTTGAGCATGCAACACCGCATTGTCGGTGGTCTTTTCCAAGATCCTCATAGAAACAAACTCATCCAATACTTCACTTGAGGATAAGGCATGGAAGTCCGGCCTTTGACAGATGACGGAGGGCATGGCCTTGTGGTAAGGCATCATGGCCTTGAGAAACTTGCGCTTTATCCAATTGTCATCTGTATCCTTGCTCCTAGGATCTCAGAGTGAGACTGCGAGAGTAGTTAATCTTTGATAAAGCTCTCGAGGTTCTTCATCCTCAATCATGGCAAACTCATCAGCTTCATCTTGCACCACTTCAAAGTTTGAGCATTGAATGCTTGCACTTCCCTTGTACAAGGAGACAACATGCTCCCATGCTTCCTTGGCCACAGTGAAAGGATGGAGATGCGCAATATCTTCGGGAGGAACAGCTTCTTGGAGAATGAAGAGAGCGGACTCGTTGAATTGATGATCCGCAGCTTCTCTCGGAGTGAATTTTCTTGGATCGTGCGGGTAGAAACCTAGCTCAATAATTCTCCAAAGGTTAGTAGAACTATGATTTAAATGACGTTTAAAGCGATACACCCAAGCTGCAAAATCCTCATTTTTCACAAGCTTAGGAGGCGGACCAACATGATTCATATGCATGGAAGGGACCGGTCCTCCATAGGTGAGGGGAGGCTCAACATGGGCAAAGATGCCACTCCCACTCCTACCACTAGGCAAAGGAACTTGCTGACTACTAGATTCCCCCTTTTTCGAGTTAGCATCTGCCACCTTGTTAGCGGGATCAACCACTTCCAACGGTTTGGTGGATAATTTAAGCCCATCAAGAAACTCCATAAACATGCCTTTAACCTTGGTCGTTGTCATGGAATTGTCACGGCATATGCCCTTAGCATGAGGACTTAGGTGTGGAGCCATCACAACATAGTCAGCTTGAAGGGGTTAAAACGGGACAAAGGACACATAGAGTTTTACGCAGGTTTGGCCCCTCGCAACAAGGTAAAGGCCTACTCCTGTTTAGGTTGTATTGCTTGTGTTTCCATTACTAGGGAGAGAATACGCTTGACCTAGTTCTCGACTTGTTGTTTCTTGCCCTAACCCGCCGCCGGGTCACCCCTTTATATACACAGGCTGATGCCCGATGGCTTACAAAGTCCCGACTGGCTCATACACAATGTGTCTGGCTTGGTGACAAAACTAAACTTTCATTAACATACAAGTTAAATGTATGGCAGTTTATGCCTATCAGCCTCAAGTCTCCTTCGGGTCTTGGGCCTTCAGTAAGCTTGCATCATGAACCGCCATCTTCAACATCTTCTTGGGCCTTCTCATTATGAATTGCCAGTGGTATGACCCGGCCCCTCCTGGGCGGGTCATACCCAATAGTTATATCCCCAACATTAGACCGCATGTTGATGTGAACTTGTTCATATCAATCTTCAATACTTGACTTAGAAAAATCCTTCATCATCAGTATTTATGAAATCTTATAACCCGCCATGATGTTAGCTCACAGAATTGTCCTAACCCGCCATGACATCATCTTACATTAATATCATACGAGGCCCAAATCTCAATATACCTTCACTTTTAATGAACCTCCGAAAATTGAGGCATCTATGCTGTCACATAATCATTTTTCAGTCTCCTCAATTCCTGTGCATGCCATCTATCCTTTGCCTTATAAATAGGGACAGGGGTCCTTTTCATTTTCCCTCCTTGCCTCCTCTTCTTCATCCTCTTCTCTGCAACACCGCACGTGCTCGAGCTCCGCCATCGTCGACCTCGCAACCTACCTCAACCTCGGCCGCTGCATCAACCTGAATGCATCAGAGCACCGCTGCGCGCCTCCGCTGTCCAACAACCCCGGTAAGATCTCCTCTTTTCCTCACCATAGATCCCCATTAGGGTTTGCTCGAGTTCATCGGAGTTCATCTCCGTTCATTTCTGTCCCCCCTTAGATCATGTAGTTTTTTATCCAAGCACATCACCAACCTTGTACGGTAGCAGTTTAGCACTTGTTTTGATATTTGAACACCTCCCTTCCGTAGGAAATCTCATATGAGCACGTCAACTGTTCTGCTACCGCCACTTAGGTTTAGAATTTTTCTTCATTATCTGAACTGCTGTAGATTAAAAATTATAACACCGAAATGTGAAAACTGTTTGTCCAACACTTAGCAATTCTTCACTCATAGATCTGAAAACTGATAGCTATGTGGGCGGCTTAACTGATAAACCATAACCCGCCATGTACCATTAGTCCCCTCTTAAGCCGTCAATAGATTGCTCTGCATATCTCAACACTAACCTCCGGCTCAACACACTACATGTTTATAGTTCTCACCTTTGAACCAATGACCGACTTAACAACATAATATTAAATCGACAATATTTTCTTTTCAGACCTTCATCAACAATGACTAAGACCTTCACCTCATGCAATTGGGCAGCATCCCGGGTTACCGAGGAAGATCTGAATAATTTTGTTCAGACTGGCCTCTTAGCCAAAAGGACGAAATTCACTGGAGGATCCCACGCACTGAAAATCCTCCTGAGCCCAAAGAAGGAGAAGTAATCGTTTTCACTGATCATATGATCTGGGGGTTTAGCCCGCCCGGTTCAAAATTCATTCGAGATGCGCTACACTTTTTACAGCTTCATCCTCAAGATATCGGGCCCAATTCTATCTCCAACATCTGCAACTTCCATGTTTTTTGTGAAGCTTATGTTCAAGAAGAGCCCACCGTCGAACTGTTTAGGGAATTTTATTACTTGAACCGGCAGACGGAATTCACCGAGGGGCCCATCTTGGAACTAGGCGGAGTTTCAATTCAGAAGCGGAAATAAGCCACCTTCCCATATGCCAAGCCACCCATTCATCCCAAGGACTGGAACAAGACTTGGTTCTATTGCCAATATACATCTCTAGAGGGTGAAAATCCCTTGTCGGGTTACCATGAACACCGGCTCAGCAACACACATCGGCTCCCAAAGCGGATCAGTACAAAGGAGTGGGCCAAATACGCGCCCATTTTCTCAAATACAGAGCCTTCATGGCTAACGGCTTAACTGGCATCGACCTTGTTTGGTGCTGGGTTGCCTGGAGAATTCTGCCCTTAAGCCGCCACCCTGGCTTAATGTGCGAGTACACGACGACTTGAAGGATCCACAACGCCACTGCGAGATCCAATTAATTTATGAAAAAGTAAATGATTCAACCAAGCCTTTGTTGAATGAAAGCTTGGTAGAGTGCAGCAAAACCGTACTTATTCCTTTCCGCACCTTCAACCAGCCACCAGCTATAAGTATGCAGATAATCTTTCATTACAATCATATTTTCATTAACACTTTGCTCTTATAATCATCTGACTTCCATAGGCGGATTCTCCTTTTTGGAAGAAGAAGCTGCAGGATAAGCCGGCCAAGAAGACCCGGACAAAGACCAAGGTTAACAAAAAGCCTGCCAAGAAGAAGACCGACCCCTCCAAGTTACTTTACTTGGATGATGACGGTGATGATGATGAGTAGGAGGTAGAACTTGATTCTCTTGGCTCATTTTTTGTACATCTCATTGACAATGACTATTATCAGGGTGACGTGGAAGCCAGTCGTGCTGGTGATGAAGAGGTAATTGTTCTTTCCTCCGGCTCAGAATCTCTACCAAAACAGAAATCTCGACAAGCAAACCGGAAAGTAAGATTTTCTCATCCTTTAGCTTATTTGGATCCCAACTTTATTTGAAGAAGCAACAACATGAAGCTTGCTGCACAACCCGGAACAGCGGAGGCGGGATCCTGTCCTCCGGCTTACCAAACAGTCCAGCTCCCCGCAAGCATCGTCCAGAGGTCTCAACAATTTCCGACTTAACTTATCCCAAGACGGGTCTTTTTCAACAACCTCTTAATCCTTCTGACTCAAATTACCAGGGAATGTCCCATTCCTCCTCTGGCGACTCAAAGGGGACTCATGTCCCAGTCTTCAAGATTGTGCTTGGGTAAGAATGTTTAATCTCTGCTTTCAATCATGTATTCAGTTGTTGTGTTAACCTCGTCTTGTACTTCACTCAAAGAGCTATGGCAAAGCCCAGCAAGAAATCCAAGGTGACAAAAACCACTGAAAACCCTATTGAACTGGAGAAGCAGTCAACAGAGACCTTCCTCCACACCACTAGGGCCACAGCTGACGAGCTGCCACTGGAAGAACACAACATCATTGATCATATGGATGTTGACCCAGCCACCACTAAGCCGCCAAGTCCCATCAAGCCTACTTAAGAAAAGGCTGATGATGTTATCATAACTAGGCTTGGCTTTACAGCGGCAGACAATCCCACTGTCTTGTCAAAGCACAGTGCCAAGGAAGAAATATCTGTTGCTGACAAAGGGAAATGGTCAGTGAATTTAGAGAGATATGCTCACTACAACGCTCAAGAGATCCACTCTAGGTACTTGAACCGTCTGCACACAAGTCGTGACTTTGAGGCCAGCTTAGTGAATCTCATGAAGGAATGTTTTGAGGTAAACACTAGCCTTCTTCATATAAACATACTTTATCAGCCGCCAAGTTTACTGGACATGATAGAATTGAATGTACTGTAGACTTTAGATAGCCTTATAGATCAAATCATGTAGCCCCCAAGGGCCGGCTTAACTTTCAAGATAAGCCGAAACTTCAAATAATAATGCTTCAACTTTGCACATGTAGCCCCCAAGAGCCGGTTTAATCTATCAAGATAAGCCGGGACTTCAAATAGTAATGCTTCAACTTTGCACATGTAGCCCCCAAGGGCCGGCTTAAACTGTCAAGATAAGCCGGGGCTCATTACCATAGTTGTCAATAAAATCCCAAGATATAGCCCCCATGAATCGGCTATAGTCACCATAGTGTAGCCGAGTCATCAGGAAATTGTCTTTAAAAAGAGCAATGTGCATTAGCCCCCAAGTGCCAAGTGAAATACTTGTATTGTGCTTGGGACTTTTAAATAATATGATTGTAATATCGCCTGTTGTTTGCATACTACAGGCTGAACTCTATGTGAAGGAATCCCAAGTCGCCGATCTTCAAGAAAATATTAAGTCGCAACAATCCAAAACTTCCAAGGCCAAAGCAGAATTGACCAGCACCTTGGCAGAGATGGAAAAGTTGAAAAAGGACTTCAAAGTTGACCATGCAGTTTGGGAGACTGACAAAGCAACCCTATTGAAGAGAGCCGAAGAAGCAGAAGCAACCCTTAAGCCGGAGGCTGAAGAGCTTTCCGGCTTAAAATGTCAAATAAATACCATGACAGCCGCCATCTTCGGTAAGTAATTTTATCTCAAGTTGTCACCACCAATGCATTACAATAACTATTCATCTGGCTTATTAATGTACTTGGTAATGCAGGCTCCAGAACCGCCCATCTTGGTGCAGATATGCACATGAAGCTGAAAGCTGCCTACACTTTGATAGAGCAATTGTATACTGGCGCGCAATGAGCTATCTCTGCAGCTTCGCATAAGATGCAACCACCAACCCTCATCAAGGTCACACTGGAGAAGTTATCTGCGCTGCCCCAACGGGTTGAGGGTCTTAAACGATCAGCTGCAAGAGCCAGTGCAATCACTACACTAATCCGAGCCAAGGCGTGGCAAGCAGATCTTGACCCGGAAGACATGGCCAATGGCTGCCCCTGTGTAAAGGAGGACGGGTCTCCCTTCAGTGGTGATGACTTTGCTTCAATAGCAAGAGAAATGTGCCCTTTAGCAAGCAAGTTAGCTGAGGATACCGATCTGTCCCATTATCAGGCGGTTTATGATGCTGACAACAAGGTGGTTAAAGTGCCGATTCATGAATCCCAGGACCTTACTCCTCCAATTCGTAAGCACACTTTTGCCCCTGACATTGACTCATCAACACTTATTGATGACGAGGCTGTATTCAAAGCTTTGACTGGCATCAATTGGGCAACCTCTGACTTCCAGCCAATGGGTGAAGAGGAAGACGATGAACCGGTGCAAGATGACCCAGAACCCTCTACCCGCCAAGGTCAAGACCAGTAATCCAAAGGCCGGCTTAACATCTGCCAGTTGAAATACTTCATCAAAACACTTATTATTTTGGGCCATCTGATGCCTTGTAATAGGCTAGTTTGAAAACAATGATCTGCCATGCCATCACACGTTTTTATTTACATAACACTTATGAGCCGTTTGATCTTATTTGAAGATCCACTGTTTATGCTCATAATCATTATCAACTTTCCTGATCATGTTGTCATAAACCCTGCATACAAACATAGCACAAGTACCTTGGAGATTTACCCCAAGGCGGGTCATAATGCCCCATATAAAAAACCACTGGTGACTGCATCGTCCATAACCAGTGTCGGTTTATCAAAACCTTATATAATCATAACAAAATAAATATCATACATGTGATGCTTATGCATATTGCCAGCTTACCATGCCACATGCATTAAGGGTAACAACCCAGACTCAGGGCGCATCGCTATGTGCAATTTATTCATATTGCCGGCTTACAAAGCCATAGACAGCAAAGGGTAACATCCCAAAAAAATTAGAGTACAGAACTCCAAACATATGATCATCATATACTGGCGACTTAACGTCCAAAGCCAGGCCGGTTTAGCAAAACACTGGATATTTTCAAATATGAATCATAACGATCAAGGCAACATGGCCCGAATCAACTTTCAACCATATATCAATATGGTACAACATTGTTAAGGAAATCGTTAAATGGTAGCTACTCGGTTGGCTGACAAGTAGGGAATTAATATGCTAATCGACAAGTTAATCGGCCATTTAATCAATTAATCGGATGATTTATTGGTTTATCGACTATTCGGTGGCCATATGAGTAGGGATTAATTGGCAAGTTAACTGGTTAATCCGATGAATTCTCGAACAGGGGGTACAAACAGAAATCACCAAAAAGATTCAAAGTCAATATAAACAAGAAAAACAAGGCATTCAAAGGATGCCAAGCCTCAACATCAAGTGCTATTCAAGGGTTGCATAGCCAGTGAGTTACTCCTTAATTTAGACTTGTAAGCCGGGCCTCACATGACCAATCGCCGTTTTAACTTTGACAAGTTCAGGGTCTTTACAAGATTGACTGTCAAGAGTATGACGAGTCATTCCAGGATTACCTGGTCGGAGTGGCAAGCATACAAAGGCAACATAACCCGGATTTTTGGTGAATACACCTGGCGTCAAGCCTATTACGAGGGACAGCAAAGCTCTAGTTCATTTAACAAGAAGCCCCCAAGTAATATTTTGATCCAGGCGTACAAGCCGGACCAGTAGGGTAGTCCTTGTGGTATCGAACATCGATAAGGTAGTATGACCCGTTATTCAGATTTTTGCTGACCACAAAAGGTCCTTCCCAAGGTGGGGATAAGTTGTGCATGTTAGTTTGATCCTGGATGAGCCGGAGCACCAAACCTCCTTCTTGAAAGGTTCTGGTTTTAACCCGACGGGTGTGATAACAACGTAGATCTTGCTGGTAAATCACCGAACGAGCTGCCGCAAGGTCATGCTCTTCATCCAAAAGGTTAACAACATCCTGACATGCTTTCTCATTATCAGCTTCAACATAAGCCGCCACACGGGGAGAGTCATGACATATGTCACTAGGCAGAACTGCCTCTGCTCCGTAAACCATGAAGAAAGGCGTGTAACCCATATATATGTGGGGTGGTATTGATACTCCAAAGCACTGAGGGAAATTATTCCACCCAGCAACCCGACATCCTCTGCAAAGGGACCATAAGCTGGGGTTTGATAACTCGCAATATTTCTTGATTAGATCTTTCAGCTTGACCATTAGACTAGGGGTGAGCCATCAATGATACATCAAGCCAGATATGCTCTTGTTGAAAGAATTCTTTCATTGCACCCTTAGACAGATTAGTACCATTATCAGTAATGATACTATGAGGGTATCCAAAATGAAAGATCACCTTTTTGATGAATTGAACCGCCATTGCTGCATCACATTTGCTGACTGGCTCAGCTTCAACCCACTTTGTAAAGTTGTCAACAGCTACCAGGAGATGAGTCTTTTTGTCCTTGGACCTTTTAAAAGGCCCAACCATATCCAGCCCCCAAACTGCAAACGACCAAGTAATTGGAATCATCCTCAATTCTTAAGCCAGCACATGAGCTCGTCGTGAAAATTTCTGATAGCCATCACATTTACTGACCAGATCTTTTGCAAGCGTGAGCCGTCAACCAATAAAACCCATGACGAAAAGCTTTAGCAACGAGAGATTTAGAGCCAGCATGATGGCCACAATCTCCTTCATGAATCTCCCTTAAAATTTCACGACACTCCTCAGGAGAAATGCATCATCGAAACACCCCTGGAACACTGCATCTGTGTAGCTTACCATTGACAATAGTCATTGACTTAGACCTTCGGGTTATTTTCCTGGCCAAGGTTTCATCCTCAGGTAACTTGCCCCGGGTCATATAAGCCAAATATGGAACAGTCCAATCAGGAATAACATGGAGAGCCGCCACCAACTGTGCCTCCGGGTCAGGAATTGCAAGATCCTCCTCCGTAGGCAACTTAACTGATGGGTTATGCAAAACATCGAGGAAAACATTAGGGGGTACCGGCTTACGCTGAGACCCCGGCCGGCTTAAAGCATCATCAGCTTCATTTTTCCTGCGATCCACATGCTCCACTTGATAACCTTTGAAATGACCAGCAATAGTATCAACCTCTTGGCGATAAGCCGCCATGAGTGGATCTTTTGAATCCCAAGTTCCTGACACTTGCTGAGCCACCAAGTCTGAGTCACCAAAACACCTTACCTGGCTTAGATTCATCTCTTTAGCCATCCGAAGACCATGGAGTAAGGCTTCATACTCAGTTGAATTGTTAGTACAAGGGAACATCAACCTTAAAACATAACAAAACTTATCACCTCGCGGGGAAGTCAATATAACTCCAGCCCCCGAGCCTTCCAATTGCCTGGATCCATCAAAGTGAATAGTCCAATATATGCTATCCGGCTTATCCAAAGGCATCTGCAATTCCGTCCAGTCATTGATGAAATCCACAAGTGCTTGAGACTTTATAGTTGTCTGAGGCATATACTTCAAGACATGGGGTCCAAGCTCAATGGCCCACTTAGGTAACCGACCTGTGGCTTCTCTGTTTTGAATAATATCCCCCAAGGGAACAGAACTAACCACAGTGATGGGATGACAAAGGAAATATTTCTTCAACTTGCGGCTAGCCATGAACACGTCATAAACCAATTTCTGCCAATGTGGGTATCTCTGCTTAGACTCAATGAGAACCTCACTCACATAATAAACCGGCCTTTGAACCGGATATTCCTTGCCTCACTCCTTCCTTTGAAACACAACTGCCACACTGACAACTCTATTGTTTGCAGGGACATATAATAGCAAGGGCTCCTTCTCAATAGGAGCTGCAAGAACAGGCAGTTCAACCAGCTATCTCTTAAGCGCCTCAAACGCCTCATTAGCAACATCACTCTAGACAAAGTCATCTATCTTCTTCATCATTTGATACAAAGGGATAGCCTTTTCTCCTAGGCGGTTATCGGATATCGAGTTCCGGCAAAACCCTTAAGGTTCGAACTCTGGGGTGTGCACTAAGATCTTCTCCCTACCGATCTATGCCCCAAAGCCTCGCCGCAATTCTAAGCTAGCACAATGAACAACACAAGGGACACGAGATTTATACTGGTTCGGGCCACCATTGTGGTGTAATACCCTACTCTAGTGTGGTGTGGTGGATTGCCTCTTGGGCTGATGATGAACAGTAGAGAGGAAGAACTCCCTCGCGAGGAGAGGTGTTCTTGTGCTTGGTGGTGTGCTTGAGGAGGAATCGGTCTAATCGGCCTGGGATCCGTCCCTGCCTTGGTGGTGGCTAGCCCAATTTATAGAGGCCCTGGTCCTCTTCCCAAATATTGAGCGGGAAGGGAGCCAACAATGGCCATTTTGAAAGGGGACAACTAGGACAAGCTATCCTGACTAAAGGTGGTCTTCGACTGCTAAAGGCACTGGTGATGACCTTGGGCTCCATGGTGACCTCCGTCTGGCCGCTCTGCTGGTCTTGGTCTTGTTGCACTGATATGGAAACCTTTTCCTGATGCCTCGGTACTCCGCGCCTGCGCTTGCCCCCTTTGCACCAAAGGGGAAATGAGGACACTGCACAAGCTAGCGCCCGCCTGGTCTCGATCATCATGGCTTGCATCATGAGCACCTCACGAGGTACCCCTTGCCTTGATCTCTCCGCCTCCTCGCGAGCCTACCTGGTGAGGCCACCCCCGAGGAGGCTTTGTGTCGTCCGCCCCACGAGGCTTGGCCCCTCGCGATGGTCTTGAACTTGGGTTGATGAAGATGGGCCGTACTGGGCCACTACTTGAGCCACGCTGCGGGCCGCGGGCAGGCAAGTCTGTGGACCCCCGTTCCCAGAGCACCGACAAGTCCCCAGGACCAAGGCGCGCTCGGACTTGGCTTAGCAACGAAGCCAAAGGGCAAGTGCGGAGTACCGCGGGCCCCAACAACCTGCGGCCTTGGCAGACGCGTGGCGATTAATTGGACGTGGGCGTGTCTACTTCCCCATGCTACCTCGGCAACTGCCCGATTTGACGAGTCCCTGCTGCATGCAAAACAGAGTCATCATTACCTGTGATCGTGGAGGCCAACAGTTGGCTTCTGCGGGGATATAAAGGGGGAAGGGCGCAAACCCCTGTTATCCATCTCTTCTTGCTCTTCTTGCTTCTTCCTCGTCGCTCCACCTCCATCCCCAATGCTGATGGCACCAATCCGTAGGTTCTCAGCCGAAGAGAAGGGAAAGGCTCCCCGGTAGGGGCCTGACCCGCTCCCGCCGAATAAGCGACCGGTTCCGAGCCGCCGCGGTGAGGCCGCATGGTCGGAGATGACGAGGCCTTGGTACGGGAGACCACCTCCTGGGTTCCCACTACCCTTGCATGCCCTGGGCGAGGGCCCTGGAGCAAGGGGCGACTAGCGACACCGCCCGCGCCGCCGGCGGGGTCGACGAGCTGTGGTGGCGCGCACCGTCGCTCCTGGTGTTCATGTCGCGGACTCCTCTCGCGAGCTTGTGCTTCATGTCGTGATGCCTCCCAGCACCTAGATCCACTTCCCCTCCTTTTTCGCCTTCGATATGCCGCCGAGGGGGCCTCTCGAGCTCTGGCTACAACACACCGACTGTGGTGCCCCGACGACCGGAGTGGAGGTTGAGGTTGTTGCTCCGGGCAAGGTCTTCATGACCCGAGGCTGGGGCGAGGTCGCGCGGGTCTGCCGGACAGGGGGTGCCCTCGTGATTCATTTTGAATATGATGGTGCCTCCTTGTTGCTCTTCAAGATCTTCGACGTAGAGGGCCATCGCCCAGAGTGCTGCCCCAGAGGAGGCAGCAAGGACATCAACACGGCAGGGGCCAAGCCTCTTCCAACGGTAGCGGCGATGCTTGGAAGTCCAGAGGCTCTCCTGAGCTTCTCGTGACTCCGGAGACGAGTGACAACAGCTACGTGCCCTCGAGCTCGCACCATGTGCGGAGCAAGGTGGTAGCGTCTGGTCGTCACCGCAGCTGATCTCGGTCGGGTTGGCGCCGGGCCCCGTGGCCCACTGTTGATGATGGCGTCGGCCATGGAGGTGCATGTAGTTAGAACTCCTTAGGGTTTGCGTCTTTTTTTCCCTGTGAGGAATCGAGAAAAACACCCAGCGGGGGTATGTAAAGGGTCCGCGACATCTTTTGTTGATATTACCCTTATTATGAAATGGTGCAGATGCTTGTCCTGTACCGGCTCGGTTCCCCCTTTCCAACCTCACAACGACTTGGTGCTCTACGCTGACAGGTCCCGGTCCCTAGGCAGGCTTCAACCGTCGCTGGTATGCCAGATCATGATGCAGTGGAGCAAGGCCAAGAGGTGAGCGGCCTGAGGTCCAGTAAGAGCCCCTGAGTCGCAATGCTCAGGAGGTTCCCTTTAGCGCTCAAGCAGCCGTTGAAAGATGAGAAAGGAAAGCAACATTGCCGTTAAAGAGCCGCATTAGATGGAGATTCCATGTCACATCAGTTATCCGTTCTAGGTGCGAGACTACCTTGGGGGCATGGAGTCGCTCCTTCGCGCCGCGCCGGACTCATGCGTTGGCAGCTAAGATGTAGCTGGGTCAGGCCCTCGCAAGCTTCCCCTATCCTCCCCACACCCTCCTTTGTGCTATGCGTCCTCAGGTACCGGCCCTTGAGCGAGCTCAGCCGCCGCTGGTATGCCAGGTCGTGATGCCGTGGACTAGGCCAGGGGGTGAGGGCTGGAGAGCCAGTAAGAGCTCCTGAGTCGCGATGCTCAGGAGCCCCCCTTTTAACGCGCAAGCGGATCGTGCGGGGAAGAAAGAGAGAGAGCTCATGATGCCACCCGTCATAGCCCTCAAAAGGTTCCTGAAAACCACACGAGAAAAGCATGGACTGCCATTACGATTGTCGACCGGCCATTGGTTGCTCCGAGAGAGTGGTGGGGGCACTGCAGGCCTGGTGAGGTGATGCTTGCGGGGCTGCCGCGGGCTAGAGCTTGACCACTCAGATTTATCGATGTTGCAGGGACGGCCCATGCGCAAGCGCCATGCCAGAGCGAGCGGCTCCAAAGGTAGGCGTCAATTGATCCAGCGATAATCACAGGCAGGTTAAGCATGAAAGGTGAATCAGCTTAAATAAAAGCAGGAAATATACATGCCACTGGGTCAGGCCCGAGCGGCTTGGGGATGATGCAGCCTGAGGGGCGCCCCCAGTAAAGTAAACTTAAAGATATAAGCAAAAGGGGATACACGCCGCAGGGACGGACCTGTGCGGCCTGGGAATGATGCAGCCCTAAGGGCGGTCCCAGCTGAAATGAACTCGAAAGATGTCGCCTGGTTTCGTTGTAGAGGAGGTGTTGAATTGGCTGGAGACGCGCGGTGAGGAAACCAACCCTCACGAGCCACCGGAGCCCTGAGCCTCGGGAGGCTCTGGGGGTCCCGACGGTTCCTCGAGGCCCATCTCCGTCTTCGCCAGGGCTGCGTGATGCCTGGCCTCCTGAGACGCCAGAATGCTCCGTGGCGCTGGTGAGCAGCAGCCGCATTCGGTAGATCGAAGGGCATGTGAACGTAGCTGTGCGGTGGACCCTCGCAATGTCCCACGCGCGAAGGCCAGAGGCGCTCCTGAGACGCGGCTCGGTTGAGCCCTGGGAAGTCGATGCAGACGCGCATCCCGCCATACTCGCCTGGATGGGGAGCTATGCCGGGCAGGCGGCGATCGCCGCGCATAACTCTTGATTCTTGAAGCTCCTGAGTAACCTTGGTGACGAACTCCGGAGGGTTGGGCCTTCCTTGCCCCATGCCTTCTTGAGGGAAATGTGCTGCAAAGCACGCCTCCAAGTGGTGCCCGAGCACCTCCCTCGTGATCTTGGCAAAGTCCGAGGCCCTCTAGAAGAGAGCCCCCAAGCCCTGCCCGAGGAGGGCGCCGACACGCCTTCCTATGTGATGGAGGGAGGTGGCCCTTGCGCGGGCGCAGATCCTGAGGCGGCACCTCCTGAGATGCCAACCTCCTGAGGCCTGGAGCTGGGCGATGTCTTCTGCTTCTTGGGAGCTACCCCATGAGGGTTCTCGCCCTTGCTGTCTGGGTCTTCGATTGATGCAGCCTGGAAGGAGCGCTCCAGGGAGCACACCGCATCTTTCTCTTCACAGGGGACTATGATGATCCCACCACTTCCTGGCATCTTGAGGACATTGTAGCCATGGTGAGTCACCGCCATGAACTTGGCCAGGGCCGGATACCCGAGGATAGCGTTGTATGGCAGGGAAATGTGGGCGACGTCAAAGTCGATGAGCTTAGTACGGTAGTTGGTGTGCTGTCTGAAAGTGACAGGGAGGCGGACCTGCCCTATCGGGGTAGTGGAGCCGTCTGTGACTCCTTAGAAAGGCTTGGTAGGCTGGAGTTGATCATATGGGACTTGAAGGTTGTTGAACGTCTCGACGGACATGACGTTGAGCCCTGCACCGCCATCGATGAGGTTCCTGGTAACTTGCACGTTGCTAATGACTGGAGAGAAAGCATTGGGAGGATGCTAGCTGTAGCTGCACATTTGAGCTGATCTACTAAGCTGAAAGTGATGGCGCACGTGGACCATCTGAGCGGGCGCGTGGCCTCGAGCTTGGGGAGGACTACATTCACCTCACGAGCAAACTATTTGAAGATGCGCTAAGAGGCTGGGGCCAGAGCTCCGACCAAGATGCACGCAATAGCACGCGGCTCCTGGAAGCCCCCAACCCCCTCGTCCTGGTGGTGGTCATCATTCCTTCTTGGCGATGGTGGCAGAGGAGGAAAACCAGCGTTGCCCTACAGGCGGTCCTCACGAGGCTGGTCCCTCGAGGCTCCCTCGCGAGGCTGGTCCTGCCAGCGATCCTCGTGAGGTCGGTCACGCCATTCCTGGCGAGGGCCTCGATCGTCCCATCATCCTTCACCTCTTCCTCTGCCTCGGCCGTAGCCCTGGTCGTTGCGCTCGAGGCGTCGACCGATGCGTCCTTCTCGAACGGCCCTGAGCTCCTGGCATTCGTTGGTGTTGTGAGTGTAGAGGTTGTGGTAGGCGCAAAATCGGTTGCCCTTGGACGACTCCGGCTGGTCCCTGCCGCACTTTGTGTCTGGCTCCACTGCGAGCACGGCTGCTCCTTTGCGCTTCACGTCCTTGGCCTTGGCTTTCTTCTCGTCTGGGTCGGCAGCTGGAAGCTCGAGGAGGGAGAGGTGTCCTTCCTCAGCCCTCGCGCACTTGGTTGCCAGGTTGAACAGCTCCAGAGATGTGCATAGATCCTCGTGGATGGCGAGCTCCTCCTTCATCTTGACATCGTGGATGCCATCAGAAAATGCTGAGATAATGGCCTCGTCCGTCACCCTGGGGATCTTGAGGCGGCCGTTGTTGAAGCGCTGGATGTATTTCTGCAGGGTCTCTCCTGGCTGTTGCTTGATGTGGCGCGGGTCACCCACGGCCAGGGGGTGGTCGCGAGTGCCCTGGAAGTTGGCGATGAAGCGGCTACGCATCTCGTCCCAGGAGGAGATCGAGCCGGGAGGCAGGTTCAGGAGCCAGGTGCGAGCACCATCCTTGAGCGCCATGGGAAACCAGTTCGCCATGACCTTCTCATCTCCGTTGGCCACCTCGATGCCCAACTCATAGAGCTGCAGGAACTCTGCAGGGTCGGCAGTGCCGTCATAGCGAGGAGGCAGGTCGAGCTTGAACTTGCCGGGCCAGGCGACGCTACACAGCTCGGTGGTGAAGGCGAGGCAACCTGCCTTGGTCACCGGAGCCCTTTGCTGATGCGGGGTTGGGTCCTAATGGTCCGCGAGTGCCGCCACCGGGGGCAGCGCGGGGTCTTGACGCGCTGGTGTAGGGATGCGATCTTGACGCGCTGGTGCAGGGAGAACGCGAGCGCCATCTTGAGGTCGAGGGATTTCTTGGCAGCTTCTTTCTTGGCGTGCGGGCGCTGGACACGGTGGGTCTCGCCCAGGAGCCAGGCGTCTTGGAGCCAGGGCGCCTTCTTGGGGAGGAGGTGGCGGAGGCGCTCCCTGACCAGCGTCACCCATACATGACGGAGGGCGAGGCATCAAGAGAGACGGCGCAGGAGAGCCCCCCACGGCGCTGATGAGCTCGGTGATGCGAGCAAGCCACTCCTCGTAGAGGTCGTCGACGGGGCGGTAGTGTAGGAGCAACGCGGCCTGCGCGTCCGTGGGGGAGCGGCGAGTGTGAGACAACGAACCGGCTGGGGTCAGTGACAGAGTGGCGGTGCGGCCTTCCCGCTGCATCGAGGGGTGCAACAAAGATGCTTGCTGCTTGTTCCCCGCTGGGCCGGTGGCGGCAGGCGATGGAGAAGGACGAGGAGGCCCACCGACGGGAGCCGTCTGAGTGACGCGGGCGGTGAGAGCAGCCCGGCGCTCGGCGCGGGCTGGGCGAGCGTCTGCCATAGACGAAACAAAACGATGGAACGCAGATCTGCCGAGAAAAGATTTCGGCACACCCCTACCTGGCGCGCAAAATGTCGGATATCGGGTTCCGGCAAGACCCTTAAGGTTCAAACTCTGGGGTGCGCACAAAAATCTTCTCCCTATTGATCTATTCCCCAAAGCCTCGCCGCGATTCCAAGCTAGCACGATGAACAACATAAGGGACATAAGATTTATACTAGTTCGGGCCACCGTTGTGGTGTAATACCCTACTCTAGTGTGGTGTGGTGGGTTGCCTCTTGGGCTGATGATGAACAGTATAGAGGAAGAACTCCCTCACAAAGAGAGGTGTTCTTGTGCTTGGTGGTGTGCTTGAGGAGGAATCGGTCTAATCTACTCGGGATCCGTCCCTGCCTCTTCCCAAATATTGAGCGGGAAGGGAGCCAACAACAGCCATTTTGAAAGGGGACAGCTAGTACAAGCTATCCTGACTAAAGGTGGTCTTCGACTACTAAAGGCACTGGTGATGACGTTGTCTTGGGCTCCATGGTGACCTCCGTCCTGCCGCTCTGCTGGTCTTGGTCTTGTTGCACTGATATGGAAACCTTTGCCTGATGCCTCGATACTCCGCGCCTGCGCTTGCCCCCTTTGCGCAAAAGGGGAAATGAGGACACTACACAAGCTGGCGCCCGCCTGGCGCCTGCCTGGTCTCGATCGTCATGGCTTGTGTCATGAGCACCTCGTGAGGTACCCCTTGCCTTGATCTCTCCGCCTCCTCGCGAGCCTGCCTGGTGAGGCCACCCTTGATGAGGCCTTGTGTCGTCCGCCTCGCGAGGCTTGGCCCCTCGCGAGGGTCTTGAACTTGGGTTGATGAAGACGGCCATACTGGGCCACTGCCTGAGCCACACTACGGGCCGCAGGCAGGCAAGTCTGGGGTCCCCTGTTCCCAGAATGCCGACAGCGGCTTATAAACTGGCTCAAAGCTGCAATACGACCCGCCAACCGCTGGACGTCATTGATACGTGCCGGCTTAGCCAAAGAAGTGATAGCCTTGATTTTCTTCGGGTTAGCTTCAATGCCTCTCTCAGAAACCAGGAAACCCAATAGTTTGCCTGCTGGCACGCCAAAGACACACTTGACCGGGTTAAGCATCATTTTATAGACCCGAAGATTGTCAAAGGTCTCTTTCAAATCATCTATCAAAGTCTCTTTCTTCCTGGATTTCACAACAATATCATCCACATAGGCGTGAACATTGTGCGCAATCTGGTCATGAAGGCAATTCTGAACACACCATTGGTAAGTTTCCTGGGCACTCTTGAGCCCAAAGGGCATAGACACATAGCAAAAGGCTCCAAAGGGAGTGATGAAAGTTGTATTCTCCTAGTCCTTAACTGCCATCTTGATCTGATGATAACCAGAATAAGCATCCAAAAAGCTCGAACGCTCACAACCCGCTATACCATCAATAATCTGATCAATACGAGGGAGAGCAAAAGGGTCTGCTGGACATGCCTTATTAAGGTCTGTATAATCCACACACATACGCCAAGTGCCATTTTTCTTAAGCACCAACACCGGGTTAGCTAACCACTCAGGATGAAAAACTTAAACAATGAATCCAGCAGCCAAGAGCCGGGCCACCTCCTCACCAGTTGCCTTGTGCCTCTCTTCATTGAAACAACGAAGAAACTGCTTGACCGGCTTAAACTTTGGATCAACATTAAGAGTGTGCTCAACAAGTTCCCTTGGTACGCCTGGCATGTCAGAAGGTTTCCATGCAAAGATGTCCCGGTTCTCAAGGATGAACTTGATGAGCGTGCTTTCCTATTTCCGATCCATATTAGCACTGATGCTGAACTTCTTGGATGAGTCGCCAGGCACAAAATCGACCAACTTAGTGTCATCTGCCGACTTAAATTTTAACAGGGGTCATTCGCTGTAGTTCGCTTCTTCAAAGGTGTCATATCCTTCGGGTCAACATTATCATTATAAAACTTCTCGGTGGCACAGGCCGACTCAGCGTACGTGGCATCACCCTCTTCACAATCCAGAGCAATCTTCCTATCACCGTGCACCATGATGGTGCCCTTATGACCTGACATTTTAAGCTGCAAATAAACATAACAAGGTCGTGCCATGAATTTTGGCATAAGCCGGCCACCCAAACAAAGCGTGATACCGGCTTGTGATCTTGACCACCTCAAAGGTCAATTTCTCAGCTCTGTAATCATGATCATCTCCAAAGGCTACCTCCAGGTTATCTTACCCACTGGATCGCCGACTTACCAGGCACCACCCCGTGGAAAACAGTAGAAGACGTCTTAAGATCTTTGTCAGTCAAATTCATACGAAGAAAAGTATCATAGTAAAGGATATTAATACTACCGCCCCCATCTGTGAGCACCTTTGTAAGATTATATCCTCCTACCTGAGGAGCAACCACCAATGCCAACTGACCTGGATTGTCAACCCAGGGCGGGTGATCCTCATGGCTCCATACAATAGGCTACTCAGACCACCTCAAATAACAAGGTACTGCCGGTTCAACAAGTTCACTGCCCGCTTACGGATCTTCTGATCTCATTTGCAAAGACCTGTGGTGAACACATGATACTTACCACTATTCAATTGCTTTGGATTACTTTGATAACCAGACTAATGTTGTTGATTCCCTTGTCCAGATTGCTAATTAAAACCTCCTTGATTGCCTTGGCCCTAAAAACTAGAGCTTGAACCACCACCTCCAAACCTAGGTCCGTGAGAGCCGGATCCTGAACCGCCATGCAGGCCATGATTATTCTGGAAAAAATTAGAGTTTCTATACTCTCTCATGATGAAGCAGTCCTTCCATAGATGACTGGCTGACTTATCCTGGGTTCCGTGCTTTGGGCAAGGCTGATTCATCATGGCCTCAAGGTTGAACTTCGGCCCTCCAAACCAGGGCGCTGGCGTTTTCCCCTTACGATGTTGTTTATTATTCTGCGTGTTGGTGTTACCCACAAAGTCTAAACCGCCGTCAGCCTTGCACTTACCATTGCCACCTTGACCCGTCGTGTTATGCTATCCCTTTGCATTGCCACTCCTTTTCCCTTTTCCAGCTTTCTCCTCATCAGACTCAGGGTCCTTAGTGCTATCAGAGTCGGCATATTTGACGAGAGCCGCCGTGAGCTCCCCCATATCATTGCAATTGCGCTTAAGCCGCCCCAATTTCTGCTTAAGGGGAAGGAAACGACAATTCTTCTCCAACATCAGGACTGCTAAACCCGTGTTGATACTGTCCGATGAGTGTATAATAACTGAGATCCAACGCATCCAATTGGTTGTTGACTCGCCTTCACCTTGGACACAAGAATCCAAATCCAGAATCGACATAGGTTGCTCGCACGTGTCTTTAAAATTCTGGATAAAACACGCTTTCAACTCTGCCCATGATCTGATGGAGTTAGCGGGTAACCCTTTTAACCAGGTACGAGCAAGCCCATCCAACATCATGGTGAAATACTTAGCACATGCAGCATCACTAACATCCAGCATATCCATAGCCATCTCATAGCTTTCAATCCAAGCCTCTGGGGGTTGATCTGCTGTGTAGTTAGGCACCTTACGGGAGCCCTTGAAATCCTTAGGCAAACGCTCGTTGCGTAGAGCCGGCACTAAACATGGCACGCCCAAGGTTCTAGAAGTCACCCCTATCTCCACAGATGCTGACGGATAAACCAGAGGTTGTTGTTGAGTCTCCATCTGAGCCGCCAGCTTTGCCTCACATCGAGCCATGCCCTGGTCCACCAAAGCCTGAGCATTATTACCAGCACGCGGCGGATCTGGCCTACGAGGCTGATTATGGTACCGCTCACTGCTTGATACAGCCGGCTCATCAATGTGTCTGCTATAACTCCGGCTTGGATGTGGGGTTGAATGAATCCAATCACGACTGTATGAATAAGCTACCTATTGAGCCACAACCATCTGAAGAAGTTCTCTGGCTCGCCGTATTTCCATCGCCACTGGAGACTCATCCCGAACCGGAGAGCTGCCAATCGAGTAGCCGCAACTATCATGTTATCCAAAGGATTAGAATAATGACCCCAGGGCATCGGGACTGAAGGAAATATGCCCTAGAGGCAATAATAAAGTTGTTATTTATATCTCCTTATATCATGACAAATGTTTATTATTCATGCTAGAATTGTATTAACCGGAAACTTAGTACATGTGTGAATACATAGACAAAACAGAGTGTCCCTGGTATGCCTCTTCTTGACTAGCTCGTTAATCAAAGATGGTTAAGTTTCCTAACCATAGACATGTGTTGTCTTTTGATGAACGGGATCACATCATTAGGAGAATGATGTGATGGACAAGACCCATTTGTTAGCTTAGCATTATGATCGTTACAGTTTTATTGCTACTGCTTTCTTCATGGCTTATACATGTTCCTCGGACTATGAGATTATGCAACTCCCGAATACCGGAGGAACACCTTGTGTGCTATCAAATGTCACAACGTAACTGGGTGATTATAAAGATGCTCTACAGGTGTCTCCGAAGGTGTTTGTTGGGTTGGCATAGATCAAGATTAGGATTTGTCACTCCGTGTATCAGAGAGGTATCTCTGGGCCCTCTCAGTAATGTTCATCACTATAAGCCTGGCAAGCAATGTGACTAATGAGTTTGTTACAGGATGAAGCATTACGGAACGAGTAAAGAGACATGCCTATAATGAGATCGAACTAGGTATGATGATACCGACGATCAAATCTCGGGCAAGTAACACTACAAAAAAACACTTTCGTGATGATACGTGTTTG
The DNA here is from genome assembly GCF_018294505.1 of Triticum aestivum. NCBI lineage: Eukaryota > Viridiplantae > Streptophyta > Magnoliopsida > Poales > Poaceae > Triticum > Triticum aestivum. The sequence goes on along the minus strand of NC_057798.1, from coordinate 589,929,417 downwards.
TCACAGTAGGTCACGTTTTCTGTCATGCATGTACATCCATGACGATTTTATGACAGAATCAAGATAGTCATACCTATGCTGTCGTAGAAGTGTTCCATGACATTACCAAAATTACCATCACGGAAGTGTCCACTTCCATGATGATAAATCGTGCGTCACAGAAGTGCTTTCGTCAAGGGTGACCGACACATGGCATCCACCGTAACAGAACACCGTTAAGCTATCGGGTTCGGTTTTGGATCCATTTACCCGTTAACAGCCCCGACCAATGGGGTTTTTCCATGTGTAAAATCATCATTGGCTGGAGGAAACACGTGTCGGCTCACCGTTGGGACAGATGTCATCCACTCATTGGACCCAAGGCGCCTATGATACGTCGGCACGTGGCACGGCCCAACAGAGGCCCATTCCTATGAAAAGGCCGACCCATTTGACTTGGTCAAAAGGTGGCGGCCCGGCCCACGGAAAGCCTGTTAACGACCTGTTCGCATATAGCCCATTTATAGCCCACTAACCCAAGGCCTGTTACGACCTCTCCGAATTAGGCCCAATAGCGTCATCTGGGCCGTCCAATATGATTGCAGCCCGTTTTAACTTCCGACCCATGTATGGCCCATGACTTCTTTTGGCCCATATGAAGCCCTTTGTAACTCTTGGCCCATTAACGGCCCGTGGTGAAACTGGCCCGTAATGAATAGTGTATCACTTTCTACCCATTAACAGCCCATTATTCCATTGGGCCGTTTCTAGCCCAAGTCATATTTCGGCCTTCTCAGGGCCCATTTATTCTTGGGCTCATTTCCAGCATTCGGTTACTTACGGCCAGTTACTGTCATTTTCTGCTTGTGGGCCAAATTCAGCCCATCATTACAGTTGGCCCGTTTGTGGCCCGTTAATACATTGGGCCGTTTTCATGTCAAAAAAACCCATTGGGCTGTTTTCATATAGTTATCAAATACGGTCTATTAACGGCCCGTTATGGTCCATGAATAGTACGGCCCATGATTGGCGAAATGATGATACGCCCCGTAGAAGGCCCATGGATCATACGGCCGATAGAAGGCCCATGGATCGTACGGCCGGTAGAAGGCCCATGGATCGTACGGCCCGTAGAAGGCCCATGGAGCCTATGACCCGTACAAGGCCCATGGATCCTACGGCCCGTATAGAAGGCCAATGGATCCTACGACCCGTAGAAGGCCCATGGATCATATGTTCCGCAGGAGGCCCATGGTTACAATAGTTTGTGTGTTACCATGATTATTTTGGCCTAGTTACCAAAAATAGGCTATTGTGGCCACTAGAAAAACACAGAAAAAGAACTGCAGTGACTACAAGCAAAAAACTAAACAAGACAATAAGGAAATAAATAAGCAAGAAATTAACGCTAGCCTATTACCGCTATTACACATATTAAATACACTGGGCATCAAAGTTCGCCACCAGTGCAAATATAGGGAACAAAGCAGCATATTACATACACTGGCCGTCAAAATTGGCCACCCGTGCAAATAAACGCGGCAGCAAAACAAGAGCATAACTGAAACAACTTAAGAAGAGCTCAAGAAACATTATCCTGGTATCGACCATGCTGGCAATAAGCTTAGCAAGCTTATTAGCTTTGTCCTGTTTGGCGCTAAAATCCTCCAACGCTTGCTGTTGCACCAGAAAGTATGCATCTGAATGCTCCAGGGACTTCCGCAGTCCTTCCACTTCTTGTCGTAGCACAGCTCATCGATGTCTTTCAGCTTGTAGTTGAGAGTCAAGAAACCGAACTGATTCAGACAGTGAGTTTGAATAGCTTGTGCAACCGGTAGTGGCTAGTAACTCGAACACTAAACCAAGACAGGACTTTGGGGTTGTCTCACTGTCGGGGTTTGGGTACGACATATGCCAACGGATGGCTTATCATGGTGGGAGCGAGTAGAACGTCGCCGGTGCCTGGAAGCGGGATAAGGCGTAGACACGTACGCCGACGAACTTTACCCAGGTTGGGGGTTCTCCGTGGAGATAATACCCCTACTCCTGCTCTGCGGGGTCTCCGCATGATCACTAAGGCACTAGTGCTACAAGTTGCTCCTTGAGCTTTGTCTAGAGGTAGGAGAAGGCGAGGCTAGCTCTTCCCTGCCCTAGGTAACTGGCTAGTTCTATCAGGGTTGGAACCCTTTGCATGGGTGGCCTGGGGGGTTTATATAGGCCTACCCCCTAGGGGTACAATGGTAATCTGTCCGGGTGCTGGGCCCGGCTGTTAGTGTCTCCAGCCTCCAGCTTCTCCGCCGACCATTGGGGCCCGCCGCCTGGTGGGCCCCGCTGACTGGTTGGTGGCTGCTTATTGTAGCCATGTCGTTGATGACGAGGGCTTGGTCATCTGAGTGTGGCTACAGTCCCACCGCCTGGTGGGAGGCCACTGTAGCCACACCTGGTCTCATCAGCTTAATGGCATGCTTGCCTCGGGGCAAGGGACGGCCGCCTGCTGGAGGCCGGCCCCTCCCAAATCCGTCTGGTTGAGCTTCCGCCATCTTCTACGAGGTCACCGAACGATAGGGCCTGCCACCGGCAGGCTGTACCGACAAGCCGTCATGGGGAACAGGACTCCGCCTGCTCGGAGCGACGTCAGAGGAGACATGGCATAGTGCCCCGTCGTGCGGAGATCGCCTGCACGGAGCACTGTAGCCACGCCTGTCCCGAGCGTGGGAGGCGACGTGCTTCACTGTAGCCATGATCTATCTTGTACTCTCGATGGGGGCTCGCCCGCACCGAAGTCATGAGGTGGCCGCCTGCCTGATGCCGCCCTCTCTGGAGGCCGGCCAGCAAGAGCCGATCACTCGGAGCGCCGTAGGCTTGTGTCAGCCGCCCTCTAGCAGCCGGCCATTGAGCCAGCCGGCTCCCTGAGGGCGGAGCTTCAGCTTGGGGTCCAGCTAGGTGGAGCTGGCCCAAAGTCTTGATAAATCCAGGGACTCGGGTGAGCCTACCCGTGGCCCATTACTCCGACAGTAGTCCCCGAAGCCGGTGAGGCGTTGCGGTCAAGGGGCAGCAAAGTCTCAGCGGCTTCCCCTCCTCACGGGGCTCCGAGAAGACGTCGGTCCACCATGTAGCCAGCCGACTGCCGAGGCCGGCCTGGTCTAGGCGGAGCTTGCGTGGTTAGTTTTGAACTTCGAGGCGGGAAACAGGTAGCGTGCCTGCTAAGCTTCCCGGGCCGCCGCCCGCCACAGACACGCCACACGGCGCACGTCAGCTTGGCCAGCCTACCACCCCACGCCCTCGACGGGACGTGATACTAGGCCGGGCCCGCCACTACCGTGCCTCGGCAACCGGGCGGATCCGCTGCGCCGAAGGGGACGGTTGCCATTCCCATGACCATTTACGGCGTGGTGAATGCGTGGGGGTAAATGGGGGTCGTGGGGTCGTGGGCGCAGTTAATCCCATGACCCACGTCCCGCCCCCCCTCGACTTCGTAGCCCGAGGGCTATAAGTAGGGAGATGGGAGAAGTGAGGCAAAGCTCTTGTGCCCCCTCCCACTCGTCTTCTTCTTCTGCTTGCTCCTCCATCACTGCTGCTGCTGTTCTGCGCTGCTGCAGTGCTGCCGCCGTCATCCGCCACCGACGCTCTTCTCCTCCCCACGCAGCCAGCCGGAAGCCATGGCGCGCGAGAGGGGTGGCGACTGGGACAGATCGACCGTGATCGAAGATCACATCTCCTTCCTCCGCGACACGCGCTGGATGCCCAGCGCGGCCTTCATCAAGGCGCGGGTGCCGCCGGAGACAGAGATCTCGCCGATGCCGCGAGGACACGAGCGGGTGTGTAACACCCCAAAAATTTAACCAGGTTTTGGTTATTAAATTTTTTCCAAGAGTTTAAAATTTTTGCCTGCAAGAATATCTCTGTTGATTTCAAAACTTTTCTTTTAATATTAAGAATTTTTCCCAAGTGGATCCTTCCAAAACATATTGTACTTATATGCCCTCCCATTAAAAACATCTCTCAATCAGTAGATTTATTTATGAAATTATTTCACCCTGAGCTTTATTCATTAAAATGACTTGTTTTGAGTTTTGGAGCTCTTTTTGTACTACAACCTGTTGATAGATTTAACTAAAAATCCAACCAAAATTTGGAGATGTCATGTGATGTCTCTAAACCACTTTTGTGCAGTAATATATTTCATTCATTACATATTTTGAGTGCTACACATGTTTTTCTTCTTTGGTCCAGTGGACAATTTTGCACTACAACCCTTTTAAATATTTCTTTCTAGCTTCCACCAAAGTTATGGGATGTCAGTAGGAGCATATCATTCCATTATATGCAAAAATCCAGGGATGTTCTTTGAAAATTTTGAGTGAATCAACCTCATCTTCATTCTGGTCCAACATGATGGTTTGTACAACATCCATATTATTGCTTGCTCTTTGGCCCTTGATTCTTTCTCCTACTTGTAGTCCTCCATGCTAAACCCCTAAGTCCAGGAGCATGCAACCATTGGCATATTTTTGGTTCATGAAATAATGCCAATCACCTCCTGTCCAGATTTGAAGTTCTGCAAAACTTGCACTAGCAAGTTTGTGCCTTTCACCAACTAACCTCACCACCCTCTTGTGCATCCAAAGAGACACTGATCTGGAAGAATTGGCCACTCCAAGAAATGCCTAGGTGCCTGTGGCATTTTGTCAAACACCTGGAGTGCATGATCAGATTTGACATGAATTGTTGTTGGCATTGTGAACTTAGTCTCCTGACCAAACCACCATGTCCCTTGTTACCCTTACTAAACCTAGACTAGCCCTAGTTCTTGCCAACCTCACCCGAGACCTGTAGCATGCCACGGCATTCTATCGAACACCTTCCGTGCGTGCTCTGGGCGCGAGCAGAGCGCGCGTATTGCACGAGCCATGGCCGAGCCGACACGTCGCGCCCCTGGTTTTGGCACGCTCTGTAGCACCACGCCACGCACTACCCTCCTCACAGCAACGCGGCAAGCCGCCCTGGCAGCCTACAGCGCCGCCGGCAGAGCTTTTGGCGGCACGCCGGCGTCCGCAGCGCGCCTCTGCCACGGTCAGCGCCGCCAAAGCCAGCCCGGCTCGCCACCTGCCCCTGGGAATAGCGCAAGCTTATCCCCTCGCTCGTCGGCTAGCTCCCATCGTCGCCACGACACCCTGACGCTACAGGGAGGCAGTTCGCCATCGTCCTTATCACCGGCCGCCTCGGAACCGACCTCCACCGCCTATATAAGGACCCCAGAGGTCAATTGACTCCTCGAGCAACTTCAAGTGATACTCCTAGTGTTACCTTGGCCAGCAGTCGAGTAAGGGAAGGCCATCTTCCCCAAGTCCGGCCGGTTCAGTCGCCACCAGTGCCTCCCCCTCTCCACTCTCTCCACCAAGAGCTCTCCCTCCCTCTCGCAAGCACAACCCCACGCTCAATTTTGGCCGGAGACCACCGCAGCCCCAAACTCACTTTGTCCCCGGAGCCTCCTCCGCCGCGGAGCTCGTCGCCGACGACTCCCTCCGTCCCCATCACTCCCTCGACCACTAGGAGGACCACCCAGGAGTGGCGGATCCATCCCTGCACTCGGATGCCCGCGAAGAACCGCCGTTCACCGGCGACGATCGCCAGACGCCCCGCCTCTGCTCGGGCAGAGAAGAGGAGGGAGTGGGGACTGGTCAAACCTGACCAGTGGGCCCCCTGGACCCACTGTCAGAGACCCAGCCCCGCCTCCACGTGGGTTAAGTGGAAGCGCACTTCCGAAGTACGCTTTCGACGTGTACGTGTTTATTTGAAACGTTTTCTTTTCTGTTTTATTTTAAATAACAAATTTTGACCAAACTTTGACCGGCTGCATCTTATTAAATATAACTCCAAATAAATTAATTCTTTTTCCAACCTCTCTCAAATATTGTCTAGTTTATTTTAAGATTTATTTGAAAAAATTTCAAAACAACTTTTTGTGCTGTTTTTATTTTGTGTGTTAATTCATTTATATTTTCAAAAATAGGATTTTTGAAGAGAGGAGAAGTATTTCAAGAGTTTGAAATGTACCCTGCCTTTCCACACATTGAAGGCAAGCATTTTGAACCCCGACATAATATTTTTTGTGTGTGTTCGTTAACACGTTTATAACACCACCTCATTTCGGAGCACTCGTTATTTCATGTGATATGATCATGTGCATGAATGCATATTAATGATTTCCATGCGGTTGGAAATGAGCACACTTGTGATAATAATCATCCTCATGTGCCTTGCATGCATACCGGAAGGAATCCGGGAAAACCTCTACCTTGGGTAGGCATGAGTTTGTCGCCGGTCTACGTCGGGACGGCTATGTCCGGTATGGCATGGTAGGGTATAATGAGCGGTGATTCTGTTGGTTGAAATATTTTGTTATACATGTCATGCAGGGAAATTATAAACCTCCTGAGTCGACCGTAGATCGAGTCTTGTTCCAGTAACCCCCATACTTGTTTCGTACTACCACTCGTCTCTACAACAAGTAGAGTACGGTTCAGTAAGTTGTCAACCTCTTTCTAGCACACACCGTACAGAGAGGCCATGGTGGAAGATACCGGTTGTAGCTGGTAGGCAGGCCACCTGGTCCGGGGGCATGGGTGTTTCCGGTTGAGACCGAGAGGGGAGGCCACCCCTTAGAGCGCGCAATATAAATTTGATCCCATGCTACGCGAGGTTGTAGCCTCCCCACTTAGAGTTTGCTTGACAGGTGTCGTGGGTGATTCCAGACACGTGTGAGTTAAGCTGGTGTGTGCAAGTTAGGTGTGTTTTCAACAAAAAGACCGTAGACGGAATTACTCCCGATGGACTAAAGAAATCTGTTACTCGTGGGTAAAGAGTACACCCTCTGCAGAGGTTAAACCTATTCGAATAGCCGTGTCCATGGTTAAGGATTACAGTCTGGGATGGGTCAAGTGTCGGTCTTAGTGTCGGTCTTCGGAGGAGAAACTGTTAAACCAGAACATGGATTGTGACTTGTGATTTATGATGATTATGATTATTTTTATTTATGGACTAACCCCTTTATATTATTTGAAATATGGAGTATCCTTGGAATGGTTTTTACCTCCTGGATATTCACTATGATTTCTTTTAAAGCCCTTTATGTGGTGTCGCTCAGACGCCCGACTGTGGCATTTCTTTTAAAGCCCTTTATGTGGTGTCGCTCAGACGCCCGACTGTGGCATTTCTTTTAAAGCCCTTTATGTGGTGTCGCTCAGACGCCCGACTGTGGCATTTCTTTTAAAGCCCTTTATGTGGTGTCGCTCAGACGCCCGACTGTGGCATTTCTTTTAAAGCCCTTTATGTGGTGTCGCTCAGACGCCCGACTGTGGCATTTCTTTTAAAGCCTTTTATGTGGTGTCGCTCAGACGCTCGATTGTGGCATTTCTTTTAAAGCCCTTTATGTGGTGTCGCTCAGACGCCCGACTGTGGCATTTCTTTTAAAGCCCTTTATGTGGTGTCGCTCAGACGCCCGTCTGTGGCATTTCTTTTAAAGCCCTTTATGTGGTGTCGCTCAGACGCCCGACTGTGGCATTTCTTTTAAAGCCCTTTTTGTGGTGTCGCTAAGGCGCCCGACTGTGGCATATTTGTTATTTTATTTCATAATTTTAATACTGCTATGTTATTGCATTTTCATAAATAAGCTGCTTACATGCATCAGAGATTTATTTTTTGTGACCGACGTTATGAGCATAAATATTTCGGAACATCGTTATTATATTATACCCGTGTTCATAATGTTTGCGAGTACATTCAAAGTACTCACTGGCTTGTCCCTGGCTATTGTCTTGGCCAGATTTCTTGCGCGGAGAGGAGCGACCGTGATGACAGCCCCGGAACCTAAGCAATGGTGATAGCAGCCTCGTGAAGATAGGGGTTAACCTGGTCAGCTGTTCCCGTGGGAAATGGAGTCCCATAGACACTGATGTTTCACAACCCGCTTCTGCCATCAACCACTAGAAACCATTTGTTGTACTCACAGGCCAGAATGGTCTTGTACTACATATTTTGTATTTTGCTTGGAATTTCTATATCAAGTTGGTGCCTCATCAACTAACAGTTATCCTGGGGCTGGTGAGCACAACGGCCAGTTTCTGGAATTTAATACCCGGAAAACCGGTCGCCACAAACTTGCTATCAGAGCCAGGCTGACCATTGGCTAATCCTATCTTAGCCAGGTCGAAAAACTTAGGCAAACCAACCCACCAGACTTTAAGCAAACCCCAACCAAGCTTCTCATGCAAGATAGCCACACAGTGACCCCGACACTTTTGGCAGTCGGTGCCCAACCTATCAACCTAGCCTGTTGATCACGCGCTAGTGACCAGCGCCCAAGCTGTCTCCTTCACAAGCGTGCGAAGGAAGACTCTGTTCCCCTTTTCTATAAAAAGGGCACGCTAGCCCCAACCCAGCACAACATCTACCCCAAACCGATCCATAATGCCAGGCCCCGTCGTGCACAACGAGACCACAGCAACCAACCTTGGAGGTTTTGTGACCATACTCACAAACCTCACACATCGTGCCTATGCGTTAGAAGAACCCCCAGAATATGTTGTGTACCAAGGACCCATGAGCGGTGAGAGCCGTCAATTCTGGGCCACTGTGCACATCTACGGTAGGGGTCTATCTCCAGAACGCCCCTACAGGTTCACCGGAAGAACAACTTCCTTCAAGCCACAAGCCATCCAGCTAGCTGCTCGAGAGGCTATAGTTCAACTTCGGCAATTGTCGCCCAGGGTTAACTGTCGCTCGTTCTACTACTACCCCAGGCGTGAAGGGTATGGTAGACCACCCCAAGTTGCCAACGGAGATCACGAGACAGATCCCGCATTATTGCACCTAGTGCGCTATGTAAGTGCACTAGAGGCACTGTTCGACCAGATCACCATTGATCTGATCGCAGCTCGAGGAGAGCTGGTTCGTCGAGCCCCAGCAAGAAGAGAAGATGAGCCCGACGCCGACAACCCAGTCGTGCTGTTCGGACACCCGATCAAAACCCTGAGATCAGCTCCAGCCGCCAACCGAGATGCTTTGATGACCCCAGAAGTGCTTCGTCGCCTTTTGGGAGCACACTCCAACGGGATTGTGGCCAACAATCCCCGTGATGGTCATCATCGCTACCCCGACCCTGCAGTTCCTCCGCCATCTCCGACTATCCCGACAGTGAGACACGTGGAGAAGCCTCGACATCCACCAGGCACGCCCGTTTAGACATAAACGAGGTAGATTAAGCCGTACGAGTAGTACCGAGTTTCAGTGTATCCTCGCTTTGTAATCGTGTACCTTGTGAATAAACGCAGCCTGTCGTTGTGCCTCTGTTTTAATAGTAGCCTTGCGTATTTTGTCAGCGCATAGTTGCATATTTTCGGGCACAGCTACCAAAACCAACCCCGACGACAACCACAGTAACACGTCTCTTTATGAGATATGTGTATCTCTGACACTGACCCGACCTTTGGAGCTAAGCTGGCAAATTTATTACCTTTCACCACGGTAAAATGACCCAGCTCCATTGCTATATAAAGGCCACCTCGTGACCTTACCAAGCACCCCACACCTTGTGCACCACCCTCACAACCTTTTCCTGTCATGCCGAGCCCCAGTATTTATCTGAGAACCCCAGATGCAACCCCAGGTAGCTTTGTCAAAATATTGTGGGACTTTACCTGCAGTACCATGGGTTCTACCCAGCCACCCCAGTACGAGCTGTTCAAATCGAGAATCACCCCTTCCACCTCGGAATATTGGGCAGCAGTACACATCCCTCCCGTAGACTCCAATCAAGATCCAACGGAAGTTTCCTTCGTGGGGGAATCTATGCCAACCCCACGCCTGGCCATAGAAGCTGCTGCGAAAGAAGCGATTGCTCGCCTTCGATCCGCAGTACCCTATGCCCGCGAACGAGGATATTATTACTTTCCGAGCCGTGCAGCACCCGGAGGAGTAACATCTTTTCCCGGTGGACGGATTGAGAGAGACCCAGTACTAGCCAACCTTATCCAGTACATCATCGCTCAAGAGCATTTGAACCAGCGAGTGATGGATTATCTCCAGAGTCTCGCTGATTTAAATCCTCAGATTGCCATCGGCAGACCACTGAGGCCCGACCCGGAGAGACGCATACATCGACTGGTCAATCCACTTCCTCCGATAGAAGAGGAGTGTATACCTTTACCAGAGACATTTTATCGGGACCCCGTCCAGTTACCGTTTTCATTTTAGACGTCACTGCTGTGTTTGTTATTGCAGCATTTATTATTACGTTGTAACTTATGCATGGTACCTCGAATTTGTGCGATGAGTCATGTATTTTGTTTCTACTAGTATGACTAATTTTTCTTCGTGATCAACTTGTGTAACCGCGAAAAATCCTAGAATGAGATTTCTTTTCCCTGAGTTGCTGCATCGTTCATCCCCTCACTACATGGATTATTTTTATTCACGCAGCACCACGGCAGCAGACTCACAACCGCTCGAACACATATGGAGTATTTGTTTTTCACAACGGCTCTTAGCAAATCTCGAGGACGAGATTTTTCTTAAGGGGGGTAGTAATTGTAACACCCCAAAAATTTAACCAGGTTTTAGTTATTAAAATTTTGCCAAGAGTTTAAAATTTTTGCCTGCAAGAATATCTCTGTTGATTTCAAAACTTTTCTTTTAATATTAAGGAATTTTTCCCAAGTGGATCCTTCCAAAACATATTGGACTTATATGCCCTCTCTTTAAAAACATCTCTCAATCAGTAGATTTATTTATTAAATTATTTCACCCTGAGCTTTATTCATTAAAATGACTTGTTTTTAGTTTTGGAGCTCTTTTTGTACTACAACCAGTTGATAGATTTAACTAAAAATCCAACCAAAATTTGGAGATGTCATGTGATGTCTCTAAATCACTTTTGTGCAATAATATATTTCATTCATTGCATATTTTGAGTGCTACACATGTTTTTCTTCTCTGGTCCAGTGGGCAATTTTGCACTACAACCCTTTTAAATATTTCTTTCTAGCTTCCACCAAAATTATGGGATGTCAGTAGGAGCATATCATTCCATTATATGCAAAAATCCAGGGATGTTCTTTGAAAATTTTGAGTGAATCAACCTCATCTTCATTCTGGTCCAACATGATGGTTTGTCCAGCATCCATATTATTGCTTGCTCTTTGGCCCTTGATTCTTTCTCCTACTTGTAGTCCTCCGTGCTAAACCCCTAAGTCCAGGAGCATGCAACCATTGGCATATTTTTGGTTCATGAAATAATGCCAATCACCTCCTGTCCAGATTTGAAGTTCTGCAAAACTTGCACTAGCAAGTTTGTGCCTTTCACCAACTAACCTCACCACCCTCTTGTGCATCCAAAGAGACACTGATCTGGAAGAATTGGCCACTCCAAGAAATGCCTAGGTGCCTGTGGCATTTTGTCAAACACCTGGAGTGCATGATCAGATTTGACATGAATTGTTGTTGGTATTGTGAACTTGGTCTCCTGACTAAACCACCATGTCCCTTGTTACCCTTACTAAACCTAGACTAGCCCTAGTTCTTTCCAACCTCACCTGAGACCTGTAGCATGCCACGACATTCTATCGAACACCTTCCGTGCGTGCTCTAGGCGCGAGCAGAGCGCGCGTGTTGCATGAGCCACGGCCGAGCCGACACGTCGCGCCCCTGGTTTTGGCACGCTCTGTAGCACCACGCCATGCACTACCCTCCTCACAGCAACGCGCCAAGCCGCCCTGGCAGCCTACAGCGCCGCCGACAGAGCTTTTGGCAGCACGCCAGCGTCTGCAGCGCACCTCTGCCACGGTCGGCGCCGCCAAAGCCACCCCGGCTCGCCACCTGCCCCTGGGAACAGCGCAAGCTTATCCCCTCGCTCGTCGGCTAGCTCCCGTCGTCGCCACGACGCCCTGACGCTACAGGGAGGCGGTTCGCCGTCGTCCTTATCGCCGGCCGCCTCGGAACCGACCTCCACCGCCTATATAAGGACCCCGGAGCTCAATCGATTCCTCGAGCAACCTCAAGTGATACTCCTAGTGTTACCTTGGCCAGCAGTCGAGTAAGGGAAGGCCATCTTCCCCGAGTCCGGCCGGTTCCGTCGCCACCAGTGCCTCCCCCTCTCCACTCTCTCCACCAAGAGCTCTCCCTCCCTCTCGCGAGCACAACCCCACGCTCAATTTTGGCCGGAGACCACCGCAGCCCCAAACTCACTTTGTCCCCGGAGCCTCCTCCGCCGCGGAGCTCGTCGCCGACGACTCCCTCCGTCCCCATCACTCCCTCGACCACCGGGAGGACCGCCTAGGAGTGGCGGATCCATCCCTGCACCCGGATGCCCGCGAAGAACCGCCGTTCATCGGCGACGATCGCCGGACGCCCCGCCTCTGCTCGGGCAGAGAAGAGGAGGGAGTGGGGACTGGTCAAACCTGACCAGTGGCCCCCCCGGACCCACTGTCAGTGACCCCGCCCCATCCACGTGGGTTAAGTGGAAGCGCACTTCCGAAGTACGCTTTCGACGTGTACGTGTTTATTTGAAACGTTTTCTTTTCTGTTTTATTTTAAATAACAGATTTTGACCAAACTTTGACCGGCTGCATCTTATTAAATATAACTCCAAATAAATTAATTCTTTTCCTACCTCTCTCAAATATTGTCTAGTTTATTTTAAGATTTATTTGAAAAAATTTCAAAACAACTTTTTGTGCTGTTTTTATTTTGTGTGTTAATTCATTTATAATTTCAAAAATAGGATTTTTGAAGAGAGGAGAAGTATTTCAAGAGTTTGAAATGTACCCTGCCTTTCCACACATTGAAGGAAAGCATTTTGAACCCCGGCATAATATTTTTTTTGTGTGTTCGTTAACACGTTTATAACACCACCTCATTTTGGAGCACTCGTTATTTCATGTGATATGATCATGTGCATGAATGCATATTAATGATTTCCATGCGGTTGGAAATGAGCACACTTGTGATAATAATCATCCTCATGTGCCTTGCATGCATACCGGAAGGAATCCGGGAAAACCTCTGCCTTGGGTAGGCATGAGTTTGTCGCCGGTCTCCGTCGGGACGGTTATGTCCGGTATGGCATGGTAGGGTATAATGAGCGGTGATTCTGTTGGTTGAAATATTTTTGTTATACATGTCATGCAGGGAAGATTATAAACCTCCTAAGTCGACCGTAGATCTTGTCTTGTTCCAGTAACCCCCATACTCGTTTCATACTACCACTCGTCTCTACAACAAGTAGAGTACGGTTCAGTAAGTTGCCAACCTCTTTCTAGCACACACCGTACAGAGAGGCCATGGTGGAAGATACCGGTTGTAGCTGGTAGGCAGGCCACCTGGTCCGGGGGCATGGGTGTTTCCGGTTGAGACCGAGAGGGGAGGCCACCCCTTAGAGCGCGCAATATAAATTTGATCCCATGCTACGCGAGGTTGTAGCCTCCCCACTTAGAGTTTGCTTGACAGGTGTCGTGGGTGATTCCAGACACGTGTGAGTTAAGCTGGTGTGTGCAAGTTAGGTGTGTTTTCAACAAAAAGACCGTAGACGGAATTAGTCCCGATGGACTAAAGAATCCGTTACTCGTGGGTAAAGAGTACACCCTCTGCAGAGATTAAACCTATTCGAATAGCCGTGTCCATGGTTAAGGATTACAGTCTGGGATGGGTCAAGTGTCGGTCTTAGTGTCGGTCTTCGGAGGAGAAACTGTTAAACCAGAACATGGATTGTGACTTGTGATTTATGATGATTATGATTATTTTTATTTATGGACTAACCCCTTTATATTATTTGAAATATGGAGTACCCTTGGAATGGTTCTTACCTCCTGGATATTCACTGTGATTTCTTTTAAAGCCCTTTATGTGGTGTCGCTCAGACGCCCGACTGTGGCATTTCTTTTAAAGCCCTTTATGTGGTGTCGCTCAGACGCCCGACTGTGGCATTTCTTTTAAAGCCCTTTATGTGGTGTCGCTCAGACGCCCGACTGTGGCATTTCTTTTATAGCCGTTTATGTGGTGTCGCTCAGACGCCCGACTGTGGCATTTCTTTTAAAGCCCTTTATATGGTGTCGCTCAGACGCCCGACTGTGGCATTTCTTTGAAAGCCCTTTATGTGGTGTCGCTCAGACGCCCGACTGTGGCATATTTGTTATTTTATTTCATAATTTTAATACCGCTATGTTATTGCATTTTCATAAATAACCTGCTTACATGCATCAGAGATTTATTTTTTGTGACTGACGTCATGAGCATAAATATTTCGGAACATCGTTATTATATTATACCCGTGTTCATAATGTTTGCGAGTACATTCAAAGTACTCACTGGCTTGTCCCTGGCTATTGTCTTGGCCAGATTTCTTGCGCGGAGAGGAGCGACCGTGATGACAGCCCCGGAACCCACGCAATGGTGATAGCAGCCTCGCGAAGATAGGGGTTAACCTGGTCAGCTGTTCTCGTGGGAAATGGAGTCCCATAGACACTGATGTTTCACAACCCGCTTCCGCCATCAACCACTAGAAACCATTTGTTGTACTCATAGGCCAGAATGGTCTTGTACTACATATTTTGTATTTTGCTTGGAATTTCTGTATCAAGTTGGTGCCTCATCAGCTAACAGTTATCCTGGGGCTGGTGAGCACAACGGCCAGTTTCTAGAATTTAATACCCGGAAAACCGGTCGCCACAGGGTGCCGCAGGGAGACGAGCGGGTGCCGCCGGAGACTGAGATCTCGCCGGTGTCTTCGGCCTCCCGGTAAGCGGCTTCTTCCACTCTTTCCTCGACTTCTACCATCTTCAGCCTCACCACCTCACGCCCAACACCGTGACTCTACTCTCCGCCTTTGTCACGGCATGCGAGGGCTACATCCGCATCCTCCCCACACTCGAGCCGTGGGGAGCGTTCTTTTATGGGAAGCTCGGCACCTCCGCCAGGGAGATGGCGGCCGAGTGCGGGGGCTTCGTCGCCGTGCGCTGACCGGCGAAGCGGAACGCCTTCCCTGTCATCAAGCTGTGGCAGCCGGTGAAGATGTGGCAGCAATCCTACTTCTATGTCGAGAACGTAGATCCGGCTACCGACTTCCTCAACCTCCCGGCCTACGAGGCCGGCCCCCCACCAGGGCTCGGCCCACCTGGCGGTATAAACCGAAGCCGGTGTTGGCGGATGCGGCGGCCGCCATCGGTTGACTCTGAGTGCTCCAGGAGTCGGAGGGCCTCGTGGCCTCCGACCTCCTCGTCGCCTTTGTCGAGCGCCGGGTCCTCCCGCTCCAGATCTGCCCTCATCCGATATTCCGGATGGGCGAACACCACGATCCATGCCGGCTGTGCATGAAAGGGATGTCGCCTGCCGAAGTTGCATGGATGGTAAACGAGATCTCCGACCTCAAGGTGTCGGAGGAAGAGTGGCGGTATGGGAAGCGGCCGTACTCCCGCCACAATCCGCCGCCCGCTGTAAGTTTCTTCATTTTGTCCTTTGATCTGTTTTCTTCAGCTTCGTTTCTCATTGTGATGCAGCTCTTTCTTGGTTGCAGATTTAAATGTCCGCGGCAACGGCCGCCCTCCTGGGGCCGGGTGATGACCTCCAGCCGGACAGGGCGGCGAGCGACTTGGACGACCCCGACTTGGGGGTGGCCGCCCTAGCGGACGATGCAACAGGCGGCAACGACAGAGCAGATGACGTCGGTGGAGCAGGCGGCTCCGAGGAAGGCGGTGGCGTGGGGACTTGACCCGACGAAGACGAAGATGAAGACGAACCGCGCCCCGCCTGGAGCTCTGCCACTACCGGCGCCGGCCCCTCCTACGGGCCACCGGCCCGCGGCAGCAAGCGCAAGCGGAAGCAGGGCGTTTCACTATTCGGCAGCGCCTCGAAGAAGCCCAAGAACCCAGCCGTGGCGACCAGGCGGAAGGAAGCCACGGCCAAGGTGGCCCAGTATCAGAGGCAGCCAAAGGTGCCTGTTATGGTGTCGGCGTAAGTATCTTTTCCTTACTTCTTGGCTTCTCGTCAATCTGGTGTGAGAGCCCTCTAACTTGTCTTCTTATTTCAAGGCCCCGCTAACCCTTGAGAAGTCGAGCGCCGCCTCGGTCCTTAGGACGGCAGCGACCTCCTCGTCCAGCCGGCGGATCGACCCGGCCACCGACCTCCGGGAGGTGACGGAGCGGAATGCGCGGGAGGCGCGTGAGGAAGAGGCCGACCGCCTGGCCAAGGAGCAGGCGGACAAGGCCGCTGCTTTCACTGAGAGAGTGCTGGCGTAGGCTGAAGCCCAAGCCGTGGAGAAGGAGTGGCTTGCAGAGGCCGTACGCCGCCAAGAGCCGCTGCTCGTGCCGCCCCTAAACACCGCGCCGCCTCCGCCTGAATTCGAGGCGATGACCGGAGGAGCTGGCGACGACCACCCGATTCGGGAGCGGGAGGGCGGTGACGTAGCCATGCCGGACGTCTTCGTGCCACCGCCCCCGCCTACGCCGCCTCAGCCAGCCAGCGAGCCGCGGGACGAGTAGCCGGTTGCGCCGCCGGTGCCACCGGTCGAAAACACGATGGTGACGGACCTGATTCCTATGGTCTGCACACCTGCACCGCCGTCTAGAGAAGGCGGCCTCAGCATCATGGCCGCAGGAGGTTGGCGTCGCAAGCTCATCAGTCCCCAACACCGAGGTGACCAGCGCCACACTTGTGGGTTGGATACATGGGGACGGGACGGGCGTCCTGAACCAGGCGTCTCTTAACATCCAGGCCAAGCTCCGGGTAGAAGCGGAGGCCCTCAGGCGCTGCAATGAGGCCTTCTTGGAGTCGCGAACCGCCATCCGTGTAAGTTATCTTTGGCTTTCTTCTTCGTATGATCCTCTTGCTTCTCTGATGGGGGCGCGCAAGCACACCCACTGGGTGTAGTCCCCAAGTTCCAGGCCGGCTGCTGAGCAGGCGGGTCGGAACTTTATCTTGCAATTGTCGACTGCTGATTTCGTCTGATGTCTCTTCTGCAGGACTATCACAATCTCCGCGCGACCGCCTACAATTCCAGGGTTCGGGAACTGGAGACGCAGACTACCCTTCTGGCCGAGAGACGGAGTAAGTTTCTATCTTCCTTCTTTGCGGGGGCGCGCCGGCGCACCCACGGGCTGTAGTCCCCAAGGTTCGGGCCAACTGCTGAGCAGTCGGGCCGAATCTCCTCAGTTGTTTCTTTTCTTTGTTTTGTCCGCTTGACTAATGCCTTATTCTTCTCTTTCTTTCTTCAGAGGCCAATGCCGCCCTGCAGCAGCAGCTGGGCAAAGCCAACACCGCCTTGCATGGCAAGGAGGCGGAGTGCAGCAAGCTGGCCGAGGAGCGGGATCGCCTGGTCGCTCAACTTGCCGAGCAGGCGGAAGCCCTCAAGGCAGCCCAATTGAATGTGAAGACGATGGAGACCAACCTCCTCGCCGAGTTTGAGATCGAGGGCTCTGCCTGGGCCGACAAGGAGGCCCAGATGATGTCCTGCTTCAGCAGCATTGAACACTTGGTCGATGGTAAGTCTCATTCTCTTTATTTCTTGTTTTGAACTGTCAGCCCTTGCTTATAGCCTTGGCCTTTTTCTTCTTCTGCCCGGACAGACTTCTTCCCGGGCCATTCTGTAGCCGCAATCCAAATGATTGAGGCCCAGCACGAGGAGCAATGGGCGGAGGGTGCGCAAATCGCCGCTGATGCTCCCCGGACTCTTCGTGAACAAGTCCTCAGCATTCAGGCCCGGCTTCGGCCTGCTCATCGCATGCTACGCCGCCTCCAGCGCATCGGAGCCCAGGCGGTCTCCGCCCTCTGGCCGGGCTTGCCGGCTCCACGTACCCCAAGTGGGATTGCCGACTGGATGGAGGTGGCGGCCGGCCGCCTGGAAGCCTGGAAAGGCTCAGCAGCCCCGGCAGGGGCGTGCCGGGCCTTGTAATTCATCAAGGCGTGGTACCCTGGGCTAGATCTAGCCCAATTGACCACGTTCCGGCTGGAAGCACAGGAGGAGCTGGTGGCGGTGGAAGCTGAGCTCATCTACATGGCAGTGGCGATCGCCGACTTCACCGACACCAGCGTCTTTGTCCCGGAGGTGGTCGAGGAAGGCGGTGAAGCTCCGCAAGAGTGGCTCGGGTTAAACCCGGAGGACAACGAAGATTCAGCTGAAGTCATCGACTCCAGTGACAAAGGGGAAGACAGGAAGGAGGAAGAGGAGGAGGAGGAGGAAGATGAGGAGAGCGACGTCGATCTACCGGAGGTCGGGGCGGACGGTCAGCCCCAACCTGACCGGACCTCAAGCAATGAGCCACGCACCAAGGTGCCGACCTCTACTGGAGGCATCCAGGTTGGGGCCGACTAGCCACCCGTTCCTCCGACATATGCCACCGACTCCGTCCTCCAGCCCTCGGCCGCCCCATCTGCAGCTGGCGATTCCTCCGCTCAGATGGAGCCGCGTCCCGTGCCAGGCGGTGCGGCCAACTCCAGCGTCCAGCCAGGGTCTTCTGCCACACCATCCAGTGCTGCCCAGCCGGATCCTTTTGCTGCACCAACTGGCGCCACCCAGCCGGAGTCTTCTGCTGCGCCAACCGGCGCTGCCCAGCCGGAGTCTTCTGTTCCTCCTTAGGATTTTATCTGCTTTCTGCTTGCTGCTTTGAACATTTTGTTAAATTCGTGCAATTCCACCCGCGGGCTGTATATCAAAACTTTGTTTGAATGCCGGCCAGAGGCCTTTATCCATGTAAATATTCTATCATTGCTTATGCTTGCTGTGCCAACCTCCAGCCTTTCTTCCCTTTTTCTCCTTGGTTTTTTCCTTTGCCGCCCTCCCTTGGCTATGCTCTTACCAGCCGAGCAGCCGCTCTGCGGACTGTGGCTGGGTTGAGTACTTTAGCTGTTTGTGGGGGGGGGGGCTAGTACTTAGCCATTCAGAGTTTTTTGGTAATGAAAGCGGAGGCCGGCCGTTCGGCTGCCAAGCAGCCGGACGACTAGGTGTGATGCCACCCTCTACTATATGCGTTTTCTTCCTTAGTCGTTTTTTCGTGTGGGGCACTATTTTGCAACCTTTGCCCGCCATACAGTCGCTCTGCGAGCTGTGGATTGTGAAAACAGAAGTTTTTGATGCTGGCACACTACTTGTCCGGCTGCAGGAGGCGGCATATTGTAGAAGGCGGCGAGGCTCCAGGCCGACTGGTCGAACCCGGTGCCAGGCGGAATAAATAAAACTACACCTTCTCATAGGCATAACACTTATCATATAGATAAAAGAGGGCAATCCCCGAGCTCTTCTCGGAGGACCCAGACTCTTTATACATAGTACAAAAGGTAGCGTGATACATACTGCTTTCAGCTGTAAAACCTTCGGAGGAGGTTTGCGTTCCATGGCCTCTCCATCTCTTTGCCTGAATCATCTCTCTTGCGTGCTCTTGCGGTTGTAGTATCGGCGCAGACTCTACTGGTAGATGGCCGACCGACTGAGTGCCAACAACCGGCCTTCCTCCAACAAGTCGATGTTGTCTTCTCGCGCCTCCTTGGCGTCCGCCTCGGTGTACATGGTGACTCTTGGGGAGTCGAACTCAATATCTGTCGGGATGATGGCTTCAGCACTGTAGACGAGGAAGAAGGGCGTGAAGCCGGTTGACTTGTTCGGAGTTGTGCGCAAGCTCCAAAGAACGACCGGCAGCTCGTCAAGCCAGCAGCCGGCCGAACGCTCCAGAGGCTCGACCAGTCGGGGCTTGAGGCTGGACAGAATGAGGTTGTTTGCATGCTCCACTTGGCCATTTGACTGTTGGTGGGCAACGGACGCTAAGTCCAGGCGGATGCCCTGTGTTGCGCAGAAATGAGCCAAGGCTCCTTTGGCGAAGTTGGTGCCGTTGTCGGTGATGATACTGTGTGGTATGCCATATCACGTGGTGATGTCGGCGATGAAGGTCACGGCAGTCGGCCCATTCAGCTTCTTGATCGGTTTTTCCTCTATCCACTTGGTGAACTTGTCCACAGCAACAAGTAAGTGAGTCATACCACCGCGGGTCGTCTTGAATGGTCCTACCATATCCATCACCCAAATAGCAAAGGGCCAGGCTATGGGAATGGTCTTGAGTGCAGAAGCCGGCAGGTGTGGCTTGGAACGGAACATCTGACACCCTTGACACTTCTGAACTAGCTCTTTGGCCTCTTCTAGGGCAGTCGGCCAGAAGAACCCATGGCGGATAGCCTTGGCCACAAGTGATCTTGAAGCCGCGTGGTGGCCGCACTCGCCTTGGTGGATATCCTTGAGGATTGCTTGGCCTTGGTCCGACTCCACACAACGCTGATAAACCCCCGTGACACTTTGTCACACCAGCTCTCTGTTGACTATGGTGTAGGCTGCTGCTCGCCTTTGCACTTGTCGGGCTGAGATCTCATCAGTCGGCAGCTCTTTATGCACCAAGAACTTGAGGATTGGCTGAGCCCGTGAAGGCACCGCAATTTCTTCGACTGCCACTACTGCAACTTGTATGAGGGCGATTGGGCCGGGAGGCGGCGGGTTGGCAGCTGCTTCCGCCTGCTATGTCGAAGAAGTCCCCAGGCCGACTGCTGAAGTCCCCGGGTCGAGCCCCGGAGTCCCCGGGCCGGGTGTGGCTGCAGTAGTCCCCGGGCCACCTGTCGAGATCCCCGTGCTGGCCTCTGGGATCGTTAAGTCGGATCCGACTGCTTCGAGGAGGGGGGGGGGGCGGCACGAAGATGGAGTCTGAATCAGGAGACGGCTTGACAGACGGCTTCAGAAGGCGGCATAGGGCGACGCCGGCTGATATTGCTTGTCGGGTGGAGCCAATTCGTGCCAAGGAATCTGCTTACTCATTGTCATTTCTTGTCACGTGAAGGAACTCACACCCATCAAAGTATCCACTGAGTTGCTGCACGAGGAAGTGGTAGCTTGCCATGTTTGCATCATTGGCGTCCCAGTCGCCTGACGACTGCTGGACCACCAAGCCGGAGTCACCATAACACAGGATCCGGCGGATGCTGAGTTCCTTGGCAAGCCGGAGCCCGTGTATACGTGCCTCATATTCAGCTACGTTGTTGGAGGCGGCGAAGTGGACTTGCATCACGTATTTGAGCTTGTCGCCCTTGGGAGAGGTGAGGACGACGCCGGCTCCCAGACCAGTGCGCATTTTTGAACCATCAAAATGCATCCGCCAATCAGTGGAGTCTGGTGCAGGCGGCAAATACTGGGTCTCGGCCCAGTCAACGAGGAAGTCAGCCAGCACTTGTGACTTGATGGCGGTGCGAGGCTGGTAGTAGATGGTGTTAGGGGCCAAATCAATAGCCCACTTGGCCACTCGACCAGAGGCGTCTCGAATCCCAATGATCTCAGCAAGCGGAGCCGTGCAGACGACGGTTATTGGGTGCTCTTTAAAGTAAGGCTTCAGCTTCTTGGCGGCAAAATGCACACCGTAACACATCTTCTGGTAGTGTGGGTAGTTTTGCTTGGAGGCGGACAGTACTTCGCTCAAGTAGTACACAGGTCTCTAGACCGACAATGCTCTGTCCTCCTCCTTGCACTCTACCGCCATGACTACGCTGACAACCCGACTGGTGGCTGCAATGTAGAGGAGCATGGGCTCCTTCTCAGTCAGAGCCGCCAGGATAGGTGGGGTTGCTAACATCTTCTTGAGTTGGAGAAATGCCTCGTCCGCCTTGTCGTTCCACTCGAAAAAAGTGGTCTTCTTCATGAGTTGGCACAGAGGAAGGGCCTTCTCGCCCAAGCAGCCGACGAATTTCTGCACGTCCAGCAGTCGGGTGGGTACTTTCATCATCTCAATTGCCTTGATCTTCACAGGGTTGCACTCTATGCCGCGCTGAGACCAGGAAGCTGAGAAGCTGGCCGGCTGGCACCCCAAAGACGCATTTCTCCGGGTTGAGCTTGATCTGGAATTGGCGTAGGTTCTCAAAGGTTTCCTTGAGATCTTCTAGCAGAGTGCCACACTTCTCCGTCTTCACCACCACATCATCCACATAGGCATGGGCATTTCTGCAGAGCTGCTTGAGGAGACACTTCTGCATGCAACTCTGAAAGGTGGTGCCGGCATTGCGCAAGCCTAACGTCATCGTCAGGTAGCAGAAGGCTCCAAATGGCGTGATGAAGGCGGTCTTCAGCCTATCGGCCGGGTTCAGCTTTATCTGGTGGTAACCTGAGTATGCATCCAAGAAACTCAACAGCTCGCATCCGGCTGTGGAGTCTATCACTTGGTAAATCCTTGGTAGAGGAAACGGATCTTTGGGGCAGGCCTTGTTAAGGATTGTATAGTCAATGCACATACACCACTGCTTGCTCTTCTTCAGTACTAGGACTGGTTGGCTAGCCATTCTGAAAAAAACACCTCCATGATAAATCCGGCTGCCAGAAGCCGGGCTATGTCTTCTCCAACAAATCTTCTCTTCTCCTCCGACAGGCGGCGCAAGGGCTGCCTGACCGGCTTGACGTCAGGTCGGACATGTAACTTGTGCTCGGCGAAATCCGTCAGAACACCCGGCATGTCTTTGGGAGACCATGCAAAGATGTCCCGATTCTCGAGGAGGAAATCGACGAGCACGCTTTCCTATTTGCTGTCTAGGTTCGCACCTACGACAGCGTGCCTCTCCGGGTGCTCCGGGTCCAAGAGTATCTTCTTTGTTTCCTTTGCTGGCTTGAACGAGCCCTCTACATCCGACTCCTTGGGGGTGGGTGACATTTCCGGCTTCTTGCGTGCCATCGCCACCACCCGCTCTAGGAGCCGCTTCTCGGCTGCAATCACGAGGGACTCGGCCAGCCGGCTACTGTCCGCGGCGCAGGCGGCCGACTTCTTGTAGTCTCCGACTACAATTAGGATTCCCTTGGTACTTGGCATCTTCATCTTCAGGTAGGCATAGTGGGGGACCGCCATGAACTTGGCCAGGGCAGGCCGGCCAAGCAGCGCATGGTAAGGGCTCTCCAGGTCCACCACCTCAAACCAAACTGGCTCTCAGCGGAAATGATTCTTGTCTCCAAAGAGGACATCGATCTGAGTCTTGCCGATTGGTGAGCAGGAAAGGCCAGGGACTATGCCATGGAGTACAGTCCGACTGGGGAGGAGCTGCTTCTGTTTGATTCCTAGCTTCTCCATTGTGTCACGGTACAGGATGTTTATGCTGCTGCCACCGTCTATCAAGACCCTGGAGAAGCGAGCCGCCCACCTTTCCATTGCAAGGGTTGCATCTAAGACTAAGGCATAGGAACCGGGGGACGGCATCACTTCCGGGTGGTCGGCCCTGCTCCAACTGATGGGCTTTTCTGACCAGTGCATGAACTCTGAGGTGCTCGAGGCCACTGCATGCACCTCTTGTTGTTGTTGCCGTCTGCTGCGCGGGGTTGGAAAAAGTGGTACGCGTAAGCAAGGCGGTTGGCCTTCTCCTAGTGCCTAGGCGGTGCCTAAGCGCCCTAGGCAGTAATATAGTTTTTAATCGTAGTGTATTTGTGATTATTTTGGGTGTTGATATTAGTTTAGGGCCTATAAATAAGTTAACTACCATCTACTACCATTGGAATATAACCCATTCGGCATATTAGTGCAGTATGTGGCATGATTTCTTGCTTGCGTAGGTAATTCCTTGCTTACCCTGCCTAGACCTCCATTTATGCCCTAGGCGAGGCGTTTGGCCATTGCCTAGCGCCTAGGAATGCCTAAGCGCCTCCTAGGCATTGCCTTTTACAACAGAGGCTACGCCTATCATCGGCTACACTGGTGAACACAACATAGGCTCCGTGCTCTGCAGGATACTCATCTTGAATGGCGCCGGCTGGTCGGGCCGCCGGCTGCTGGGGCGGAGGAGGCGGCGGACCGGCATGCGGAGGAGGTAGGAGGCCATATCCCTTAGCAATCCTGGTGAGCCAGTGACACTTCCGGGTGGTATGATTGGACGGCTTCACGCCACTGTGGAACTTGCAGGGGGCGTCAAGGGTCTGCTCATACGAGAAGGCGGGCAGCCAGTTGGGCTTGCCGCCCTTCTGACGTTTGGGCGCCGGCTGTCCCTCCGGCTGCTGATCCTCGACTGTCGCCACCTGCCGGTTGTTCGAAGTCGGCTGGGTGGCCTTCCGCTTGTTGTCGTTTGGGGGCTGTCTCCGACTGGTCTCACCAGCCGGAGTCCGAGGAGCTTGAGGTGCTACCTTGCCGGATGCATTGACTAAGGTCTCCATCTTCATGGAGGAGTCGGCCGTGGCGTGCTTGTCGGTGATGATCAACAGCTCGTCGAGGGTCTCGGGCTCATCGCAGAGGAGTCGATGCTTGAGGAGGGTGCCCTCTCGGCACCCGGCGGTGAAGTACTCGATGGCTTGCACCTCGTGCACGCCCTCGCAGGAGTTGCGCAGCTTGGTCCAGCGTGTGAGGTAGTCGCGAGTCGACTCCGCGGGCCCTTCGATGCACAAGGAGAGCTACCGGGCTTGGGAGCCCGCTGGTAGGTGCTGGTGAAGTTGCGGATGAAGGCCTCAGTGAAATCAACCCAGCTGTTAATGCTGCGGGGCTTCAGGCTGTTGAGCCACGTCCGGGAAGTGCCTTGAAGCATGAGCGGGACGTATTTCACGGGAACGCGCTTGTTGCCGTTCGCTATACTGACGGCCTTGGAGTAATCGACCAGCCAGTCCTCCGGCTTCATGGAGCCGGTGTACTTGGGCGTGTCTCGCGGGAGGGTGAACCCTTTGGGGAAGGGCTCATATCGGATTCGGGGGCCGAAACAGGGCGGGCCCAGCGCATCTGTCGGATTTCGGGTTCCGGCAGACCTTCTAGGTTCGAACTCTGGGATGCACGCGGAGATCACACCTCCTACCTACCTATGTGTCATTGCCTCGCAAGGATCTAAACTTCACGAAGAGCAACACAAGGGACACGAGGTTTATACTAGTTCGGGCCACCATTGTGGTGTAATACCCTACTCTAGTTTGTGGTGTGGTGGATTGCCTCAGGGGCTAATGACGAACAATACAAGGAAGAACTGCCTCGCGAGGGGTGTTCTTGTGTTGGTGGTTCTGGCTAGGGTTCAATCGCTCGATCCCCTGCCTTGAGAGTGGCTAGTCCTATTCATAGAGCGAGGCCCTGGGCCTCTTCCCAAATATTGAGCGGGAAGGGCGCCAACAATTGGCCATTTTGAAGGGGAACATCTAGTACACTTATCCTAACTAAAGTCAGTCCTCGCCTGCCAAAGACTCTGGCAGTGACGCCGGCTTGGGCTCCACGATGACCTCCATCCTGCTGTTCTGTCGGTCTTGGTCTTGTTGCACCGAAATGGTTGCCTTTGCTTGATACTCTTGCCTGCACTTGCCCCCTTTGCACCAAACAGGAAACAAGGACTCTGCGCAGGCCGGCGCCCTCCTGGCGCCCGCCTGGCTTTGGTCGTCATGTCTTGCGTCACGGGCACCTCGTGAGGTACCCCGCCTTGATCTCTCCGCCTCCTCGCGAGCCAGCCTGATGAGGCCGTGTCTGAGGAAGCTTCCTGTCATCCGCCCCGCGAGGCTTGGCCCCTCGCGAGGGTCTTGAGCTTGTGTTGATGAAGATGGGCCTTACTGGGCCACCCCTTGAGCCACGCCGTAGGCCGCCGGCAAGCAAGTCTGGGTACCCCCATTCCCAGAACGCCGACAGTAGCCCCCGGGCCCAAGGCGCGCCTAGACTTGGCTTAGCAGAGAAGCGAAGGAGCAAGTGCGAAGCGCCGCGGGCCCCAACAGCCTGCGGCCTTGGGCGCCGCGTGGTGGTTGATTGGACGTGGGCGTCCCCACTTCCCAATGACGCCTCGGCAACTGCACGAATTGTCAAGTCCCTGCATGCAAAGCGGGTCATGATTACTTGTGATCGTGGAGGCCGACGGTTGGCCTCCTCCGACTATATGTACGTAACGGCGAGAGCCTTTCCAGTCCATCCTCTCCTGCTGCTTTCCGTCTCCTTCTTGGTCTCTCGCCATCCCATGGCCTCGCCGAAGAGATTCTCGGCCGCGGAGAAAGGTAAGGCTCACCGGGAAGGACTGGGCTCTCCGCCGGCCAAGCGCGGACGGGGCCGCCCTCGCAAGCACCCTAGGGCCCCCGCTGCGACCTCTAGTGGCCGTGGAAGCCCTCCTCCGTGCGGCGGTGAGCGCTCGGCTACCCACAAGAGGTACGCCGGGGCTGTGCGACTCCCAAGGCCGTGCTCTCGCTCGGTGGAGGTGCTGCCGGAGTTCGTCGTGTGGTCGGCGGACCCGACCGGCACCTGGCTTCCGCTCCCCCGCTTCTTTGTAGGAGAACTTTTGGCTGGCGCCCCGGGCGTCCTTTGGCTTCAGGCTGATGGTTGCTGCAGTCGGGCCTCCTGGGCTACTCTGGAGGTCCCCACCGCCAGGGATGCGGCTCTGACCCGCGGCTGGCAAACGTTTTCCCGCGCGCGCGGCTTGAGCGGATGGTGCACTCTGCACTTTAAGTTCGACGGAGATGCCACCCTCTACATGAGGGTGTTCGGGCAAGACGGTCGTCGCGTTGGATGCTACCTCGAAGACGATGACCACGGCCGGGAGCCTAGCCCTAGCGTCAGTCGGGCTAAAGGCGGTGTGAGGTGCGCGGGCAGCTGCGCCCGAGGTTCGCCAAGCTTTGGTGACTCCCCATCGGACGACAGCTGCTCCAGCAGTGGTCGCGACCATCCCCTTGATCATCGCGCTCGCCTGGGAGAGGGCGTCGGGTCGGCCCGGCACCGCGTCTCGGTGAAGCGGGAGGCAGAATCCAGCTGAGCTCCGGAGGCAGCATGAGTTCCTGCCGAGAGTTGGCGCCGGGCGAGTCATGCCCATTTTGCTTTTCCTTCTTTCATGTGCAAAAGAGAATGTAGTCTAGTGCCCCGAGGGGGCGTATCGAACCGTTGCTGTTTAGTTGGCGCGCTGTTTCTACTGTTTCAGCGCCCAGTTTTCGCCCTCGTGTTTATGCATGGAAATCACTTAACTTGGGGGGAAAGCTCGTCGTGGTCCTCGCCTCCCGAGGCGAGGGCCTCGTCGTTCACCTTGTGTCTTGCAGGGGTTAGTCAGTTGGGGCAGCCTCCGGCCCTGGTAGCACGGACAACCAACCCGAATTGCATGATCTCGTCGCGATGCCCGCGGGGCACAGACTGGGAGGTGCGCTCCCACAGCGGGCTCGAATAGGGGAGCTCCAAACCACCGGGGCAGAAAACACTCGTGAGGGTGCCCAAGTTCCTCCCTCGTGAGACTTTATGCGAAAGAAAACGAATCGAATAAGTGAAAGGGATGAAGGGTCACGAGCTCAAAATGGTAACAACTTCAGAAAATCTTCAAATACAAACGAACAAGCCAACTACAGAAAGCAAATGAAAGAAGCCGCGTCCGGCACCTAATCTAGTCTTCGACGTCTTCTCACCAGCGCGGAGCTAAGTGCTGCCACTGGGCGTGGGCGGGAGCCCCTGAGGCCCGAGGGCAGCCCTCCGGAGACTCCACTCATTATTACGTGAGAGTGTCACGGGCGGCGAGCTTCACAGGCGTTTGCCTTCTTCACAGGCACCGAGCCTTTTCCAAACGCAACAACTTCACGGGCATTCGCCTTCTTCACAGGCACCGGGCCTTTTCCAAACGCAATAACTTCACAAGCATTCGCCTTCTTCACAGGCACCTGGCCTTTTCCAAACGCAACAACTTCACAGGCATTCGCCTTCTTCACAGGCATCGGGCCTTTTCCAAACGCAACAACTTCACAAGCATTCGCCTTCTTCACAGGCACCAGGCCTTTTCCAAATGCAACAACTTCACAGGCATTCGCCTTCTTCACAGGCACCGGGCCTTTTCCAAATGCAACAACTTCACAGGCATTCGCCTTCTTCATAGGCACCGGGCCTTTTTCAGGGGTAAAACCTTTGGAGATGTTGAATGTTCCACGCGTTCCGGACGGGCACCCCCTCCTGGGTCTCCAAGCGCGCGGAGCCGGGCCTGGAAAAATGAACAACCTTGAACAGGCCCTCCCACATGGGAGAGAGCTTATGCAGTCCCTCCCTAGAGAGAACCCGCCTGAGCACGAGGTCCCCTACCTCAAGAGCCCCGGGGCAGATGTTGTGGCAGTGGTATCGTCGCAGTGCCTGTTGGTACCTTGCTGCTCGTAGCACGGCCTCTTGACGATGCTCCTCCCCCAGCACGAGATCCGTGCCCCGCATGGCATCCTGCTGCGCCTCGTCGAACGCCAGCACCCGTGCGGAACGACGCCTGACCTCGTGAGGGAGAACGGCTTCAGCTCCATAAACAAGGAAGAACGGGGTCTCGCCGGTCGGCTTGGTTGCGGTCGTGCGGATGGACCACAACACAGACTGAAGCTCATCGTACAAGCCCCTGCCGCAGGCTTCCAGCTTCTTCTTAAAGGTCCTGGTTTTAAGGCCCCTTAGGACCTCTGCGTTGGCTCGCTCGGCCTGACCGTTGCTCCGCGGGTGTGCTACCGAAGCGTAGCATATCTGCGTTCCAAGGTTAGAACAGTATGTTTTGAAGAGGTTACTGGTGAACTGCGAACCGTTATCGGTGATGATGCGGTTCGGCACCCCGAACCGGCTCAGGATGCCCTTGATGAAGTTGACCGCGGAACCCGCAGGGATGGTGCGGACAGCTTCCATCTCAGCCCACTTGGTGAATTTGTCCATGGCGACATAGAGGTAGCGATAGCCTCCTGGCGCCCAAGGGAACGGGCCCAGGATATCCAGCCCCCAGACTGCGAATGGCCATGAGAGGGGTATAGTCTGCAGGCCTCCTGCCGGCTGATGGATCTGCTTGGCATGGAATTGGCAGGCCTCGCAAGCTTTCACCAGTTCCACGGTGTCACTGAGTGTCGTGGGCCAATAGAACCCGCTGCGGAATGCCTTGCCAACGAGGGTCCGTGATGACGAGTGATGCCCACAGTCTCCACCGTGTATGTCTGCCAGCAGCTCCTTCCCTTGCTCCCTAGAAATGCAACGTAGGGACACATCATTTGGTCGTCTCCGGTAGAGCTCTCCATCCTTGATGTAGTATGTCGTGGCCTGCCACGCCACACGGTCTACTTCCTCCTCCTTTTCAGGCAGGGTCCCCTGCATCAGGTAACTCTTGAACTCTGTGATCCAGCATCCTTCGTGAGGCTCCAGCGCCAGGAGCAGGCGCGCTCCTGAGGCCGGGCCGCAGAACGGGGCTCCCAAGGCAGGTGGCTGGGGGAGCTCCTCCCGAGGCTGTACCGTGCTTGACAGCGATGGCGCCGCCGAGGGCTTGAAGAGCCGCTCCTCGAAGACGCCAGATTCCTGAGGTAGTTGCCTGGATGCCCTTTTGGCGATGTCATCGGCCTCTTGGTTGGTGCCACGAGGCACATGCTGCAACTCCAATCCCTAGAACTGCTTCTCCATCCTGCGGACCTCCGTGAGGTAGGCTTCCATGTGCTCGTCCTTTGGCTCGTACACTTTGTTGGAGAAGTTGACGAGGAGCTGTGAATCACCCTTGATGGTGAGGCGCTTCACCCCCAGGGCGACTGCAGCTTCCAGGCCTGCTATCAGGCCTTCGTATTCTGCTATGTTGTTGGAGACCTTTTCCCCGTGCTGGAAACAGAGTTGCACGGCATAGTAAATCGTGTATTGAGTGGGGGATATGAGCACTGCGCCAGCCCCCGCGCCGTGTCGGGAGAACGCCCCATCGAAGTACATGACCCAACTGTCCGGAGCCTCGCATCCGGGGGAGAGGGATCGATCCTCACCAGCCTTGAGGCCCGGCGCCTCTACCCATTCAGCCACAAAGTCCGCAAGCACGCCCCCCTTGATGACTCTAGTTGTGCTGAATTCCAGTTGAAATGCTTGCAGCTCAATGTTCCACTCAGCGACTCTCCCAGCCGAGTTGGGGCTCCTGAGCACCCTTTCCAGCGGGTACGCTGAGACGACCTTGATGGGATGGCCCTGAAAATAGTGTCACAGCTTGCGCGAGGCTACCAATAGCGCGAGGGGGAGTTTCTGGGGCATGGGGTACCGTGCCCTCGCGTCCCGTAGCACTGTGCTAACGAAGTACACATGATGTTCGACGAGGTTAGGAGTGCTGGTGCCGCTAGCATCCTCCGGAGGCCGGGGCGCCTCCTGAGGCAATGGAGCCCCCAGCGGCTGGTCGCTCAGGCGAGGGGCTTCTTCTGTTCTGAGTGTTCTTCCCTGTGGCGACTGATCCTTCTCGGTTGTGGTCGTGGTCTCTGTGAGGCTCTCTTGGTCCTGCTTCGCTTCGACCTGGGCAGTTGCCGCGGCTTTGGTCCTATGCTCCTCCCTAACCGCCACCAAGGTTGCACTGGCAGAGTAGGGGGTGGCTGCAAGGTAGAGCACCAAGGGCTCCTGAGGGTGCAGAGCCACCATCACCGGAGGGCTGGTTAAGTACCTTTTGAGATTCTGGAACGCTTTGTCAGCCTCTTCAGTCCATTCGAAGGGGCCCTTTTTCTTCATCAGCTTGAAGAAGGGCAGCGCTCGTTCCCCCAACTTGGAGATGAAGCGTCCTAGCGCGGTCATGAGCCCAATGAGCTTCTGCATCTTCCTGAGGGTCTTCGGCGGGCTCATGTCCTCGACTGCTTTGACCTTTTCTGGGTTGGCCTCGATGCCCCAGTGGGACACGAGGAAGCCCAGAAGCTTGCCCAAGGGGACTCCAAACACACACTTCTCCGGGTTAAGCCGCAGGTCCACTTCATTGAGGCTCGCGAGGGTCTCCTCCAAGTCGTGTATCAGGGTTTTTGCCTCCCGAGACTTCACCACAATGTCATCAATGTAAGCCTCAATGTTCCTCCCGAGCTGCCAACCCATGGTGATGTGCAACAGCCGCTGAAAGGTCGCACCTGCGTTGCGCAGTCCAAAGGGCATGCATGTGTAGCAATACACCCCACATGGGGTTCGGAAAGCCGTTTTCTCCATGTCTTCTACCGCCATATTGATCTGGTGATAACCGGAGAAGGCATCCAGGAAGCACAACAGGTCGCACTCGGCGGTGGAGTCGATGATCTGGTCGATACGAGGGAGCGGGAATGGATCCTGTGGGCAGGCCTTGTTGAGGTTGGTGAAGTCGACGCACATGCGTTCCTTTCCCCCTGCTTTGGTATGACAACCGGGTTAGCCAGCCAATCTGGGTAGCGGACCTCGTGAATGACCCCTACCGCCTCCAGCTTGCGGGTCTCTTGGACGATGAAATCCTGCTTCTGAGTGGAGTGCCGTCACGCTTTCTGCTTCACGGGGCGCACGTTGGGGCATACGTTGAGGTGATGCTCGATTATGCCCCTCGGAACCCCTGCCAGCTGATCAGGTTCCCACGGGAACACCTTCTTGTTCGCGCGTAGGAACTTTACCAAGGCCTCCTCCTGCTCGGGCTCAAGGTTGGTGCCTATGGTGAAGGTGGCATTAGTGGATCCGTCCTCGTCGACTAGCATCTGCTTGGTTTCTGCCTTGTCTTGGGTGAATAGCTGCTTCTTCTTGGCCGGCGCAGCCCTCTCGGGCTCAGGGGCGTCTGAGCCGGCGGGCTGCACCATCGCCGCAGTCTTGAAAACGAGCTTGAGCGCTCACAACGAATCCCCGGTGTCTCCAGGTATGGTGAGGACGCCGCTGCTCCCGGGCATCTTCATGAGGTTGTACGCCGGGTGAGTTGCGGCCATGAATCGGGCTAGCGCCGAATAGTCGAGGATGGCGTTGTATGGGAGGCCGATGGGAGCGATGTCGAAGTCGATTAGCTCCATGCGGAAGTTTTCGTAGGTGCCGAAGGTTACCGGAAGACGGATCCGCCCCAGGGAGGCGGTGGGACCGCCTCCGACACCCAAGAAGGGCCTACTGGGTTGAAGCCGCTCTGGCGGTACGTGGAGGAGGCTGAAGGCTTCAACTGAGAGCATGCTGAGGCCAGATCCGCCATTGATGAGGGTCCTGGTGATGGCCACCTAGCAGATGGTGGGGGTGCACAACATCGGGAGCGCTCCCGAGCAGGCTAAGTTGGAGGGGTGATCATCCGAGATGAAGGCCAGATCGACTTCAGGCACCGCCCAACCCGGAGGGGCCCCACGCTGCGCGGAAGTGGCGCCGATCTGGCAGACGAATGGCTTGATGTGGCGGCCTGAAGGTGGCGCCTGCGAACCACCCAGGAGAGCGGCGACAACCAGGGGTGCCGGTGCAGCGTACTGGGCGAGGAAAAGGCCACGCAACTCCCCCCAAGAGGCCATGGAGGCCGCGGGCAGGTGGAGTAGCCACATGCACGGGACGCCGATGAGGGCCATGGGAAACCAGTTAGCCATGACCCTGTCGTCGCCCCCGGCCTCGAGGACGGCCTCCTTGTATGCCAGCAGGAAGGCCAGTGGATTGGTCGTGCTATTGTAGCGCGGTGGCATCTCCGGCTTGAACTTGTTCGGCCACCGCACCTGCCGCAAGGCGGGGGCCAAGGCTCAGAGCCCCCCGGCCCCTACGCTGGCGCTGGAGACTGGAGCGGGCGGCACGTTGCCCATCATGAGGGCGAGTCGCGGTGTTGGCGGAGAATGGGTCGGTGGAAGGGAAAGCTCCGGCGCACCCCTACATGGCGCGCCAAATGTCAGATTTCGGGTTCCTGCAGACCTTCTAGGTTCGAACTCTGGGGTGCACGCAGAGATCGCACCTCCTACCTACCTATGTCTCGTTGCCTCGCAAGGATCTAAACTACATGAAGAGCAACACAAGGGACACGAGGTTTATACTAGTTCGGGCCACCATTGTGGTGTAATACCCTACTCTAGTTTGTGGTGTGGTGGATTGCCTCAGGGGCTGATGACGAACAATACAAGGAAGAACTGCCTCGCAAGGGGTGTTCTTGTGTTGGTGGTTCTGGCTAGGGTTCAACCGCTCGATCCCCTGCCTTGAGAGTGGCTAGTCCTATTTATAGAGCGAGGCCCTGGGCCTCTTACCAAATATTGAGCGGGAAGGGCGCCAACAATTGGCCATTTTGAAGGGGAACATCTAGTACACTTATCCTGACTAAAGTCGGTCCTCGCCTGCCAAAGACTCTGGCGGTGACGCCGGCTTGGGCTCCACGATGACCTCCATCCTGCCGTTCTGCTGATCTTGGTCTTGTTGCACCAAAATGGTTGCCTTTGCTTGATACTCTTGCCTGCGCTTGCCCCCTTTGCACCACAGAGGAAACAAGGACTCTGCGCAGGCCGGCGCCCACCTGGCGCCTGCCTGGCTTTGGTCGTCATGGCTTGCATCGTGGGCACCTCGTGAGGTACCCCGCCTTGATCTCTCCGCCTCCTCGCGAGCCAGCCTGATGAGGCCGTGCCTGAGGAAGCTTCCTGTCGTCCGCCTTGCGAGGCTTGGCCCCTCGCGAGGGTCTTGATCTTGTGTTGATGAAGATGGGCTGTACTGGGCCACCACTTGAGCCACGCCGCAGGCCGCAGGCAGGCAAGTCTGGGTACCCCCATTCCCAGAATGCCGACAACATCTTCTTCTTATAGCGCCAGGGATCGGTTGAGACGATCGATTCGATGGCGGGCATCGTTCTCTCTGACTCCCTCTCGGCGGCCAAGGCGATCGCCGAGTGTCGGATGCGTGATAGGAGGTAGAGTGGGGTATCTCGCTCCACGAGGCGGGGGAGGCGGCTGGTCGCCTCACCGCTCTACTGAACAAGGGCAGCCGTCCTTGTCCCGCTCGATGGAGAGGCGCGTCCGGCCGCGGCTGGCAGCCGGCTCGTTGCCCTTTCCTTCGCGGGCGCCACTGGTCGGTGTCCGGGATGTCGCCCCATGATCTTGGCGTGGGGGCGTCTCGTTGTTTCATCGGGCTGGGACTTCAGCGCGGCAGGCGGCCTCGTGTTGCGTGGCAGCCGCGTCTAGGAGCTGCTGGACACGGTCCATCATGTGGCGGCGCTCGTCGCCGTCATATTTGTCCACCTCAGCCGCCACCGCCTGGGCGGCCCGGATGTTCTCTGCAGGCGTGGCGTAGACGGGGCGCTCCGCCCTGAACATGCTGGCGATGGTCGCGCCATGCTGCCGAACCGTGTCGAGGCGGCTAGGCCCCTCAGGAGCTGGCGTGCCGCCTACGGCCCAGTCCATCTCGCGCTGGTAGGCGTCCGAAAGCCGGCGCATACTGGCCAGGCGGCCAGCATTTTTGAGAAGCTGGAGGCGGCGTGCCTCCAGCGCCTCAGCATCCGCGCCCTCGAGAATGGGCACTGTGAGGTCATGCAGAGTTGCATCGAGGGGATCTTGAGCACACTCGTCCGAGTGTTCTCCACTGTTGATGACGAGCACCTCTGTGACGGTGCTCCCGCCACTGTGCTCGCGAGGAGGCGGCTCGTCATAGACCACCACGTTGGTGGGGAACGCTTCGAGCGACGCTGTGTTGGAGTCGACGATCATCAGATCGGTGGAGCCGACGGACTCCAGGTCCACAGCAGGCTCGCTGGTGACATGGAGATGGTCAAGGAGGCTGACGAGGCAGCTCTCAGGGCAGCTAGTGCCCGCGTCAAAGACCGGCTCGTCGGAGAGGTCGATCTCGCCGACAAGGTCGGCAAGGCAGCTCGCCGTGCAGGCGATCTTCGCGCCGTGCAGCGCGTCAGAGCTAACGCCGTCGGGCGTGCTGGGCTGGCTTCGCTCGCCAGGAAGGAACAGGGTTCCCGTCTAGAGCAGATCTCCGAGACACGGTGCACCTCGCCCCACGGTCGGCGCCAAATGTCGGGGGTTGGGTATGACATATTCCAACGGATGGCTTATCATGGTGGGGGCAAGTAGAACGTCGCCGGTGCCTGGAAGTGGGATAAGGCATAGACACCTACGCCGGCGAACTTTACCCAGGTTGGGGGCTCTCCGTGGAGATAATACCCCTACTCCTGCTCTGCGGGGTCTCCGCATGATCACTAAGGCACTAGTGCTACAAGTTGCTTCTTGAGCTGTGTCTAGAGGTAGGAGAAGGCGAGGCTAGCTCTTCCCTGCCCTAGGTAACTGGCTAGTTCTATCAGGGTTGGAACCCTTTGCATGGGTGGCCTAGGGGGTTTATATAGGCCTACCCCCTCAGGGGTACAATGGTAATCCGTCCGGGTGGTGGGCCCGACTGTTAGTGTCTCTAGCCTCCGGCTTCTCCGCCGACCGTTGGGGCCCGCCGCCTGGTGGGCCCTGCCGACCGGTTGGTGGCTGCTTACTATAGCCGTGTCGTTGATGACGGGGGCTTGGTCATCTAAGTGTGGCTATAGTCCCGCTGCCTAGTGGGAGGCCACTGTAGCTACACCTGGTCTCATCAGCTTAATGGCATGCTTGCCTCGGGGCAAGGGATGACCGCCTGCTGGAGGCCGGCCCCTCCCGAATCCGTCTGGTTGAGCTTCCGCCGTCTTCTACAGGGTCACTGCCCGATAGGGCCCGCCACTGGCAGGCCGTACTGACAAGCGGTCGTGGGGAACAGGACTCCGCCTGCTCGGAGCAACATCAGGGGAGACATGGCATAGTGCCCCGTCGTGCAGAGATCTCCGCCTGCACGGAGCACTGTAGCCATGTCTGTCCCGAGCGTGGGAAGCGATGTGCTTCACTGTAGCCATGCTCTGTCTTGTACTCTCGATGGGGGCTCGGCCGCACCAAAGTCGCGAGGTAGACGCCTACCTGATGCCGCCCTCTCTGGAGGCCGGCCAGTAGGAGCCGGTCACTCAGAGCGCCATAGGCTTGGGCCAGCCGCCCTCTAGCAGCCGACCGTTGAGCCAGCCGGCTCCCTGAGGGCGGATCTTCAGCTTGGGGTCCAGCTAGGCGGAGCTGGCCCAAAGTCTTGATAAATCCAGGGACTCGGGTGAGCCTACCCGTGGCCCATTACTCCGACACTCACTGTCTTCAAGATAGTCTTCCTTAGCTGTTTTATCAGCTTTGTTGGAGACCAACAAGGACGTGTCACTATCCTTAACCTTATATGCATTACTTCCTTTACCATTGCTTAATAAGGCACTCTTCCCCAATATTCCATCAGCATTTTAAAGGAAGAAACAAGCAGACACATAACAGGTTTAGCATGTACTAGTATATGAAACTCATTTCGGTGAACCAATTCATTAGTAAGGTGGAAGGGATTAAACTACCAAGTCTTCTATTGCCAAGTACTAGTACATAATAAAAGCATCAAACAAACATATATCTATGTCCTATGGTCACTGCATTGTCTTGCCAAATCAAAATAGAGACACGGTTCAAATCATATCAGTTCAAGACAAAGCAGCAGTGAAAGAATACAAATCGTGGGAAACTACACGGCACAACAAGATTTCAGATGGGTACCACGGGTTTACATGTACAACAACACTATTGGCTCTATTGCGATGCTAGTAATGTGCATGATATGAGAAGTAAACTGTATACACAATTGAAATTGAAATCAACAGAGCTATTGATAAGAGCAAACCTATTAAAGAAACATGCGTGAACATACCTGCTGTGCCATTGGAGTTTCGATTGGATACTTCAATCTAAAAATAAGTTTGTATGAGTAAATACAGTGATACAAGAGCAAAGCAGTATGCATGATAGCAATCATAGTTAAAAAAGGCGCGCCTAAGTGAGCGCTTAAGCACGCCTGGGCTCTAGGCGTTGGCAAAACGCATTGCGCATAACTACGCTTAATCTATGCATAACTGCGCATAAGCATGCACTTTGGTCAGTACAGCGCAAGGCGGTGGCAAACCGCACAATTAACGCCTAGCGCTTTTTTGAACTATGATATCAATGGAATCTTAAATTAGAACAATTGTTCTTCGGGTTTAGGCACTTGTTCTACATGAAGAGAGTACAATAAGACGCAAGAATATAATACTTAAAAATAGAAAATGAGCTCATAGACCTTACCACCTTCTTGGTTCGGGACCAGTACAGAACAAGGCATTCCCAGTCATCATCCAGTAAATGTGTCTCAGGAGAACGTAAGGGAATTTGATGAGTTTCTTTGCCGGTGAAGTACGTTTTCTTCAGGTAATTCTGATACTGCCACCAAGCATTCTTGAAGATAGCAGAGGTATTAGCATAGGTTACCTCATCCAGAGTTTCCAAATCGGTCCTTCTCTAAAGAGAAAAATGGGAAAATTTCCTGTATTATAACCATCATGGAGGTAGGATGTATGGGACAAAGCAAAGTAATTGCCATGAATAACATTACTTACACATAACTCCTGGACAAACACCTGCAACTGGCATTTTCCTTCATCTTCAGTATAATATTTCCAAGATGGGAAGATACACACATACGATTTAACAACATCAAATGCGATATATGCTAAACTACAACTAGCTGGTTGTGCTTCCTCCAGAGGAATAGGCGTACTAACTGGTGGAGTTGGGGTTCACCGTGGTGGTACTGGCCCTTTGGGCACTGGAGCTGCCTTACTAACTGCTCTTGTTTGGGAGCTCTGTGGTGGAGATGAC
The DNA here is from genome assembly GCF_018294505.1 of Triticum aestivum. Taxonomy (NCBI): domain Eukaryota; kingdom Viridiplantae; phylum Streptophyta; class Magnoliopsida; order Poales; family Poaceae; genus Triticum; species Triticum aestivum. Next base: position 589,892,096 of record NC_057798.1, on the reverse strand, counting down.
GTTGTGTCAATAGGAACTAGGTTACTATCTGCTGGGGTTGGGGTTAGATTGGGTGAATCTAGTTCTCTGTCCATCGCAGTAGGGGTACAATCTGCGAGAGTTTGGGTTATGTGTGGTAGGGCTGGTTCTTGTGCATGTACAACCGGGGTGCTATCTCCACCAAGAGGTAGCACTATTTTATCTGAAGACCATGTATTTAGTCTGCTAGATACTGACATCACCCGCTCCAATTCAAATGGCTGATAAATAGGAAACATAGTTGAATGTACATACATTGTATAAGAGACAGATGCTATAGATAGTGTGGAAAAAAGAGGGCATGAAATAGTTGACATGTATATTGTTTAACTAAAATGGACAACATGACATAATTTCACATATATGATGTCTATCTAAACTGGATAGCATAGCATAACATAATTCAAAGATATGATGAATAACTAAACATGATCGCATGACATAATTCACCTACATGTTATCTAAGTAATCAGGATCACATCATTTAATTCACATGTGTGATTTATATGCTAAACAGAGGGCATTCAATATGATGTCTGAACTAAGAACATGGTGTTGAATATTGTGTATATGATGTCTAAACTATGCAATGCAAGACACCATATGCATGATATGAGCAGTATAACCATGCCAAGTTAGTGCATACACCTCGGTGGGGGAATAGGATTGGTCATCTGTCTCTGAATCCATCTCTGAGGAGCTATCGGGACCCAACAAGAGATCTGCTTCGACAGGTAGCACTGTCTGCTCTAAAGGCCTTGTTTTCACTCCAGATTTTTCCATCTCCCACCCAAATGGCTGATTCACAGGAAGAGTAGTTTAATGTACAAATAATGTCGACAAATGGAAATGTAATGAAGAAAAGGATGGGCAAGATATCATTCAAATATACGATGCTTGGTTAAACAGGATGGCATTGCACATTTCACATATATTATGGCTGGCTAAAAGACATGAGACTGCATAATTCCCATATATGATATAGAAACTAAATAGGTGGCATTACAGAACATGTCTAAACTAAGCAGATAACATATATGATGTCAAAAGTAGGCACTGCAAGGAAACATATGCATGATATGACTAACATCATCATGCCAAGGTAGAGCAAACACCTTGGGGGTAAATAGGAGTGGTCAGCGACGTCTAAATCCGCCTCAGAATAGATATCTTCCTCTGGATTACAATCTGGAGAGGGGTGGGGAGGGTTTGCCATTGAACCCACCATGGAGCGATGTCTGCATGACATTGTATTGCCGCGCAAAACTCTTCTCTTTTTCTCTACATGTTTAGCATGACTGTGTACAATATCTGACATGCATACGGAAAAAATATGGTGAGATTATGTAAGGAGAGCATGCAGAAATTTATAGTGATGGTAACAACCAGTGGATGGATCTAAAAATAATGATAGCATGCTGATGATTGCTTTAATTTAATAAAAAGACATATGATAATTGCTCTACTATTTGTTTCCCACCCAAGATGAACAACATAGGCATACCCTAGGTGAACCAGATATTAGACAGATGTACTATTCATTGTTGCCTCGATATGTGCCCCACAACTAATTTAGAACTCAAGTTTGAACATTAATTTGGACCTGACTGTCAGGACCCCGACTCGATGCCACATAGGTCTAGCATGTAACACCTCATATCACTTTGCGGCCTCACGCACGGTATCCCACGGGTGTCGTCTTACCTTTGCCCAGGACCGTTTGCGCCTTTTGGCACACGTATATGAGAGTGTTGCTAGCACCCATATGATAAGGAGCCCGGGCTGACATGGCTAGTCGTAAATCCAAAGTGGCACAGACTTACAGGGACAGGCATTCATGACCCAGCAACAAACGTGTCGGTCATCAGCAAGTGGGTCCGGGCTGTAGCACTGGGCTAGCAGGACTCCGGTAAACCGGGCTGTAGCGGGCTAACAGGACTCCGGTACTCAAAGCGTGACATTTCCCCGAAGGGACAGACACAGGAACGAAGAAGGACACATGCCGGCCAGCCTAGGTGTTCCGAAGCAGTAGCAAGCTACCATGGCTCGGTGGAACACTAGGAGACATTTCCCGGTAAGAGAGGCTACTAAAGATAAACAACTAGATAGTCAGATCCCACACATACCAAGCATTTCAATCATACACGCAATATGCTCGATATGTGCAAATACAACAAGGCATCACAACATGACTCTATGACACAAGTACTTTATTTAAGGCTCAGAGAGCCATACATAACATACACACAGGTACGGGTCACACGACCCAGCATTCAAGTCATGCAGTCATACAAACCAGCAGCGGAAGTAACTTGTCTGGGTACATACAACTAGTAAAATAAAAGAGGCTTGGAAAGCCTAGCTATACTACGTGGTCCTTCACAAGCTCAGGATCACCACCTGGGCCTTAGCCTACTCATTGATGTCAACGTCTACGAAGAACCCATCAGAAGGGGTTGCAGCGTCTTCTTTAAAAATGTAAATTATAGCAACATGAGTACAAAGGTACTCAGCAAGACTTACATCAGATCCTACATACATGCACATTATCAAGAAGGGTTGGTGGAGTTATTGGAGCAAGCCAGCTTTGACTCTTGGCTAAGCTATCCTACGAGACACCAGCTTGAAATGATTTTGCGCACACGAGTCCACTACTCACCACTTCAATACACTACCGAGGATCCACCTCTGTCTTCCTACGGAAGGGCCATCCTCGGCACTCACACTTTTCTTGAGGCTTTTAGTAGTTTCCATTTACTTGTCTATGAACTGTATAGGCAACCAAGTAGTCCTTTACCGCGGACGCGGCTATTCGAATAGATCATGTTAACCCTGCAGGGGTGTACTTCTTCATACATGTTTCCACCACTTAGCGTCTGCACACGACATGTGCTCGGCAGACTTCAAGCGAAAGCCGACGTGGGTGTAGACCACGACCTACCTAAACACCTAAGCCTCTAGTCCAGGTTTATCGCCTATCCAGGTTCCATCCGCAGGGAGTCCGGCCGAGGTTTCCCTTACGGCCCCGAACGATGTGTACAGGGTTCCGTGACACCTAACGGGTGCCCGGTATTCCCGGCCACGTACCTACCGCATCACAGCCCACCCCTACGAGAAAAACTTCAATAAATCACAGGAACGTGATTTTGCATTGATTATTTTTGCTGCTGATCAATATACAAATTGTACAGTACTTACTATTTTGGTAGGATTTTTAGAGTTCCAGAAGTTTGCGTTAGTTACAGATTGCTACAAACTGTTCTGTTTTTGACAGATTCTGTTTTTCGTGTGTTGTTTGCTTATTTCAATGCATCTATGGCTAATAAATTAGTTTATAAATCATAAGGAAGTTGGAATACAGTAGGTTTAACACCAACATAAATAAATAATGAGTTCATTGCAGTACCTTATGTGGTGGTTTTGTTTTCTTTCACTAACGGAGCTTATAAGATTTCCTGTTGAGTTTTGTGTTGTGAAGTTTTCAAGTTTTGGGTAAAGCCTTTATGGACTATGGAATAAAGGGTGGTAAGAGCCTAAGCTTGGGGATTCCCATGGCACCCCAAGATATTCAAGATTAGCCAAAAGCCTAATCTTGTGTATGCCCCGGGAAGGCATCCCCTCTTTCGTCTTTGTTCATTGGTAACTTTACTTGGAGCTATATTTTTATTCGCCACATGATATGTGTTTTGTTTGGAGTGTCGTGTATTATATTGGTCTTTGCTTGTTAGTTTACCACAATCATCCTTGCTGTACACACCTTTTGGGAGAATCCTATTTGATTAGAATTTGCTAGAATACTCTATGTGCTTCACTTATATCTTTTGAGCTTGATAGTTTTGCTCTAGTGCTTCACATATATCTTTTAGAGCACGACGATGGTGTCTTAATTTTGAAGAAATTGCTAGTCTCTCATGCTTCACTTATATCATTTTGAGAGTCTTTTAGAACAGCATGGTATTTGCTATTATCACAAAGTTGGTCCTAGAATGATGAGCATCCAAGTTGGGTATAATAAAAACTATCATAGGAAGTGAATTGGATGCTATGATCAACTTGATACTTGATAATTGTTCTGAGATATGGAGGTAGTAATATTAAAGTCATGCTAGTTGGGTGATTATGGTTTTAAAGAATGCTTGTGTTGAAGTTTGTGATTCCCATAGCATGCACGTATGGTGAACCACTTTGTGATGAAATTGGAGCACAATTTTATTTATTGATTGTCTTCCTTATGAGTGGCAGTCGGGGATGAGCGATGGTCTTTTCCTACCAATCTATCCCCTAGGAGAATGCGCATAGTGCTTTGGTTTTTGATGACTTCTAAATTTTTGCAACAAGTATATGAGTTCTTTTGATTAATGTTGAGTCCATGGATTATACGCACCCTTTCACCCTTCCACCATTGCTAGCCTCTTTTGTGCCGCGCAATTTTCGCCGGTATCATACACCCACCATATTCCTTCCTCAAAACAGCCACCATACCTACCTATTATGGCATTTCCATAGCCATTCCGAGATATATTGCCATGTAAATTTCCACCGTTCCGTTCATATGACACACATTACTTTTCTCATAGTGCTCTTTGCATGATCATGTAGTTGACATCGTATTTGTGGCAAGGCCACTTTCATAATTTTCATACATGTCGCTCTTGAGTCATTGCATATCCCGGTACACCGCCGGAGGCATTCATATAGAGTCATATTTTGTTCTAGCTTTGAGTTCTAAATCCATAAAAGTGTGATGATCTTCATTATTAGAGCATTGTCCTCATGAGGAAAGGATGATGAAGGCTATGATTCCCCCACAAGTCGGGATGAAACTTCAGACTTTACAAAAAAAAGAAAAAAAAAGAGAAAGGCCAAAAAAAAGAAAAAGGCCAAAGAAAGAAAAAAAAGAAAAGAAAAAAAGAAAAAGAAAAAAAAGAAAATGAGACAAAAAGAGAGAAGAGACAATGCTACTATCTCCTTTTCCACACTTATGCTTCAAAATAGCACCATGATCTTCATGATAGAGAGTCTGATATGTTGTCACTTTCATATACTAGTGGGAATTTTTCGTTCTAGAACTTGGCTTGTATATTCCAATGATGGGCTTCCTCAAAAGTGCCCTAGGTCTTCGTGAGCAAGCGAGTTGGATGCACACCCACTTAGTTTCTTTTATTGAGCTTTCATATATTTATAGCTCTAGTGCATCCGTTGCATGGAAATCCCCACTCACTCACATTGATATATATTAATGGGCATCTCCATAGTCCGTTGATACGCCTAGTTGATGTGAGACTATCTCCTCTTTTTTGTCTTCTCCACAACCACCATTCTATTCCACATATAGTGCTATGTCCATGGCTCACGCTCATGTATTGCGTGAAAGTTGAAAGAGTTTGAGATTATTAAAGTATGAAACAATTGTTTGGCTCGTCATCGGGGTTGTGCATGATTAAATACTTTGTGTGATGAAGATGAAGCATAGCCAGACTATATGATTTTGTAGGGATAACTTTCTTTAGCCATGTTATTTTGAGAAGACATGATTACCTTGATTAGTATGCTTGAAGTATTACTATTTCTTATGTCTTTATGAACTTTTATTTTGTATTCATTTGGATCTGAACATTCATGCCACAATGAAAGAAAATTACATTGTGAATTATGCTAGGTAGCATTCCACATCAATAATTCTCTTTTTATCATTTACCTACTCGAGGACGAGCATGAATTAAGCTTGGGGATGCTTGATACGTCTCCAACGTATCTATAATTTTTGATTGTTCCATGCTATTATATTACCCCTTTTGGATGTTTATGGGCTTTATTCTACACATTATTATCATTTTTGGGACTAACCTACTAACTGGAGGCCCAACCCATATTGCTGTTTTTTTGCCTATTTCAGTTTTTCGAAGAAAAGGAATATCAAACGGAGTCCAAACAAAATGAAACCTTCGGGAGCATTATTTTTGGAACAAATCTGATCCGGAGAGCCTGGAGTGCAAGTCAAGAAAGCTCCAAGGGCCCCACGAGATAGGAGGGTGCGCCCCCCCATAGGGCGCGCCCCCTGTCTCGTGGGCCCCTCGGGCGTCCACCGACATACTTCTTCCTCCTATATATGTCCACGGACCCCAAAAACATCTAGGAGCACCATGAAACACAATTTCCACCGCGGTAACCTTCTATATCCGCGAAATCCAATCTTGGAGCCTTCACCGGCACTCTACCAGAGGGGGAATCAATCACGGAGGGCTTCTACATCAACACCATAGCCTCTCCGATGAGTTGTGAGTAGTTTACCACATACCTACGGGTCCATAGTTATTAGCTAGATGGCTTCTTCTCTCTTTTTGGATCTCAATACAATGTTCTCCCCCTCTCTTGTGGAGATCTATTCGATGTAATCTCTTTTTGCGGTGTGTTTGTCGAGATCCGATGAATTGTGGGTTTATGATCAAGTTTATCTATGAATAATATTGGAATCTTCTCTGAATTCTTTTATGTATGATTGAGTTATCTTTACAAGTCTCTTCGAATTATCAGTTTGGTTTGGCCTACTAGATTGATCTTTCTTGCCATGTGAGAAGTGTTTAGCTTTGGGTTCAATCTTGCGGTGATCTTACCCAGTGATAGAAAGGGTTGCAAGACACGTATTGTATTGTTGCCATCGAGGATAACAAGATGGGGTTTATATCATATTGCATGTGTTCATCCCTCTACATCATGTCATCTTGCTTAAGACGTTACTCTGTTCTTATGAACTTAATACTCTAGATGCACGCAGGAGTCGGTCGATGTGTGGAGTAATAGTAGTAGATGCAGGCAGGAGTCGGTCTACTTGTTATGGACGTGATGCCTATATACATGATCATGCCTAGATAATGTCATAATTATTCGCTTTTCTATCAATTGCTCGACAATAATTTGTTCACCCACCGTAATACTTTTGCTCTCGAGAGAAGCCTCTAGTGAAACCTATGGCCCCCGGGTCTATCTCTTATCATATTTGCTTTCAATCTACTTTTATTTGCATCTTTACTTTTTTGCATCTATATCACAAAATACCAAAAATATATTTATCTTATCATACTATCTCTATCAGATCTCACTTTCGTAAGTGACCGTGAAGGGATTGACAACCCCTTTATAGTGTTGGTTGCGAGTTCTCAGTTTGTTTGTGTAGGTGCGTGGGACTTTTGAGGAGCCTCCTACTGGATTGATACCTTGGTTCTCAAAACTGAGGGAAATACTTACGCTACACTTTGCTGCATCACCCTCTCCTCTTTGGGGAAAACCAACGCTAGCTCAAGACATAGCAAGGACCAAGGCCTCTATAAATAGGGCTAGCCACCACCAAGGCAAGGGGACAGATCCCACCTTGAGCAGAACCACCCACCAAGCACAAGAACACCTCGCCTCAAGATGTTGTTCTTCCCCTTGTATTGTTCATCATTAGCCCAAGAGGCAATCCACCACACCACACTAGAGTAGGGTATTACACCACAGCGATGGCCTGAACCAGTATAAATCTTGTGTCTCTTGTGCTGTGAGATCGTCTAGATAAACTTAGGGATCGCGGCGATTCTGAGGGCGAGATTCGGTAGGGGGAAATCTTCGTGCGCACCCCAGTGTTCGAACCTTAAGGGTTTTGTCGGAACCCGATATCCGACATTTGGTGCGCCAGGTAGGGGTGCGCTGAAGTCTTCCTTCTCCTGATCCGCGTTCCATGACTTTGTCGCATCCATGTCCGACGCTCGCCGAGCCCGCGCGGAGTGCTGGGCCACTCTCGTTGTCGGTGTCAAAACTGGCGGATCTCGGGTAGGGGGTCCCGACTTTGCTTCTAAGGCTAATGGTAACAGGAGGCTGGGGACACGATATTTACCCAGGTTCGGGCCCTCTCGATGGAGGTAATACCCTACTTCCTGCTTGATTGATCTTGATGATATGAGTATTACAAGAGCGGATCTACCACAAGATCAGAGAGCCTAAACCCTAGAAGCTAGCCTATGGTATGATTGTTGTTGTGTCCTACAGACTAAACCCTCTGGTTTATATAGACACCGGAGGAGGCTAGGGTTACACAGAGTCGGTTTACAGAGAAGGAGATCTACATCCGAATCGCCAAGCTTGCCTTCCACGCCAAGGAGAGTCCCATCCAGACACGGGACGAACTCTTCAATCTTGTATCTTCATAGTCCAACAGTCCGGCCAAAGTATATAGTCCGGCTACCCCCTTATCCAGGAGTCCCTCAGTAGCCCCGGAACCAGGCTTCAATAACGATGAGTCCGGCATGCAGATTGTCTTTGACATTACAAGGCGGGTTCTTCTCCAAATCCGGCACACCCGTTGTAGCGAACAGTGTCCGGCCTCCCAGCAAGGTTGTACTCCTTGGCTTCTGTGCTTTAATAATGGCCATCTCCACGTGTCGAGCGAAGACGAGAGGCTAGGGCATTTTTACATTCACCACCCTAATCCCGTAGGCAAGCCGACTATTTGAAGAGACGGGGATCTTCAGATCCAAATCACACCATCTTCTCCCAAGGAAGCATTCCGCAGAGCGCGCCAAAAAGAGGCCATACCATCATGACCGGTCGCCGCAGCCCCGCTCGTCGCTCCCCTAGCTCGAAACCAGGGGATTGGGAAAAGTGTTCCATCCCTCACAGCCGCCTAATAGAGCTGCAGACCAAAGTGTTCCTCCCGCCCGCATACATGGTCCCCGTCCGATCCGTACTAGCCACCTATAATGGCGGGGAGCAAGCGGAGAGATTCCCCAACCCCTCTCCGGGGGAGCGGGTATGCCTTGTCCCATATCTGCTAAGAGGCGTTGGGTTTCCAATCCACCCATTCCTCCGCGGGCTCCTGGAGTTCTATGGTCTCTAGTTGCATAATCTTACCCCCGCCTCCACACTGCACATCACGGGTTATGTTTCCCTCTGCGAGCTGTTCCTGGGCCGCGAAGCTCATTTTGAGTTATGGAAGAGGCTATTCTGTCTCGTCCCCCGCAACCAGGAGGGATCTATATATCAAGTGGGCGGAGCCGAAATATGCCACATTGCCCAGACCGGATACCTGCCCGGTACTCCAAAGAAGGCATCCGAAGACTGGCCCTCGGAGTGGTTTTATGTCGATGACGTTCCCCTCCCGGACCCAGTCCGGACGGGCCTTCCTGAGTTTACCAACACTCCACTGAAGAAACACCAAAGCTGGCATCCTCAAAGCCCCCAGGAGGAAGACAACAGGGAGGTCCTCTATCTGATGAGCCAGATACAAACCCTGGACAAATCAGGATTGACAATAATCGAAGTTATGTCAATATGCGTAATAAGGGGAGTGCATCCACTTCAATATAGGGGAAAACCCATGTGGCACTTCAATGGAGAAGACGATGCCTCTAGCTGCGGTCGCAAAGGTCCGCACTCCGCCACATCTTTGGCGAGGATACTGTCCGAATTGTACAACGGAGAAGAAGAAGAGTTCCTCCGCATTAAACCGCGGGATGGATTTTCCATGTATAACCCTCGAAGATGGGTAAGTTGTCATCCTTTACTCGACTCTATCCGTTCTTACCTTCTTTGTCACAATTATTTACCTTGCCGTTTCAAAATAGGAACTAAGGAATGTCGTGAAAGAGTTCAACAGCCCCTCTCCGCAGCCAGAGGATCCTGGCCGGGCTCTCGACCCCGGACATGAAGAAGATCCGGACATATCCGTGGAATTCGTCAACGGGACTTTCTACCAGGCAAGCAGTGGCGTCTCTTTAGTGGCCATCCTCGCGGATTATCCCGGACTGCTTCCCGTGTCGCATGTAAGTAATGTCGGGGTTCCAACCTTCTAAAAGAATTCCTTCGATTTGCCATACCTTATGCTCACATGTCGTAGTTTTATAGAAACGGCAGTTGGGACACCATGTGGAACCCGCGGGGGCCTCTCAGCAAGAGGCGCCTAGACAAGGTAGGCTTAAAAGGAAGGCGGTTAGGAGCGAGACGCAGGCGCAGAGGTATTCATTAAACTTGCCCCATGGTTTATTTGGTCTTTTTGTCGAGGCGCGACGACTTTAATTATGTCCTGATAGGAAATGCCAGACTAAGTCCGGGGACCCTACCGGCCACGCCTCCAGCAACCGGATTCCTGGACCGGATTCATGGGTGGAGGCTGATGTGGGGACAGTGCCGAACTGTCCTCCTGCGGAGGATACAGATATGCTTTCCGCCACAAATTTTGAAGTGGAGAGCGCCATGAATCACCGGCACCGACGGGCCGTACTCCACGGTGGTAGTTTTTCCGAAGAGGCGTTTAATGCCTTCAATTCCGGACACACATATATCCGCGCTGCTCAAGATGGACTTGCCAGAGCAACGAACCAGTATGTGAAGGATATACGGGTAAGAGAATTTTAATAAGTATGTGTAGTAGTAGCCCCTGAGACTTGAAATAGTTGGCACAACTGATTTAAGGATCATTAAATGCATAGGTTCTTGTAGAGAAGAATGCCCAGTTGTCTCAAGAGCTGGAGGAATGTAAGGCCCAAATGAAGGCCAATGTAGCCGAACAAGAGGAATCCAAAAAGGCTTCTTCTGGTAATAATTTCCTTCTACCAATTTGTTTGTTCGGCATGGTTTATAAATGTGACGAAAGATTCGGCAGACAATCCCGGAGGAAATCCCAAGACTGTGGGAGATAATGAGCTCCATATGCGAAGTCAGCTGAAGGCGGGCGAACGCGTGCTGACGCAGTCTATTCAGGAGAAGAATAAGCTGCAAGATGCTAATATCCGACTGAGTGTCGAATTGAAAGATGTTCGGGCTCAGCTCGCGGACTCCGTGAAGGAGAACTGGAGGCTTCGACGCGACATTTATAGTAAGTGCTTGAACAAACTATAGTATAGTTCGGCGAGGAAACATATTGATAGTGTTATGTCTGCAGGTATGTTGATGGGTTGTCCTGAAGAGGAGATGCCTGGTTCCGCAGGCGATATGCTGCAAGAGCTTTCACAACTGCACAAACGAGCTCAGCAGGTGATGCAGGGTATTGCCCAGGCCTTGTGGCCGTCCGCTTCCCTGCTAGGAGGCATGAGCGAACTCGTAGAGATGCTCAAAGGAGCACGGCGGCGCTTCTGATTATGGAAGATATCAGCTTGCCGACAAGGTGCGAGAGAAGCTTGGGCCATGGTGAAGACGCGATACGCCAAGGATGACCCGAACCATATGGCCGAAGTCGGACCGGTGGGGACAGATGGACAAGAGATACCCGTTAATCTGGTATATGACCAAGTAGCGTTAGCTGCAAAGTATTCCCAACAGGATTGTTAGCTAGACAGCCTGTTGGATGGTATAGAGGAAGAGTACAGCCAGTCTAAATGACTATGTAATTTGAATGGGCTCATGTACTCCCTAGCAGGATTGAAAATCATTTGTCATGGTAGACCTTTTTGCTTCAGCCCCCGGTTCCTACAGTCCGGGGTGTATCCGAATACCCACACAGTTATGAAAAACCGGGGTATGCATGGAAACCAGGCGTAGGGGTCATAAGTGCTTGAACAGACAAGTACACGACTAGTTATGTTATTTTACATGGATAGTAAGAAACATCTTCCAGAGAGAGTAGTTCCGTTAGGGGTTCCTTTCTCTGGGTGCGCATGCATCGATGTGCATGTTCGAACTGTGAACAGAAGCGCAGGAAACAAAACATCTGGGTATTTTCTTTGTAATGAACGAGAACATCTTTTATTCACCGATCGAATATTCCCTTAAGAACGCTAGCTTTTGGCTTCACCCAGTCTGAGGTACACATCCGGCTCAAGCGGCAGTAACAATCGCAGAGGTGCTCCCCTTATGCCCTAGCCGAATTAACAGGAACGTAGGGCATAAATACAAGAGCCAGGCAACCCAGCATGGCCAAAACTTAAGTCATATGGATGCATATAATGGTGAAGAAAAGGCACATATGGATAGAAAAATGCATATGTGGCTGGCAAGAAGCCATTAAAGTAGTTATATTTAGCTTCCGAATACGAAGCCCCTAGGTATAGTGTGCACATATAGTGCGGCCGGAGCGATCAAGGCATCCGTACAGTTTTAAGGCTGTATGTTTTAAAAGGAAAAAGAGGGCGAGAAAGGAAGGGAGGGAACATAATTAAAGGTGCAGAGTTTAAGGAGACGAACACTGTGTTCGGCGCTAGGCATAGAATCTTTGGAGTCTGGCCGCGTTCCATGGATTTGGCTCAAGTCTGTTGTCAGATGCATTGCACAGACGGTACGCTCCTCCGGTAAGAACTTTATCAATGATGAAGGGACCCTCCCACTTGGGTTTGAGCTTGTCCTTCTTCTTCTCAGGGAGGCGTAGAACGAGTTCGCCAATGTTATAAGCTTTGGCCCGTACTTCTCTGCTTTGATACCTGCGTGCCTGTTGCTGATAGAATGCGGAACGGGCTTTTGTGACGTCACGCTCCTCCTCCAAAGCATCTAAGTTGTCCTGCCGATCTAGCTAGGCTTCCTTCTCTTCATACATGTGCACGCGAGGTGAGTCATGGATTATATCGCAGGGCAGCACTGCTTCTGCGCCATACACCATAAAAAATGGTGTGTATCCGGTGGTACGATTCGGCGTAGTCCGCAGCCCCCAGAGTACGGAGTCGAGTTCCTCGACCCAATGCGTGTATGATTCCTTCAAGGATCTCACTAGTCTAGGTTTAATTCTGCTCATGATAAGACCATTTGCACATTTGATTTGACCGTTTGTTTGGGGGTGATAGACAGAGGTGTAGTCGAGCTTAATGCCCATTTTGCCGCACCAGGTTTTCACCTCATCAGCTGTAAAATTTGAGCCGTTGTCAGTGATGATGCTGTGAGGGACACCATAATGGTGTACGACCCCTGATATGAAGTTTATCACTGGTCCGGATTCGGCCGTTTTAACTGGTTTGGCTTCTATCCATTTGGTGAACTTGTCCACCATGACCAATAAGTATTTTTTCTTATGGCTTCCCCCTTTAAGGGGTCCCACCATATCCAGCCCCCAGACCGCGAAGGGCCAAGTTATGGGGATTGTTTGGAGAGTGGTAGGGGGCATATAGCTCTAATTGGCAAATAGTTGACAACCAACGCAATGTTGGACAAGGTCCTGTGCATCCACTCGGGCTGTCAGCCAGTAAAATCCTGTCCGAAAGTCCTTGCTTACGAGAGCTCGGGCTGCCGCGTGGTGCCCGCCTAGTCCGGAATGGATTTCAGCTAAGAGCTGCCGCCCTTTGTCACGCCCAAGATGCGACCCTATCCTAAAGGAACTCGAAGGTCCCACCAAGGATAGAATTGCATCTTGAAGACACTTTTGCAAGGTGGATTTCATTACATCAAACCATTACATAATAGTTGGGGATACATACAAGAGGCAAACAATGCCACATGAATACAATTACATCATACATAAGATCAACATCCGACTACGGATGAAACACAAACAGAAACTCAAACGACATCCACCCTGCTAGGCCAGGCTGCCGACCTGGAACCTATCCCTTGATCGAAGAAGAAGCAGAAAAAGAACTCCAAAGCAAACATCGCTCTCGCGTCATGATCATCGCATAACCTATACCGCAACTGTTGTTGTAGTAATCTGTGAGCCACGAGGACTCAGCAATCCCATTACCATGGGTATCAAGACTAGCAAAGCTTAAAGGGGAAGGAATGGGTAAAGTGGTGAGATTGCAGCAGCGACTAAGCATATATGGTGGCTAACATACGCAAGTAAGAGCGAGAAGAGAACAAACGGAGCGGTCGTGAATCTAGCAATGATCAAGAAGTGATCCTGAACTCCTACTTACGTCAAACATAACCCAAAAACCGTGTTCACTTCCCGGACTCCGCCGAAAAGAGACCATCATGGCTACACACGCGGTTGATGCGATTTAAACCGTATCTGGTGTCAAGTTATCTACAACCGGACATTAACAAATTCCCATCTGCCGCATAACCGCGGGCACGGCTTTCGAAAGTTTAAACCCTGCAGGGGTGTCCCACCTTAGCCCATTATAAGCTCTCACGGTCAACGAAGGATATTCCTTCTCCCAGGAAGACCCGATCAGTCTCAGAATCCCGATTTACAAGACATTTCGACAATGGTAAAACAAGACCAGCAAAGACGCCTGATGTGCAGACAAATCCCGATAGGAGCTGCACATATCTCGTTCTCAGGGCAACACCGGATGAGACTAGCTACGAGTAAAACCAGACTTCGAGTTTCCCCGAGGTGGCCCCGCAGGCAGCTCGATTCAGACCAACACCCGAAGGAGCACTGGCCCGGGGGGGTTAAAATAAAGATGACCCTCGGGCTCTGGAAACCCAAGGGAAAAAGGGCTAGGTGAGGCAAATGGTAAAACCAAGGTTGGGCCTTGCTGGAGGAGTTTTATTCAAAGCGAACTGTCAAGGGGGTCCCATAAATCACCCAACCGCGTAAGGAACGCAAAATCCGGGAACATAACACTGATATGACGGAAACTAGGGCGGCAAGAGTGGAACAAAAAGCCAGGCATAAGGCCGAGCCTTCCACCCTTTACCAAGTATATAGATGCATTAATTAAATAAGAGATATTGTGATATCCCAACATAAACCTGTCCACCATGGAGCAATCTTCAACTTCACCTGCAACTAACAATGCTATAAGAGGGGCTGAGCAAAGCGGTAACATAGCCGAGCAATGGTTTGCTAGGAAGGGTGAAAAGATTAGAGGCTGACATGGCAATTGGGAGGCTTGAAGAACAAGTGATAGGTAGCGCAGCAAAGCGATAGAACGAAGCAACTAGCATAGCAATGATAGTAGTGAGATCCAAGGTGACGGTCATCTTGCCTGAAATCCTACAAGGAAGAAGAACGAGTCCATGAAGAAGAGGAAGCCATGAAGACGAACCAAGCATAGACGAACGAATCTTCACGATCGCAACGAAACGGGAACTATCGAGAGAAGCACACAACATGGTGAACACACCACACATATACAAGACATGATGCACAACCAAGCATGATGCATGACAAGGCTACATGAAGCTACTCATGGCAAGAGATGATGCATACAAGAGCAACACATCAAAGCAAGTTTAAATGAGGCCGGAAACAACATATAACAATTCCGGTAAGTCCTCATATGCAAATTTCGAAATTTGTCCAGATCTGAATAAACCCTTATGTTCAAGTTGTTAAATAGCAAGTTAAGATGCACCAAGAGGATGTACACGAAATTCTACTCAAGTTACATATAAAGTTCATTTAATTCGGAGCTACGGCCTAGAAGATATGAGCAAAACAAGTCAAACATGGCATTGATGCAAAATGCATACAAACATCAAGCAAAAACACTCAAAACATGGATTCAACAAGGTAATATGAAACTATATGCAATTCTAAGCAAGTTTCATATAGAACACACTCAAAACGGAGCAACGGTTCAACACATACATATGAAACAAGTTATAGCAACAAGCTGTCCAAAACAGCAACTAGGCATATTGCAAACACCGGGACAACATGCTATAGCACCACAGTATAAGAACAAAAGGCATGGACATGAAGTAAAGGTAAAGCATAACAAACCATGAACACTGAGCTATCTCTAGAAATCACTAGAACATGCTCCA
The DNA here is from genome assembly GCF_018294505.1 of Triticum aestivum. Taxonomy (NCBI): domain Eukaryota; kingdom Viridiplantae; phylum Streptophyta; class Magnoliopsida; order Poales; family Poaceae; genus Triticum; species Triticum aestivum. The sequence continues at coordinate 589,876,463 of NC_057798.1, read as the reverse complement.
AAACACATGGCAAGATTGCAAATAATAACAGTTTACAAACTTGGCAGAAATAACATCAGGTTGCAATGTCTAGAGCTATCAAAAAACATGTTACAGCAAGATATCATGGCAAACAAAGGAATGGCATGCTAGTACTAAAGACAAAGAACACATCTCCCTTACTGAACTAATTCCAAAGATCAACATAAATCATGGTAGCAATCGTGCAAACATGGCAAGTGATATGACAGATTCAAACATGGCAGGAACAACAATAAGTAGGCATGTTGGTGAGCTTGTACCACTCACCACAGAGCAATACATGGCATGACAAGGTGACCAATAGTAAGAAGACCTATTTATGAAGCTAAGCATGGCAATAACAAGTTCATAGGATGCATGGATCACTAGCACATCACATGGCAAAACTGAACTTAATGTTAACAGGCTGACAACAACATTATTTAGCAATTTGAGAGCAAGATTACAACAAGATACAGCAGGCTATAAATGCAACAAGGGGAATGAATGGATAGAGCATGACATGTAAAACAAAACATCCTTAGTGAACATCTCCAGATTATGCATAAAATGACTTGTAGCAGTAGGTTTACATAGCATCATGAAATAACATATTCAACCTAGCAAAACAGTAACAACAAGTACCCTACTTAACAAGCTTGATGCACTCACTACAAGACTCACAAAAATACATGGATTTCACCTCAATAAAGATGGCATGATGTAGTTCAAAACATATGTAGAGGTCATGCTCATAGGATGCACACATCAAATGCAACGAAAAAGACAAATCACCAAGTAATAATAGTTTCAGCAGATTAACATCATATAGCACTCTTGCAACAATAATTCAGGCATTAAGATGAACTCAAATGAACATGGCAAAATGAAATGAAATGAAATGAAGAGCATCTCACAGCGAACAATTTGAAATATTATTCACGCAAAACGGAGCAGTATGCTAGGAGATATGGCATGTTGAACAGGGCATGAAAATACTGCAGGGAATTGGGCCTTAGCTGAAATATATCCTCACGAAAAGTCAACCCGGGATGAGGAGATCCCGGGACGGAGCGGATCCAGGCACGGGGGAGCGTTTGGTTGGTGGCTTGGTGGATCTCGTCCAGATCCGGTGGATCTGGCTGGAGAACGTACTCCGGCAACGGCAGCAACCTCCGACGAGGTGGCGGCCAGCGGGGAAGGCATGTGATGCTGGGAGGCGCGGCGCGGAGCTCCTCCAGCGAGCTCCGGCGGCCGAAGACGAGGCGCAGCCGGGCGGCGCACCGGCGAGGGAGGCGACGCGCGGCGGGACGGTGCAGAGGCCAGCGGCGGGGGCCGGGCCGCGGTTGGCGCGAGGCGGCGGAGGCGCGCGTCGACGGGGGTGCTGACGTGGCGGAGATCCCGACGGGGAGGTGTGGTCGTCGGTGGCGGTGGCGAAGATGCGCGGCGTCGGTGAGGAGCGAAGGCGGCGAGGGGCTGCGGAGTCCGGTGGACGGGGCGGAGCTGCGGGCTCCAGCGCGGGGGCGCGGGCCGAACGGGCAGACGGTGGCGGCGGCGCGGGCTCATGCGGGCCCGATCCGGGTCCCGCGGGCCGCGCGGTGGTGGGAGGAGAGAGAGGGTGGCGGGGCTGACGATGTGGCGGCGGCTCGTTGGCTGAGGCGGCGGGGAAGGTGACATGGCGCGTCGTGATTGGTTCGGGTGAGGTGTCCGGTGGACATGTCCTGCACGGGTGGACGTGTCCGACGGACATGTCCGGCACGGGCGGACGTGTCTTGCGGCGCAAGGATGAAGACGCTAGGGTTTGCACCGTGAATTTCGGGGGAGGGGACTTATTTATAGATTCTGGGAGCTAGGAGAGTCCAAATGGGGTGCGGTTTTCGCCCACACGATCGTGATCGAACGATCAAGAGCATGGAGGGGGTTTGGATTGGCTCATGGGCTGTGGTGAAGAGGGGCTGTGCTGCAAAGCCTGGGCGGTTTTGGGCTACGCGGTTAACCATTGGGGCATCAAACGACCTCCAAATAGAACAAAATTTGACGGGCGGTCTACTTGTGCTATGTCAAGGCCACTCGGCAAACCTCAGTCCATTCCGAGAACATTTTTAACCCACTCACGAAAACAAGATCTGAGAGGGGGTGACGGGCGCGCGCGAGAGGTCTGGACTCCGAACGGACAACGGAGAGAACCGGGGAAACCCGAACGAGTGCAAGTTTTGAAAAACATGTAGATGAAATGCAGATGATGACATGGCAAAATTCAACACGCAAGCAAATGACATGGCAATGACGGCGAATAACTGGCGGACACCTGACGCATCGAATCTGGGGCGTTACAACTCTCCTCCACTAACAAGAGATCTCATCCCGAGAACTTAGGACCGAGATGGGGGGAAAAGGGATGAGGTGAAACAAGAACTCAAGAGAAGAAGCAAAGAATCGAGAGCGCTCGAGAAGAAGAGAGGAACGACAAGAATGACGAGAATCAAAAGCTCATGGAATCAGATAGACTATGAAACCACTCCGGTTAGAACGGGATAAGAAACGAATAAGACTGAAATGATTTAGGCAACACTCCGGCTGAAAATGGAAGGAATAGAACATGAACTTGAGAGGGTGGAATGATACTTGATGAAGACATGACACAAAACCTCCGGAATGAATTGAAAGAGTTGAATGAAAAGAACGGAGAAGAAAATGATAGCTTGTGCCACGAATGAAATAGAAAGCATCTTTAGACGGAAGGTTTAAACGGAGTTGTTGAGAAAATCAACAACAAAAAGAATAAGCTTGTTGTGGTATTATGGTAACATCTCAAGATCATAAGTTGATAACCGGCCACAAACGGAATTGATTGGATAGCTGAGAAGAACGAAGAAATGCAAAAATCCATTTCAAAATAATACGAAGAATTAATTGCACCTCGAGAAGCAAGAAGAAGGATACTTGAGCTCCTTCGATTAGAATCTTGATGAACTCTTTGGAGAATGAATTAAATCATGACAATCCACCGTGAAGAACTCCGGTAACAAAAAGGATGATGAGATAGAATGAAGGAAGAAAGAATAAGATTAAGCCTTGCGATGATTCAGGTGGAGGTTCGAGACGAGATCACCGAGGAAACTTGGAACTCCGGAAATAAGGATGAACAACACATAACTGAGAAATTGGTAACACGAACAAACTCCGGTAGAAAAGAATTAGACACTTGGATAAAACAAGAATAAGAATTATGTTATGCGTATCCTCCATCAATTAAATTGATGAGAAGCAGTGGATTGCATACCACTTATCCACGTTGAAAAGGATTAAGGGGGGATATAGCACAAAACTTGAGAAAGTATTCATGAACCACCGGTAGATTGGAAAGAACGAATGGATTGAATGATAATCAAGGAAAAAGAATCTTGAACGAACCACCGTAATAGTTTGGAAATGACTGACGAAAGAGAATTAATCACCGGGAAGAATTAGAAGAACAAATATGCTTGAGGGGATTTAGATGCAAAAGAATGAAGAGATAATGAGCTGATTAAAGAACAATGGATAACGGTAGCTGAAATGTGAGGACGAAGAATTCTTCTGGAACGATGGCCTCTGGTGAAAAGAAACAGAAATCAACTCCTAAAATACTCCGGATGGTTAAGAAAAGGAATATCTGACAAGTGGAATAATTCGATAGGATAACAAGAAGCTGGAACCCCGAATCTTTGAGAGAACGAGCAAGATTTAGAGGAAAGACTCTTCTTCGGTCTTCAAAAGACGACGGGAAACACCACCAAAAATTATTGAGATACTCCGGGAGAATGGAAAGCAAAGAGGTTGAGCCAACAATGAAATGATTTGAAATCAATCTTGGAAAAACCTCTGACTGATGACATTCATACTTACGTCAACTTCTAAAAGGATTAGGAATGGCTTCGGAATAATTAGAAGAGTCAGGTAAGATTCTGGGAAAAGACCTGTGGGTTAGGGCCCAATAAAAGAAAACACCGTTGGAAAGGATGTAGAACAGATAGATGATGCACCGGAACAATTGAAATATTCGAATGAGGTGACAATCTCGAATTAATTGGAACACAGATGAATCTCCTGAGATGTCTTCCGAACTCCGGAATGATTGAATAGCGAGAGGCAAACGAGCAAGGAGAACACTTGATCCAAGGAAAAGAATGCCATCAACACCGAAAAAAAACTTGAACTAAAACCACTGTAAAAGAGATGAAGAACTTGAAACACAAGAGAATTCACCGGTTGAAACAATTGACGAAAAACTGAAGATGCTCCACACGAATGAAATTGATACTCGAAAGAGACTCACGCTCCGGGAAGAAGAGGGTGGGAGGGCGGGAAAACAAAGGCAACTGAAAGGGAGAACCAACGAATATCTTGAAGAGAAAACACCGGTTGAAAGAAAACAAAGGCTTCACACGAGTAGGATGGATACTCGATTATGAACTCCGGCTCCGAGAAGGAAAGGAGAGGGCGGGTGGGAAAAGAAAACGACTGAGGATTGAACTTGGCAAATAAGAAGAGGCTCGAGTCAACTTGACGAGAAATGCAACGGATAAAAAGAGCTGAGAACCAACTACAGAAAAACCAACTGCGTGATCCTAAAGAAAAATTTGAAGGGGAAGAGAAGTAATTCAAAACACCTACGTCAAGATTCCTCACCAGAGCGATGAAGGGGCTGAGGAGTAAAAGAATTCCTACTCTCCGATATAACTAAACTCCGAAAACGGTTTCTTCTAGACTCAACAATGGCCAAACTACACGATTAATCAAGGGGGCTCCTATGGTCGGTCGAGGCTCTGATACCAACTTGTCACGCCCAAGATGCGACCCTATCCTAAAGGAACTCGAAGGTCCCACCAAGGATAGAAGTGCATTGAGGGAGTTCCGGACTAGGGGGTGTCCGGATAGCCGAACTATCATCATCGGTCGGACTCCAAGACTATTAAGATACATGATTGAAGACTTCGTCCCGTGTCCGGATGGGACTTTCCTTGGCGTGGAAGGCAAGCTTGGCGATACGGATATGTAGATCTCCTACCTTTGTAACCGACTCTGTGTAACCCTAGCCCTCTCCGGTGTCTATATAAATCGGATGGCCTTAGTCCATAGGACGAACAACAATCATACCATAGGCTAGCTTCTAGGGTTTAGCCTCCTTGATCTCGTGGTAGATCTACTCTTGTAACCCACATCATCAATATTAATCAAGCAGGATGTAGGGTTTTACCTCCATCAAGAGGGCCCGAACCTGGGTAAAAACATCGTGTCCCTCGTCTCCTGTTACCATCCGCCTAGACGCACAGATCGGGACCCCCTACCCGAGATCCGCCGGTTTTGACACCGACATTGGTGCTTTCATTGAGAGTTCCTCTGTGTCGTCACCGATAGGCTCGATGGCTTCTTCAATCATCATCAACGGTGCAGTCCAGGGTGAGACCTTCCTCCCCGGACAAATCTTCGTATTCGGCGGCTTTGCACTGCGGGCCAATTCGCTTGGCCAACTGGAGTAGATCGAAAGCTACGCCCCTGGCCGTCAGGTCAGATTTGGAAGTTTGAACTTCACGGCTGACATCCGCGGGGACTTGATCCTCGATAGGATCAAGCCACAGCCGAGCATGCCGCACTGTCACGGCGAGCATGATTTAGCTCTGCAGCCGGACCGTACCTTCGAGGCCGCACTCTAAACCGCTCCGATCTTCAACTAGGAGCCAGCTCCGCAGATCGAGGATGGATGCCTAGACACTGCCTCGGGGGCTGCAACCTCTACAGCGATAGAGCCGAACACTGACTTTGTCCCTCATAAAGCTCGTGACTCCAAGGTGCCGGACTCCTTGCCGGACTCCGAACCTCCCGCGCTCGCCCTGATTGAATCCGATTGGGCGCCGATCATGGAGTTCACCGCAGCGGACGTCTTTCAACACTCACCTTTCGGCGACATCTTGAGTTTGCTAAAATATCTCTCGTTATCAGGAGAGCCCTGGCCGGACTGCGGTCAGGACGGTTGGGGTGCGGACGACGAAGAAATTCAAAGCCCACCCACCACCCACTTGGTAGCCACTGTCGATGATTTAACCGACATGCTAGACTACGACTCTGAGGACATCGACGGTATGGACGAAGACGCCGGAGACGACCAAGAACCAGCGCCCACTGGGCACTGGACAGCCACCTCATCGTATGATATATACATGGTGGATATCCCAAAAGATGGGAATGGCGAAGGAACAGAGGAGGATGACCCCTCCAAAAAGCAGCCCAAGCGCCGGCGTCAGCGGCGTCGCTCTAAATCCTGCCACAGCAAGAATGAAGACTCCGGCACCAGAGACAATAATACACCGGATAGTGCCGAAGACAACCCGCTCCAGCAAGATGCAGCACAGGAGGACGGAGATGCCAGCCCTTATGAAGGAGCGGCAGGAGAAGAGGCAGAGGATTATACGCCTCCCTCCGGAGACGAAGCGAGCCTCGACGATGACGAATTCGTCGTGCCTGAGGATCCCGTCGAACAAGAGCGTTTTAAACGCAGGCTTATGGCCACAGCGAACAGCCTCAAGAAAAAGCAGCAACAGCTTAGAGCTGATCAGGATCTGCTAGCCGACAGATGGACTGAAGTCCTCGCGGCCGAAGAGCATGAGCTCGAACGCCTCTCCAAAAGCTACCCTAAATGCAAGCTGCTCCCCTGATTAGAGGAGGAGGCTTACGAACCCGCATCACCAGGAGACAATACGGCTGACCGACCACCCCGTGGTCGCGATAGAGTGGTCTCTAGGCCCTTCACTAGACCCGTACCCTGGCATCGCTCGAAAAGCACACGGCCACAAGGGAACACTCCAGACTTCTGAGATATATTGGAGGATAAGGCAAGACAATCAAGATCGATCTATGGATCGCGTAGGCGTCCCACGATACGTGACGACAATCGTCGTGCCGGACACAGTAAGACCGGCCGGGCCGAACAAAATAGACCAAGCTCCCTTAAGCTCCGTTGTGATATCGCCCAGTACAGAGGCGCCGCACACCCACTATGCTTCACAGATGAAGTAATGGATCATCAAATCCCCGAAGGGTTTAAACCCGTCAATATTGAATCCTACGATGGCACAACAGACCCTGCGGTTTGGATTGAAGACTATCTCCTTCACATCCACATGACCCACGGTGACGATCTTCACGCCATCAAATACCTCCCCCTCAAGCTTAAAGGACCAGCCCGACATTGGCTCAACAGCTTGCCAGCAGAGTCAATTGGGAGTTGGGAGGACCTGGAAGCCGCATTCCTCGATAACTTCCAGGGCACTTATGTGCGACCACCAGACGCTGATGACCTAAGCCACATAATTCAGCAGCCAGACGAATCGGCCAGGCAATTCTGGACACGGTGTCACAGCCCTAGAATATTGTTTGTAAATAGTTGCATCTTCATCCAGGCATCATATTTAAATTTCTGAAACATGAATTGAGGATTGTTGAAGCCTCAAAACTTTAATTAAAAGCAGGGCAAAAGAACCCTGGAAATTGCATTCAGTGTTTCCAAAATGGCCTTAAATAATGTTGGTTATATTTGGCAAAGGTTTTTGCACCAAACCAAAAATAATGAGCATTTTTGAGGAATATTTTGGGCATTGAATTTAAATCATTATTTTATTTGCATTTGGAATTATATTCATAACTTGTATAGAATATATTTCCAAATACCCTGAAACATTTTATGTGCTTTTGGAAAAGTCCATTAAGCAACATAAATATATTTAGAGGAGTTTTTGGCATTGTTTGAATTGTTTTAAATTCAAAACAGTGGCAAAAGATTAAATAAAGAAAACAGAACAGAAATATAAAAAAAAAGAGCAGAAGCCTACCTGGGCCACTTACCTGGCGCTCACCTGGTAGCCAAACCGGCCCAGCACTACAGCTGGCCGGCCCAGCCCGCCACCGCTTCCCCCCCTATCGTCTTCCTCCCTCGCCAGAAGGACAGAGGCGAGGCGTGGCGAGCGCTGGCGATGCCCCGGCCACCTCCTGCTTGCCGCCTTCCCCTCGTCGCCCTAGACCCCGTCCGCGACGCCACGCAGCCCCCTGGTCCCTCTCGCTCACTCCCTCGAGCTCATCCCTCTCCTCTGCTTCCTCTCTCTCACTCTCCCGAATGCAGCCGTCGCCGCCGATGAGCTCCCTCGCGGCCACCGCCACCCCCTCTCCTCCCCGACGCGCTCCCGAGCTCCGCTGTTCCGCCCTCGTCCTCCTCGTCGTCTCACGCGACCAGAAGGACCCCGAGCAGCCGCCATCGTCATCATCTTCAAGCTTCGGCCCCGGCGCCCTTCTCCGTTGATTCGGCCACTCCGGCGCGCCCCCGAGCCCACTAACCATCCTTGCAGCTCCGCGGTGAGCCTTTGACCCGATTCCCCCTTTCCTCGTCGTCCTTCGCGAGCTCTAGCCCCGATCCCCAACCATGACCGAAGCATCTCGCCGCCGGCCATGGCGTAGCCGTGGCCACAGCCACCGTAGCTCGTTCCCGAGTCCACCGTCGTGCTCAGCACGATCACATGAACCTGTAGACACCCACGACGCCTCCTCCAGTGCTCTGTAATGCCACCCCGAGATTACCCGAACTCCGGCCGCCGCCGATTTGGTCACCGCCGTCGATCCCGACCACCGCAGCTGCTGCCGCCACCACCACTAGATGCGCGAGTCTTCCAGCTCGCTGTAGCCACAAACACCGAGCAAAACGGTGCCCTGTAGCGCAAACCCGAGCTACCCCAGAGTGTCCCCGCCGTGTTTTTGGTCGTCGCCGGCGAAACTCCGGCGGGAGCTGACGTGGCTCCGTCATTAGGAGCTAACCCAGCTAACTAAACAACCCACAGCCACTGACAGTGGGCCCCACCCCTGGTCAAACCCCAGTCAGCGCTGGGTTTGACCGGGATTAGCTCCTGTGTCACTGACGTGTGGACCTCGCACGTCAGGTTTGACCTGGACCTGACCGTTGACTCACTGACGTCATGATGGCGTCAGGCTGACGCAATTAATTCTTTCTGGATTTAAAATAATTCAGAAAATTCCAGAAAATTGTATAAACTTCTAAAATTCATAGAAATTCAACCGTAACTCCAAATTAAATAATTTATATATGAAAAATTATCAGAAAAATTCAAGGAATCCATCTGTACCATTTTCATGCATGAACAACTTATAGCTGCTGTTTAGCACAAATCAATTAAATGGCATTTGAATAATCACATATGGAGTTTGAATTTGAATCTTGTATTCAAACCAACTTCATTTAATCTGTTGCTAGTTGCATTAGCTCAAAACACCAGCATGTTGCCATGTCATAGCATGCATCATATTGTGCATTGCATTGATCGTGTTTCTTCTGTGTTTGCCGGTGTTGTTCCCCCTCGGTAGACGCTGTACCGATGATGTGATCGTTGACACTGATGAGGACTCAATGTTATCTTCAGAAGTGCCAGGCAAGCAAAACCCCCTTGTTCATTCCGATACAATCCACTCTCTCGCTCCTGCTCTCTTTTACTGCATTAGGACAACAACGATTCAACTGTTACTTGCTGCGGTAGCTGAACCCCTTTATCCTCTGCATGACCTGTCATTGCCACAGTAAATAGATGAAACCCACTAGCATGAGTAGGAGTTGTTTGAGCCCTGTTGTGCCTACTCATTCATGCTTGTTTGTCATGCTTGCTACTGCTTAGAGTTGAGTCAGGTCTGATTCATCGGGGATGAATCAGAAGTGTGTGAACATGTCCTACCATTAAGAGCTAAGTGTGTGAACACGATTTGGTAAAGGTAGCGGTGAGAGGCCATGTAGGAGTACATGGTGGGTTGTCTCATTGCAGTCGTCCTCAGGAACTGAGTTCTGTGTTTGTGATCCATGATCAGTTACTACCACACATTGGGCTCCGGGCGCTCCAAGCTCTCTCGACTTATTAATCAACATGATCTCTGTCCAGGAGTTGCAACTAGTTTCTGGTGTTTGTAGGTAGTGTTAGTAGTCTACCAAGTGGCACCCGGTACAGGTGGGCTTGGGACAGACTAGGCACAGTGGCACGGTGTACCAAGCGTACATCCACCCATCGAGGTGGGCTTGGGAACCCTGCACACATCGTTTGGGGCCGTGAGCGACACCCCGGCCGGATCTCCTTGCGGATGGAACCCGAATAGGCGATAAACCTGGACTAGAGACTTGTTCGGTTAGTCAGGTCGTGGCCGACTCCCTCGCCCGGCTTCCGCTTGAAGGTTGCCGAGGTACATGACGTGTACAGGGCGATAAGTGGCGAAAGTGTGTGTGAAGAAGTACACGCCTGCAGGGTTATCATTATCTATTCGAATAGCCGGATTCCTCGGATATGGAAACTTGGACCCCTTGTACAGTTCATAGACAAGTGAAAGTGGATACTCTAAAATACGCAAGATAAGCGTGAGTGCTATGGATGGCGTTCTCGTAGGGAGACGGGAGCGGATCCATAGTGGTGTATTGATATGGTGAATATGTGGACTCGTGTGCGCCACCTCAAAAGAGTTACTTGCAGTTGTAGTTCAGGATAGCCACCGAGTCAAAGCTGGCTTGCTGCAGTTAAACCCCACCAACCCCTTTGTTGATAATGATGCATATGTAGTTAGTTCTGATGTAAGTCTTGTTGGGTACATTTGTACTCACGTTTGCCTATTTTATGTTTTGCAGAGAGACTTAAGTCTCACTAGTAGTTCCACGTGGACTTCGACGTTTAGCTTGTTACCTCAGCTACGATCTTGTGCCCTCGGCAGGATCTGATAGATAGTCAGGCTTCTCAGCCTTTTTCAGTTATAGTTGTCTGTACTCAGACATGTTGAGCTTCCGCTTGTGCTTTGACTTGTATGCTCTGATTGTTGGGTCATGAGACCCATGTTTGTAATATCTCGCTCCTCGGAGCCTATTGAATAAAATACTTGAGTTGTAGAGTCATGTTGTGATGCCATGTTGTATTTGCACATATCGAGCATATTGTGTGTATGTTATTGAAATGCTTGGTATGTGTGGGATCTGACTATCTAGTTGTTTATCTTTAGTAGCCTCTCTTACCGGGAAATGTCTCCTAGTGTTTCCACCGGGCCATGGTAGCTTGCTACTGCTCCGGAACACTTAGGCTGGCCGGCATGTGTCCTTCTTCGTTCCTGTGTCTGTCCCTTCGGGGAAATGTCACGCGATGAATACCGGAGTCCTGTTAGCCCTCTACAGCCCGGTTCACCAGAGTCCTGCTAGCCCAGTGCTACAGCCTGGATTCACTCGCTGATGACCGACACGTTCGATGCTGGGTCATGGATGCATGTCCCTGTAAGTTTGTGCCACTTTGGGTTTACGACTAGCCATGTCAGCCCGGGCTCCTTATCATATGGATGCTAGCGACACTATCATATACGTGTGCCAAAAGGCGCAAATGGTCCCAGGCAAAGGTAAGGCGACACCCGTGGGAATACCGTGCGTGAGGCCGCAAAGTGATATGAGGTGTTACATGCTAGATCGATGTGGCATTGAGTCGGGGTCCTGACAGCGTTGGTATCAGAGCTTGACTGCCTGTAGGTTCTCCAAGCCAAACTGGTCGAAGTTGAGTCTAGAAATTCTTTAGTTATATAAGGGAATTGATTGTGGGATGGAACGTAAGGCTCTTTTTACTCCTTATACCTCATGCCCTTCTGATCTGAGTCATCTTATCTTTCCTACGGGGATTAAGAGCTAGGCTATCTCTTCTTTCTATCAGGATCACGTGTTACTAATCCGTAGACTTATAAGATTGTTGGATTTAAGCTTGAGTTCAGTTTCTACTACTTCGGTATGTCTCTGATGATCTCAAAACCTTGATATTGTACTTCTGAGTGGTTATGCCACCATTTTGTGAATGTCTCAAATCTTTTTGAGCATTTACAGCCGTTATGCTGTCCGAGTCATCCCAGGTTTCTAAACAATCTGATGCATTTGCAAAATCCTTTCCCTCTGGTCTCGATGTTCCTTTATGCCAGCTCAGTCACACTAATTGTTGAGTTGAGGTATTCTATTGCCTTGACATTTATGTTGGAGTTATTATTATGACCCTAGGTGTCTCAGGGGATCATCTAGTGGTCTAGCCATGATTTGTGCCCTAGTGTGATGATTCTGGCCTTTATTCTCGAAAGCATCCCATGATGCTACTTAGGAGTAGGTATTCTATTCCTGGGTTCTTAAACCCGAGATTCACCCTACTTACATCATGTTGATAGTGTTGCTAGTTCCTTTAGGATATTAGTAACCTTTGCGATAGTCCTTGAAGTCCGTGGTATCTTCTTCTTCCAAATACCATGAACTACTTATGGCAGAAGTTCCTCGTTGAACTGAACAATCACAACCAGAGTGCTCTTGATGAGTTCTCCATTATATATTGTGGCTCTGCCAGTTCTACCTTTCTGCATGGGTTATCCGGAAGAAATATGTTGAACTTCGTTCGACATACTAAACCATGCATCCACAACTCAGAAAATCGTATGTTCTTTTGAGTTGTCCCTCTGTAGTTGTTTTCTGGCCCTTGTCTATCAATTGATAGTTAGGAGTAATTGTGCATTCGTGTTATCGATGCTTATTATTCTTGTGGTCCGTCAAGCCATTCCATTTTGGAATGACTAGGAGAAACAAACTCCAGTACCTTGTCCATTTCCAGGATTGGGTGAAAGCAGTCGTACTCCACAGATCAAACTGCTAATCCAGCTTTGTTCTGCTCTACCTTGGAGTATTACCATCCTTTATATCGGGATTGTTATAGGAATTGCACACCATCCTATGAACTCTTGGTACAGTGATACTTCTTGCCATTATTGTTCATTCCTCGGTTCCTGTGTTATTGTAACCGGAATGCCGACAAATGAATCATGGCGTGTGAAATCAATACTCCTAGCAACTCCGTTGCTTGGTAGTTAAATGGACAATAACCTCATTCTTAACGTATTGGTTCTTGAATCATCATTCTAAGATTGATCGTGCTACCTTGTTCACCTTCCTGGTGCACATTTCGATTGATGAGTTAGGATTTTGTCAAGTCCTTGCTCATTTGATTATATCGTCTTGCCCTGAAAAGCAAGATTGTTCTCGAGCTTAGTAACATACCGGTGGTTCGTGATTTTCCGAATATCTTCTCGAAAGTATTACCAGGTTGTCCCCTGACTGTTATGTTGAGCTCGTGATCAAGTTGGTTTCTTGTGAACCACCTTCTCTCCAAGAATTGGTGTTAGATATCCCTGAGCTAGTTGGTTAAGCTAGACAACAACTTGGAGAGTTGGAAGATAAAAGCTTGCCTGACTTAGTTCGTTCCAAAGGGATATTCTTTTGTATTGTGTGCTGAAGATAGATGATATCTTTATTGGTTGATCCTCGTGATCAATTGTTGGATCTATTATCTTACCCCATCTTTGATTTGAGTGTGGGCTACCCTTAAATGAAGTCAGAACCAACGATGTTCGCAATGTTGTCTTACTCGTGGTTTTTCCTCGAGCATACACCGTTATATTCTTGGGTCTGACCAATGCTATCACCGTGTTCACTTAACTATGGAATTCCTTTTAAAAGGAAACCCAGATGAATTGTTGTTGAACCCATTGACAACATCCTTATCTCCTCCATGATTTTGTTGAACATTAAGCTAGTGTTGGAAACTTTTGTAAGCATTTTCTTCATGCCCCGTTCATGAAGTATATGCTCGGATGAAAGAAATGACTTCCTCTAATTCATGTGCATTTTGGTGCAAGTTGCCGCCGTGAATTCGAGAAAGTCTATTTTTGCTTCCTCTGGAATCATCCCAAGTCAGTCATGCACATGTGCGAAGTATTCTGTGGTTTGAAGACTTGCAACCTTCAATCTATATGTATCCCTAGCACACCAAGCCACTGATTGATTTGTTCAAGGAAAAGGAGTTGCTGTGCAAATACTAGTTCGTGCACAAGATTCCTATATCCTCAATGACGATTCCCTACCAGAACTCGGTAGTGTTTTATTATAAAACTACCATGTGATCATGTTTGTCTGGGACAGCGTGTTCACACGTGTGTAGCAGAACCAGCTCATGTTTTGGAGCTTGCTATCGTAGTTCATTTCCCGAGAATCTCGCAACGTCATCTCGTCGATTTGTGTTGCAAACTTTCGTTTTTCTTCCTAGACTCGATGAGTCTGGAATATCCTGACACCAACCAGATCTGAATCTCAGGCAGATATGATGGTTGGAACATTTCCCCAAGAGCTATAATATTGGTCCCTCGATAACTGGTAAAGTGGATGTCGTGGCCAGCACCACCCAGCCGAAAGACCTATTATTGTAGTATCTTGATTGAAGAGGTTGGCCACCTCCCCATAAGGACTTCGTAGGATTTACTCCCTAGTTGTGCCTTATGATTTTTGTGTTCCCGAAGTCCGACCTTTTACTTGATGTTCTAGTTATCAAACCATATTTATGAATGGGATACACTAGCACATCAAGGAGAACATTAGAAGCGGAGTGCTAAATGTCTCTCGGTCGATCATCCAGATTTTATTTCCTTGGCCCCGCCAAGGGTGAAATCTGAGAAAGTGTTATCTTTCTTTGCATCTACATCATCCATCATCATTCATCATGGTAGCAAGTTGTGTTGCCAGGATCCTTGACACGGATGTTGGTAAAACCTTGATGATTGTGGAAATGCTCAAGTTCTTGAGAGCACGCACAAGCGCTAGGTATTATCGCCGGCACTAACCGGGATTGCTCCTAGTCTCTTCGGTTATGCTATAACCACTCCAACAGTGAATTCACTCTCTATTGTTGGGTTCTTCCCCAGTTACCAGAATCATTCCCAGCATTTGCATTTTGTTCCCAGCTTGCACCGCCAATGTGCCATTCTACCATGGGTCTCTTCCATTCCTGGTGGTAAGCAAATTCATCCATTACGTTGTCTTCAACAAGGTAATCCACATCATCCATTCAAGTCCGAGTATGCCATTCTACCGACCCCCTCCAAACGATCGCTCGAGAATTGTCTTAGGCTGGTTTAAAGAGTTTCAATGATCCTGAATCAAAGGTAATTCTTTTTGTCACTTAAGGGGATATATCTACGAGTCACCATCCCTAAGGTGCCTCGTTGTGGTATCATGGCAACTCAACTCCTCGCTACGTTGACAATCGTCTACCACCTTCTTAAGTGTGGAATTGTTGTCTACCTAGTGAACCTTCGTCATCTGCTACACCCCATTCCTATGGATGTGTGCTTCGCATCTCAGCTCGTGAGATGTTGCTATGTCTCATCCCATGAGTTGATCCTGAGTTGTTCGGTCTTCTCGAAGATCGATTATTCTAAAGTTTTCCTTTCTTCTCGTTGTCATGTTGGCTGGAGTTCTCAAAGCAAGACGTCGAGACAAAGATGAGGATCAAATCAACATCCTTGAGAAGAACAGTTGGATCGTGAAGATCGTGTTAGCTTTGTGTCCCCTCTGTCTTCTTACCTCACGTCTTGAATCTCGGGACGAGATTTTTGTTTAGTGGGGGTGAGTTGTCACAGCCCTAGAATATTGTTTGTAAATAGTTGCATCTTCATCCAGGCATCATATTTAAATTTCTGAAACATGAATTGAGGATTGTTGAAGCCTCAAAACTTTAATTAAAAGCAGGGCAAAAGAACCCTGGAAATTGCATTCAGTGTTTCCAAAATGGCCTTAAATAATGATGGTTATATTTGGCAAAGGTTTTTGCACCAAACCAAAAATAATGAGCATTTTTGAGGAATATTTTGGGCACTGAATTTAAATCATTATTTTATTTGCATTTGGAATTATATTCATAACTTGTATATAATATATTTCCAAATACCCTGAAACATTTTATGTGCTTTTGGAAAAGTCCATTAAGCAACATAAATATATTCAGAGGAGTTTTTGGCATTGTTTGAATTGTTTTAAATTCAAAACAGTGGCAAAAGATTAAATAAAGAAAACAGAACAGAAATATAAAAAAAAAGCAGAAGCCTACCTGGGCCACTTACCTGGCGCTCACCTGGTAGCCAAACCGGCCCAGCACTGCAGCTGGCCGGCCCAGCCCGCCACCGCTTCCCCCCCTGTCGTCTTCCTCCCTCGCTAGAAGGACAGAGGCGAGGCGTGGCGAGCGCTGGCGATGCCCCGGCCACCTCATGCTTGCCGCCTTCCCCTCGTCGCCCTGGACCCCGTCCGCGACGCCACGCAGCCCCCTGGTCCCTCTCGCTCACTCCCTCGAGCTCATCCCTCTCCTCTGCTTCCACTCTCTCACTCGCCCGAACGCAGCCGTCGCCGCCGATGAGCTCCCTCGCGGCCATCGCCACCCCCTCTCCTCCCCGACGCGCTCCCGAGCTCCGCTGTTCCGCCCTCGTCCTCCTCGTCGTCTCACGCGACCAGAAGGACCCCGAGCAGCCGCCATCGTCATCATCTTCAAGCTTCGGCCCCGGCGCCCTTCTCCGTCGATTCGGCCACTCCGGCGCGCCCCCGAGCCCACTAACCATCCCTGCAGCTCCACGGTGAGCCTTTGACCCGATTCCCCCTTTCCTCGTCGTCCTTCGCGAGCTCTAGCCCCAATCCCCAACCATGACCGAAGCATCTCGCCGCCGGCCATGGCGTAGCCGTGGCCACAGCCACCGCAGCTCGTTCCCGAGTCCACCGTCGTGCTCAGCACGATCGCATGAACCCGTAGACACCCACGACGCCTCCTCCAGTGCTCTGTAACGCCACCCCGAGATTACCCGAACTCCGGCCGCCACCGATTTGGTCGCCGC
Organism: Triticum aestivum; assembly: GCF_018294505.1. Classification (NCBI taxonomy): domain Eukaryota; kingdom Viridiplantae; phylum Streptophyta; class Magnoliopsida; order Poales; family Poaceae; genus Triticum; species Triticum aestivum. Next base: position 589,859,684 of record NC_057798.1, on the reverse strand, counting down.
CGTCGATCCCGACCACCGCAGCTGCTGCCGCCACCACCACTAGATGCGCGAGTCTTCCAGCTCGCTGTAGCCGCAAACCCCGAGCAAAACGGTGCCCTGTAGCGCAAACCCGAGCTACCCCAGAGCGTCCCCGCCGTGTTTTTGGTCGTCACCGGTGAAACTCCGGCGGGAGCTGACGTGGCTCCGTCATTAGGAGCTAACCCAGCTAACTAAACAACCCACAGCCACTGACAGTGGGCCCCACCCCTGGTCAAACCCCAGTCAGCGCTGGGTTTGACCGAGATTAGCTCCTGTGTCACTGACGTGTGGACCCCGCACGTCAGGTTTGACCTGGACCTGACCGTTGACTCGCTGACGTCATGATGGCGTCAGGCTGACGCAATTAATTCTTTCTGGATTTAAAATAATTCAGAAAATTCCAGAAAATTGTATAAACTTCTAAAATTCATAGAAATTCAACCGTAACTCCAAATTAAATAATTTATATATGAAAAATTATCAGAAAAATTCAAGGAATCCATCTGTACCATTTTCATGCATGAACAACTTATAGCTGCTGTTTAGCACAAATCAATTAAATGGCATTTGAATAATCACATATGGAGTTTGAATTTGAATCTTGTATTCAAACCAACTTCATTTAATCTGTTGCTAGTTGCATTAGCTCAAAACACCAGCATGTTGCCATGTCATAGCATGCATCATATTGTGCATTGCATTGATCGTGTTTCTTCTGTGTTTGCCGGTGTTGTTCCCCCTCGGTAGACGCTGTATCGATGATGTGATCGTTGACACTGATGAAGACTCAATGTTATCTTCAGAAGTGCCAGGCAAGCAAAACCCCCTTGTTCATTCCGATACAATCCCACTCTCTCGCTCCTGCTCTCTTTTACTGCATTAGGAAAACAACGATTCAACTGTTACTTGGTGCGGTAGCTGAACCCCTTTATCCTCTGCATGACCTGTCATTGCCACAGTAAATAGATGAAACCCACTAGCATGAGTAGGAGTTGTTTGAGCCCTATCGTGCCTACTCATTCATGCTTGTTTGTCATGCCTGCTACTGCTTAGAGTTGAGTCAGGTCTGATTCATCGGGGATGAATCAGAAGTGTGTGAACATGTCCTACCATTGAGAGCTAAGTGTGTGAACACGATTTGGTAAAGGTAGCGGTGAGAGGCCATGTAGGAGTACATGGTGGGTTGTCTCATTGCAGCCGTCCTCAGGAACTGAGTTCTGTGTTTGTGATCCATGATCAGTTACTACCACACATTGGGCTCCGGGCGCTCCAAGCTCTCTCGACTTATTAATCAACATGATCTCTGTCCAGGAGTTGCAACTAGTTTCTGGTGTTTGTAGGTAGTGTTAGTAGTCTACCAAGTGGCACCCGGTACAGGTGGGCTTGGGACAGACTAGGCACAGTGGCACGGTGTACCAAGCGTACATCCACCCGTCGAGGTGGGCTTGGGAACCCTGCACACATCGTTTGGGACCGTGAGCAACACCCCGGCCGGATCTCCTTGCGGATGGAACCCGAATAGGCGATAAACCTGGACTAGAGACTTGTTCGGTTAGTCAGGTCGTGGCCGACTCCCTCGCCCGGCTTCCGCTTGAAGGTTGCCGAGGTACATGACGTGTACAGGGCGATAAGTGGCGAAAGCGTGTGTGAAGAAGTACACCCCTGCAGGGTTATCATTATCTATTCGAATAGCCGGATTCCTCGGATATGGAAACTTGGACCCCTTGTACAGTTCATAGACAAGTGAAAGTGGATACTCTAAAATACGCAAGATAAGCGTGAGTGCTATGGATGGCGTTCTCGTAGGGAGATGGGAGCGGATCCATAGTGGTGTATTGATATGGTGAATATGTGGACTCGTGTGCGCCACCTCAAAAGAGTTACTTCCAGTCGTAGTTCAGGATAGCCACCGAGTCAAAGCTGGCTTGCTGCAGTTAAACCCCACCAACCCCTTTGTTGATAATGATGCATATGTAGTTAGTTCTGATGTAAGTCTTGCTGGGTACATTTGTACTCACATTTTGCCTATTTTATGTTTTACAGAGAGACTTCAGTCTCACTAGTAGTTCCACGTGGACTTCGACGTTTAGCTTGTTACCTCAGCTACGATCTTGTGCCCTCGGCAGGATCTGATATATAGTCAGGCTTCTCAGCCTTTTTCAGTTATAGTTGTCTGTACTCAGACATGTTGAGCTTCCGCTTGTGCTTTGACTTGTATGCTCTGATTGTTGTGTCATGAGACCCATGTTTGTAATATCTCGCTCCTCGGAGCCTATTGACTAAAATACTTGAGTTGTAGAGTCATGTTGTGATGCCATGTTGTATTTGCACATATCGAGCATATTGTGTGTATGTTATTGAAATGCTTGGTATGTGTGGGATCTGACTATCTAGTTGTTTATCTTTAGTAGCCTCTCTTACCGGGAAAAGTCTCCTAGTGTTTCCACCGAGCCATGGTAGCTTGCTACTGCTCCGGAACACTTAGGCTGGCCGGCATGTGTCCTTCTTCGTTCCTATGTCTGTCCCTTCAGGGAAATGTCACGCGATGAATACCGGAGTCCTGTTAGCCCGCTACAGCCCGGTTCACCGGAGTCCTGCTAGCCCAGTGCTACAGCCTGGATTCACTCGCTGATGACCGACACGTTCAGTGCTGGGTCATGGATGCCTGTCCCTGTAAGTTTGTGCCACTTTGGGTTCACGACTAGCCATGTCAGCCCGGGCTCCTTATCATATGGATGCTAGCGACACTATCATATACGTGTGCCAAAAGGCGCAAACGGTCCCGGGCAAAGGTAAGGCGACACCCGTGGGAATAACGTGCGTGAGGCCGCAAAGTGATATGAGGTGTTACATGCTAGATCGATGTGGCATTGAGTCGGGGTCCTGACACACGGTTCTTAACCAAGAAAAACCAAATCGTCGACTGTCCAGATTCGGAGGCCCTCGCGGCCTTCAAGCATAACATCCGCGATGAGTGGCTTGCCCGACACCTGGGACAGGAAAATCTGAAATCCATGGCAGCCCTCACATCACTCATGACCCGCTTCTGCGCGGGTGAGGACAGCTGGCTAGCACGCAGGAACAACCTCAGCAAAATTTTTGGCAGTCCGGACTTCAAGGACCAAAATGGCAGGCCGCATCGCAACAAAAACAAACGCCGCATTAACGGCGATCATATTGAGGATACGGCAGTTAATGCCAGATTCAGAGACTCTAAACCCGGTCAACGGAAAAAGCCATTCAAAAGAACTACTCCGGGTCCGTCCAATTTGGACCGAATACTCGACCGCTTGTGCTAGATACACGGCACCCCCAAAAGCCAGCTAACCACACCAACAGGGACTGTTGGGTATTCAACCAGGCAGGCAAGTTAATTGCCGAAAACAATGACAAGGGGCTACATAGCGATGACGAGGACGAGACCCAACCGCCGAACAATAGAGGACAGAACGGTTTTCCCCCACAGGTGCGGACGGTGAACATGATATACGCAACACACATACCCAAAAGGGAGCGGAAGCGTGCACTCAGGGATGTCTACGCGATGGAGCCAGTTGCCCCGAAGTTCAATCCATGGTCCTCCTGCCCGATCACTTTTGACCGAAGGGACCACCCCACCAGCATCCGCCACGGCGGATTTGCCGCACTGGTGTTAGACCCAATCGTCAATGGATTTCACCTAACGAGAGTCCTGATGGACAGCGGCAGTAGCCTGAACCTGCTTTACCAGGATACAGTGTGCAAAATGGGCATAGACCCCTCAAGGATTAAACCTACCAAAACGACCTTTAAAGGCGTCATACCAGGTGTAGAAGCCAATTGTACAGGCTCAATTACACTGGAAGTGGTCTTCGGATCCCTGGATAACTTCTGAAGCGAGGAGTTAATCTTCGACATAGTCCCATTCCGCAGCGGCTATCATGCCTTGCTCGGACGTACTGCGTTTGCAAAGCTCAACGCGGTGCCGCACTACGCATACCTCAAGCTCAAGATGCCAGGCCCTCAAGGAGTCATCACGGTCAACGGAAACACTGAACATTCTCTCCGCACGGAGGAACATACAGCGGCTCTCGCGGCAGAAGTGCAATGCAGCCTCTTAAGGCAATTCTTGAGTCCGGCCTTTAAGCGACCGGACACAGCTAAGCGCGCCCGGAGTAACTTACAACAAGACCACCTGGCACGTTCCGAGCACGCGTAGCAGTGCGGCCCCAACACCAGCTCCTGTGAAACGTTAAAGCAGGTCCTTCGCGTACACCATTACGCTCTGAAGATACCATGGGCATGGGGAGAGGGGCACGACCACGATAAACCCAGACTGCAGCTAAACCACACCAGGGGCTCTCAAGTGTGTCGTTCTTTTTTCTTTTCTTTTTACCTTTTATTTTTTACACATAGGACTCCATTTGTCAGAAGCCCTGTCTAGCAGCAGATCTGCCGAACTCACGAGGCAACAGCCAGGGAAGGATAAAGGCTACAACGAATATATAGGTGGTCTCCATTACGAGAATTTTTATACACCAATCTGCAGCCTACCCCTGGAGGGAGACATGTTTAACAGTCCTATACCTTGCTTATCGCACTATTTGTATCATTCTGCATTCGTAACAACACTTATTGAATAAAACAATGCAGCACGTTTTTGCTTATAATTGCATTTCCTTTTCATACATATGTTCATTCACGATATATTGCATTCGTACACGTTGGTACGGCTAATACACATCAGGGGCTTATGTTCCCCGAATCATGGTGTGATGAGTCCGAACACTTTCACAAGTGCGGCACCCCGAACTTATAGCACTATATGCATCGGCTCCGAATCATGTCTTGGGTCAATAGTTGGGTTTGCCTGGCTCCCATGTTTTGGTACCTTACGTTCCGTTATATCGTCTAAGGTAGCACTGGGAGAACCACTGCGATTGCACCCAAGTTGAGCTGGGTTAGCGCCTCAGTGGAGAAAGCTAAAACTGACCGTCATGATGAGGCGAGAGTCGGTCGTTGTTCGAGAGGTTTTTTGCGAGTCCTTAAAGAATTATGCCGCTTAGAGCGAGGAGCCGGATACTGTCCGGCCAAGGCGTGGATAGCGCCCCAAATTCGGCCTTCCGAAGACTAGGGGCTTCGCCGAAATTTAAAATTATAGAATTCTATGGCTAAGTGACAGTGTTCAAGCATTATAAGCTCGGTTGCCTTGTTCGCTGTGTCGAGCGCCTCCCTAGATGGACCCAAAAATGGGAACAAGAGCGCTCGAGTTTATCCCAAACACACCAGCACTCGTGGCATGGGGGCTGAAGCCGATGACTTGCCATCTCTCAGATTTGGTAAACAGCCGCACAGAAGGTAATATTTTAAATTAACAAGCGTTGCTTAGCGCATATGAACCAAGTTTTCAGCGCACAGGATAACAAAATGCGAGTCTACTCAAATATTACATCTTTGGAGCACTCACCCGCAATAGTGCGGGCGCCCTTCAGCACACTCTTATAATACATCTCGGGCGTGCGATGCTCCTTGCCCTCTGGTGGCGGGTCCGTCATGAGCTTCTGGGCATCCATCTTGCCCCAGTGCACCTTTGCGCGGGCAAGGGCCCGATGGGCACCCTCAATACAGGCGGAGTGCTTGATAACTTCAACCCACGGGCACGCATCCACCAGCCGCCACACCAGGCCGAAGTAGCTCCCAGGCATAGCCTCCTTAGGCCACAACCGAACTATGAGGCCCATCATGGCCTGTTCGGCCGCCTTGTGGAGCTCGACCAGCTACTTCAGCTGGTCGCTAAGGGGCATTGGATGTCCGGCCTCAGCATACTGAGACCAGAAGACCTTCTCCGTCGAGCTCCCCTCCTTGACCCGGTAGAATGCGGCAGCATCGGACATGCTGCAAGGAAGATCTGCGAACGCTCCTGGAGAGCTCCGAATTCGGGTAAGCGACAGGTAATTAACACTCACATGCTTACTTTGCATGAAAAATGCCTTACCCGCTGCTATTTTCTTCACCGCCTCAATCTCCTGGAGGGCCTTGTAGGCTTCGGCCTTAGCGGTTTTGGCATTCTCAAGAGCCGTTGCAAGCTCAGACTCTTGAGCCTTCGAGTCACGCTCCAAGCTCTCCTGTGTTTTCACGAGATCCTGGAGCTCTTGCTATACCTCCGCCACCCGCGCCTCCTGTTTCTCTCGCTCGGTGCGCTCCGCGGCCGCATTGCGTTCGGCCGCGGCCACCGCCTCCTTCAGGGTCGCCACCTCGTTAGTGGCCCCTGCAATACCCAAGTTATCCCTGTCATTTTTCTTGCAACCAAATCCTTTTCTGTAAGGTACAATTTTCATAAGGTATTACTCACCTTCTTTTTCCTCGAGCTGCTTCTTGGCATGGCTGAGCTCATTCTCGGACCGCTCGAGGTTTTCCTTCAAAGTATTGACCTCCGCAGTCAGTGCGGCGGAGGTCAGCAGCACAGCGTGCAATCCCATATTGACATATTTTCATGACTCCTGCGTTTATCTTTCTAAACATCCTTAGTCCGGCTTTTCTTTCCGAACACCGAACTGAGCATCAGGGGCTACTGTCTATGCGGTACCATTTTACATATATTGAAATTCTTACCTTAAAGCCTGTTAGAAGGCTGCTGCAGGCTTCAGTCAGCCCGCTCTTGGCGAGCTGAACCTTCTGAATCACTGCACTCATAACAGTGCGGTGTTCCTCTTTGATGGAGGCGCCATTGAGCGCCTCCAGCAAATTATCCGGCACCTCCAGTTGGACGGAGGCAGCCGGTGTTGCGGTCTTGCCCTTCTTACGAAGGGGTCGCCCGCCGGACTTCAGAGCCACTATGGCCTCCGGGGCCGAGTCCGATGCAAAGTCCGGGAGGTTGTCCTGTGACACCTCCGGGGCCTCCTCCTCCTGGTAGGTCCCTTCCTGGGACCCCACCTCGGCGTCATCTGCGGCACGGGGGTGGAGGCAGTCGGAAGGGAATCCATATCCGACGCACCCGAGGACCCGCTCGACGAAACGGGAAGATCATCCTTGGGCGGACTGCAGGGTTGTACGCGGCATTAGAAAGACATTATGTGGCGAAAAGAAAAAACCTTGAAGTTATTCGAGAGTCCGGATACTTACGATCTCGCCAGGGGCTTGGCCCTTGGAGGCCAGTCCTCGTCGTCGTCACTGGCGTTGGCGGAGCGGTCCGGGGGAAGAGTTTTCCCCTTCTTGGACCCTTCGGCCTCCCTTGTTGGGGAGGCCTTCCTTTTCTTCCCTCCCCCCGTTGGGGGAGAGGCTTTCTTCTCCTCCTCGCCTTGGTGGGAGCAGTCGGCCTCGGATTCATCATCCGATAGCACCTGAAAACGGGAACTCTTCTGAGTCCCTGTGGCCTTCTTCTTGGCCTTCTTCTCCGGCACCACGTGGGGTGCCGGAGCCAGCAGCCCCATCAGGCGGGCGTCCGCTGGGTCCTCTGGCAATGGGGCCAGACAGATAGTCCGTTCGGCCTTCGCTAGCCAGTCCTGTCAAAGGTAAAGGGAGTTTAGATCCCGCATAGAGTCAAACTATGGAAAGCAAGTGGCAAAATCATTTACCTCGTCAGCCGGGCGCTGCGAGCGGAATCCGCGATCTTCGGTAGCGGATGCGGGAGCTTCGGCGCCCTTGAAACAGCACCTTCTAGACATCTTCATACGTAGTGTCGAAGAGCCCGCTCAGGGTCTGGTGCTGCGCCGGATCAAACTCCCACATGTTGAAACCCCGTCGTTGGCACGGGAGAATCCGGCGGATGAGCATGACCTGGACTACGTTGACAAGCTTGAGCTTCTTGTCCACCAGCTTCTGGATACAGGCTTGGAGTCCGGTCAGCTCCTCCGAATTCCCCCAGATCAGGCCACTCTCTTTCCAGGAGGTGAGCCGTGTAGGGATGCCGGATCTGAATTTGGGGGCCGCTGCCCAATCGGCGTCACACGGCTCGGTGATGTAGAACCACCCCGATTGCCACCCCTTGATGGTTTCCACGAAAGTGCCTTCCAGCCACGTAACGTGGGACATCCTGCCCACCATAGCGCCTCCGCACTCCGCTTGGCTGCCCTTCACAACCTTCGGCTTGACACTGAAGGTCTTGAGCCACAAGCCGAAGTGGGGCTGGATGCAGAGGAAGGCCTCGCACACGACGATAAACGCCGAGATGTTGAGGATGAAATTCGGGGCCAGATCATGGAAATCCAGGCCATAGTAGAACATGAGCCCCCGGACGAAGTGATGAAGTGGGAAGCCCAGTCCATGGAGGAAATGGGGAAGAAACACTACCCTCTCATGGGGCCTGGGGGTGGGGATGAGCTCTCCCTCATCGGGGAGCCGATGCGCGATGTCGCTAGACAAGTATCCGGCGTCGCGCAGCTTCTGGATCTGCCCCTCCGTGACAGAGGAGGCCATCCACTTGCCTCCCGCTCCGGACATAGCTGGAGAAGGTTGAGGTGAGAAGTGCGGACTTGGGCGCTGGAGCTCGAGTTCGCAGAGATGGATAAGCCAAGGAGGAAGAAGGCGCAGGTAAAAAGGTTGGATCTTTATCCCCTTATATGGGCGGATAGAAACACGCGTCCCCACCGGCCTGGTAAAACTCCCTTATCTCCCAAGTGTCACAATCAATGGCACGGTTGGGTTACCCACGTCCGTATTGATGGGAATCCCGAAATAAGGGGAGCACAATCTCTTCTTCGACAAGACGTGCCAAGGAAACCGCCTCGCTAAACACGCTGAGGTGGAACAATAAAAACAATTCGAGTAAAGGCTTGGAAGTGGTGTGACGTCACGTCACAGAATACGTCAGCAGATTGATCTTGTGTAATATTATTCTCTCTACGGTGGTATGTGGAATTTATTTTTGCAGAGCCGGACACTATCCTGGTGTTCACGATCTTCTATAAATTATTCGGAGGAGGAACCCGCCTTGCAATGCCGAAGACAGTATGCGCGCCGGACTCATCGTCATTGAAGCCTGGTTCAGGGGCTACTGAGGGAGTTCCAGACTAGGGGGTGTCCGGATAGCCAAACTATCATCATCGTCCGGACTCCAAGACTATGAAGATACAAGATTGAAGACTTCGTCCCGTGTCCGGATGGGACTTTCCTTGGCGTGGAAGGCAAGCTTGGCGATACGGATATGTAGATCTCCTGCCTTTGTAACCGACTCTGTGTAACCCTAGCCCTCTCCGGTGTCTATATAAATCGGATGGCCTTAGTCCATAGGACGAACAACAATCATACCATAGGCTAGCTTCTAGGGTTTAGCCTCCTTGTTCTCATGGTAGATCTACTCTTGTAACCCTCATCATCAATATTAATCAAGTAGTACGTAGGGTTTTACCTCCATCAAGAGGGCCCGAACCTGGGTAAAAACATCATGTCCCTCGTCTCCTGTTACCATCCGCCTAGACGCATAGATCGGGACACCCTACCCGAGATCCGCCGGTTTTGACACCGACATGCATCTTGAAGACGCTTTTGTAAGGTGGATATCATTACATCAAACCATTACATAATAGTTGGGGATACATACAAGAGGCAAACAATGCCACATGAATACAACAACATCATACATAAGATCAACATCCAACTACGGATGAAACACAAACAGAAACTCAAACGACATCCACCCTGCTAGCTCAGGCTGCCGACCTGGAACCTATCCCTTGATCGAAGAAGAAGCAGAAGAAGAACTCCAAAGCAAACATCGCTCTCTCGTCATGATCATCGCACAACCTGTACCTGCAACTGTTGTTGTAGTAATCTGTGAGCCACGAGGACTCAGCAATCCCATTACCATGGGTATCAAGACTAGCAAAGCTTAAAAGGGAAGGAAGGGGTAAAGTGGTGAGGTTGCAGCAGCGACTAAGCATATATGGTGGCTAACATACGCAAATAAGAGCGAGAAGAGAACAAACGGAACGGTCGTGAATCTATCAATGATCAAGAAGTGATCCTGAACTCCTACTTACGTCAAACATAACCCAAAACCGTGTTCACTTCCCAGACTCCGCCGAAAAGAGACCATCATGGCTACACACGCGGTTGATGCATTTTAAATCGTATCTGGTGTCAAGTTATCTACAATCGGACATTAACAAATTCCCATCTGTCGCATAACCGCGGGCACGGCTTTCGAAAGTTTAAACCCTGCATGGGTGTCCCAACTTAGCCCATTATAAGCTCTCACGGTCAAAGAAGGATATTCCTTCTCCCAGGAAGACCCGATCAGTCTCGGAATCCCGGTTTACAAGACATTTCGACAATGGTAAAACAAGACCAGCAAAGCCGCCCGATGTGCCGACAAATCCCGATAGGAGCTGCACATATCTCTTTCTCAGGGCAACACCGGATGAGACTAGCTACGAGTAAAACTAGGCTTCGAGTTTCCCCAAGGTGGCCCCGCGGGCAGCTCGGTTCAGACCAACACTCGAAGGAGCACTGGCCCGGGGGGGTTAAAATAAAGATGACCCTCGGGCTCCGGAAACCCAAGGGAAAAAGGGCTAGGTGAGGCAAATGGTAAAACCAAAGTTGGGCCTTGCTGGAGGAGTTTTATTCAAAGCGAACTGTCAAGGGGGTCCCATAAATCACCCAACCGCATAAGGAACGCAAAATCCAGGAACATAACACCGGTATGACGGAAACTAGGGCGGCAAGAGTGGAACAAAAAGCCAGGCATAAGGCCGAGCCTGCACCCTTTACCAAGTATATAGATGCATTAATTAAATAAGAGATATTGTGATATCCCAACATAAACCTGTCCACCATGGAGCAATCTTCAACTTCACCTCCAACTAACAACGCTATAAGAGGGGCTGAGCAAAGCAGTAACATAGCCAAGCAATGGTTTGCTAGGAAGGGTGAAAAGGTTAGAGGCTGGCATGGCATTTGGGAGGCTTGAAGAACAAGTGATAGGTAGCGCAGCAATGCGATAGAACGAAGCAACTAGCATAGCAATGATAGTAGTGAGATCCAAGGTGACAGTCATCTTGCCTGAAATCCCGCAAGGAAGAAGAACGAGTCCATGAAGAAGAGGAAGCCATGAAGACGAACCAAGCATAGACGAATGAATCGTCACGATCGCAACGAAATGGGAACTATCGAGAGAAGCACACAACATGGTAAACACACCACACATATACAAGACATGATGCACAACCAAGCGCGATGCATGACAAGGCTACATGAAGCTACTAATGGCAAGAGATGATGCATAAAAGAGCAACACATCAAAGCAAGTTTAAATGAGGCCGGAAACAACATATAACAATTCCGGTAAGTCCTTATATGCAAATTTCGAAATTGGTCCAGATCTGAATAAACCCTTATGTTCAAGTTGTTAAACAGCAAGTTAAGATGCACCAAGATGATCTACACGAGATTCTAGTCAAGTTACATATAAAGTTCATTTAATTCGGAGCTACGGCCTAGAAGATATTAGCAAAACAAGTCAAACATGGCATTGATGCAAAATGCATACAAACATCAAGAAAACACACTCAAAACATGGATGCAACAAGGTAATATGAAACTATATGCAATTCTAAGCAAGTTTCATATAGAACACACTCAAAACGGAGCAACGGTTCAACACATACACATGAAACAAGTTATAGCAACAAGCTGTCCAAAACAGCAACTAGGCATATTGCAAACACCGGAACAACATGCTACAACACCACAATATAAGAACAAAAGGCATGGACATGAAGTACAGGTAAAGCATAACAAAACATGAACACTGAGCTATCTCCAGAAATCACTAGAACATGCTACAAAACACATGGCAAGATTGCAAATAATAACAGTTTATAAACGGCAGAAATAACATCAGGTTGCAATGTCTAGAGCTATCAAAAAACATGTTACAGCAAGATATCATGGCAAACAAAGGAATGGCATGCTAGTACTAAAGACAAAGAACACATCTCCCTTACTGAACTAATTCCAAAGATCAACATAAATCATGGTAGCTTCCATGCAAACATGGCAAGTGATATGACAGATTCAAACATGGCAGGAACAACAATAAGTAGGCATGTTGGTGAGCTTGTACCACTCACCACAGAGCAATACATCGTATGACAAGGTGACCAAAAGTAACAAGACATATTTATGAAGCTAATCATGGCAAGAACAAGTTCATAGGATGCATGGATCACTAGCAAATCACATGGCAAAACTGAACTTAATGTTAACAGGCTAACAGCAACATTATTTAGCAATTTGAGAGCAAGATTACAACAAGCTACAACACACTATAAATGCAACCAGGGGAATGAATGGATAGAGCATGACATATAAAACAAAACATCCTTAGTGAACATCTCCAGATTATGCATAAAATGACTTGTAGTAGTAGGTTTACATAGCATCACGAAATAACAGATTCAGCCTAGCAAAACATTAACAGCAAGTACCCTAGTTAACAAGCTTGATGCACTCACTACAAGACTCACAAAAATACATGGATTGCATCTCTATAACGATGTCATGATGTAGTTCAAAACATATGTAGAGCTCATGCTCATAGGATGCACACATCAAATGCAACGAAAAAGACAAATCAACAAGTTATAACAATTTCGGCAGATTAACATCATATAGCACTCTTGCAACGATAATTCGGGAATTAAGATGAACTCAAATGAACATGGCACAATGAAATGAAATGAAATGAAGAGCATCTCACAGCGAACAATTTGATATATTATTCACGCAAAATGGAGGAGTATGCTAGGAGATATGGCATGTTGAACAGGGCATGAAAATACTGCAGGGAATCGGGACTTAGCAGAAATATACCCTCGCGAAAAGTCAACCCGGGACGGAGCGGATCCGGGCACGGGGGAGCGTTTGGTTGGTGGCTTGGTGGATCTCGTCCAGATCTGGTGGATCCGGCCGGAGAACGTACTCCGGCGACGGCAGCGACCTCCGGCGAGGTGGCGGCCGGCGGGGAAGGCACGGGACGCGGGGAGGCGCGGCGCGGAGCTCCTCCGGCGAGCTCCAACGGCCGGAGACGAGGCGCAGCTGGGCGGCGCACCGGCGAGGGAGGTGACGCGCTGCGGGCTCCAACGCAGGGGCGCGGGCCGAACGGGCGGACGGCGGTGGTGGCGCGGGCTGAACGGGCGGACGACGGCGGTGGCGCGGGCTTGCGCGGGCCCGATCCGGGTCCCGCGGGGCACGTGGTGGTGGGAGGAGAGAGAGGGTGGCGGGGCTGACGACGTGGCGGCGGCTGGTTGGTTGAGGCAGCGGGGAAGGCAATGTGGCGCGTCGTGATTGGTTCGGGTGAGGTGTCCGGCGGACATGTCCGACATGGGTGAACGTGTCCGGCGGCGCAAGGATGAAGACGCTAGGGTTTGCACCGCGAATTTCAGGGGAGGGGACTTATTTATAGATTCTTGGAGCTAGGAGAGTCCAAATGGGGTGCGGTTTTCGCCCACACGATCGTGATCGAATGACCAAGAGCATGGAGGGGGTTTGGATGGGCTTGTTGCCTGTGGTGAAGAGGGGTTGTGCTGCAAAGCGAGAGGGGTTTCGGGCTACACGGTTAACTGTTGGGGCATCAAACGACCTCCAAATGGAACGAAATTTGACGGGCGGTCTACCGGTGCTATGTCAAGGCCACTCGGTAAACCTCGGTCCATTCCGAGAACATTTTTAACCCGCTCACGAAAACAAGATCTGAGAGGGGGCGACGGGCGCACGCGAGAGGTCTGGACTCCGAACGGACAACGGAGAGAACCGGGGAAACCCGAACGAATGCAAGTTTTGAAAAACATGCAGATGAAATGTAGATGATGACATGGAAAAATGCAACACGCAAGCAAATGACATGGCAATGACGGTGAATAACTGGCGGACACCAGGCGCATCGAATCCGGGGCGTTACACCCTTCCTCTTAGGAGATGCATCGTTGGAGCACTCCGGTGGCGCTCTTCTTGTAGAGCTCTCCTTCATGGACTTTGTAGGCCTTAGAGAGTCGCACAATACAACGTGCCTCATTTTTATCTTCGGGGAGCTCCTACGTATTTAGGTAGGACAAGAATGGCTCGGTCCACGGGGCGATGACATCCATTATTTTGTGGGCCGAAGGTGTTATTTCGATGGCACTTCGAGGCGTTGTATGCCCATGGAGACTGCCATCCGAAGACCATGCAACAGAGCCTCATATTCGGCTACATTGTTGGAGTCTGTGTATAATATTTGGAGTACGTGTTGAACCGTGTCTCCGGTGGGGGATGTCAGGAAGACACCCGCTCCCAATCCGGCCAGCATTTTAGAGCCATCGAAATGCATGATCCAATTTGAGTACGCGTCGTACTCTTTAGGGAGTTCGGCTTCTGTCCATTCGGCGACGAAGTCAGCCAGTACTTGCGACTTAATTGTCCGCCGTGGTTTGTATGTTATGTCGAACGGAAGGAGCTCAATAGCCCATTTGGCAATTCGGCCCGTTGTGTCGTGGTTATTTATTATGTCATCGAGTGGTACTTCGGAGGCCACCGTGATCGAACACTCTTGAAAGTAGTGTCGTAGTTTCCGGGATGCCATGAAGACCGTGTACGCTATCTTTTGATAGTGTGGGTACCGGGATTTGCATGGAGTGAGGACAGTGGAAACGTAATATACCGGCTTTTGGAGCGGGAACTTGTGTCCGTCTGCCTCTCGTTCGACGACGAGCACTGCGCTCACAACTTGGTTTGTTGCGGCTATGTATAATAGCATGGGTTCGCCAATATTTGGCGCGGTCAGGACTGGGTTTGTGGCCAATAGTGCCTTTATTTCTTGCAGTCCGGCCGTGGCCGCATCTGTCCACTCGAAGTTGTTGGTGCGTCGAAGAAGGCGATATAGAGGTAGTGTCTTTTCTCCTAAGCGCGAGATAAAGCGGCTTAAGGCAGCCACGCATCCAGTTAGTTTCTGGATCTGCTTGAGGTCTGTTGGGATAGCCAACTGTGACAGAGCTCGGATTTTTGCCGGATTTTCTTCAATTCCTCTATTGGAAACTATGAAGCCAAGCAATTTCCCGGAGGGTACCCCGAAGACACACTTCTCCGGGTTGAGCTTGATGTCGTATGTTCGGAGGTTGTCGAACGTAAGCCTCAAGTCATCTATTAAAGTTTCAACGTGTCTTGTCTTGATGACCATGTCGTCTACATAGGCCTCTATTGTCTTGCCGATTTGTTTTTCCAGGCATGTCTAAATCATGCGTTGATAGGTTGCGCCGGCGTTTTTGAGCCCGAAAGGCATGGTGTTAAAATAGAAGGAGCCGTATGCTGTAATGAAGGCCGTTGCGGCTTGGTCGAACTCCACCATCTTGATTTGATGGTATCCGGAGTATGCATCGAGGAAGCACAATGAGTCGTGTCCTACAGTGGCATCGATGATTTGGTCAATGCGTGGGAGGGGGAAGGGATCTTTAGGGCAAGCTTTATTGAGGTCCTTGAAATCGACGCATAAGCGCCAGGATTTGTCCTTCTTTGGTACCATTACCAAGTTTTCTTGCCAATTCGGATGTTTGATGTCTCTGATGAATCTGGCTTCGAGTAGCTTGGCTAGCTCCTCTCCCATGGCTTTCCGCTTAGGCTCTGAGAAGCGCCTAAGAGTCTACTTGACTGGCTTGTATCCTTTCAGTATATTGAGGTTGTGTTCGGCCAGCCTGTGTGGGATGCCCGGCATGTCTGAAGGGTGCCAAGCAAAGATATCCCAATTCTCACGCAGGAAGTCTCGCAGTGCGGCGTCTATTGTGGGGTTCAACTGTGTCCCAATGGAAGCTGTCTTTGTAGGGTCCGTTGGGTGGACTTGGAATTTGACTATCTCGTCCGCAGGTTTGAAGAAGGTGGATTTAGGTCACTTGTCGAGTATCACGTCGTCTCTATCCATTGTTGCTCGCAGCGTTGTCAGCTCTTCGGTCGCGAGGGCTTCTGATAATGCCTCCAGGGCGAGGGCGGCGGTTTTATTTTCGGAGCGGAGTGCGATGTCCGGATCACTGGCTAGAGTGATGATTCCGTTGGGACCGGGCATTTTGAGTTCATGTACCCGTAATGGGGTATAGCCTGGAAACATGTGAATGTGTCCCGCCCCAAAAGGGCGTGATATCCGCTACTGAACGGGGCCACTTTGAATGTAATTTCTTCGGACCTGTAATTCTCCGGCGTGCCGAATACCACATTTAGTGTGATTTTTCCCGTGCATCGCCCATCCCGACTAGGGATGATTCCCCTGAAGGTTGTGTTTCTTTGCTCAATGCGTCTCCTGTCAATTTCCATTTTGTTAAGGGTTTCCTCGTAGATGAGGTTTAGCCCGCTTCCGCCGTCCATGAGCACTTTAGTGAGCCTGAAGCCGTCCACGATTGGACTAAGGACCAAAGCGTTTGGTGCTCGAACTATTCGGAACTGAGGTTCGTCACTGGCATTACAGGTTATAGCTGTGTCATTCCATGGGTTTATTGTTGCCACGTGGCAAACTTCGGCGAGACTGCGCTGAGCTCGCTTGCGCCTACTATTTGAGGAAAAAGTATCGAAGACTGTAAATACCGTATTGTTATTTCGGCGGGTTGTTGTTCTGTTTTATGGTTTAAGAGGAGATCCTCACCGCTCTTTGCTACCTGTTGGAGTATCCAACATGCTCTAAGGCTATGAGTTGGCGTAGTATCCGGTGTGCTGTGAATTTTGCACGGTCCACTGAGCCATTCTTCCAATACGGTTCTGCGCCTTGTATCAGGCTTTGGTTTTTTGGTAATTGAATCGGGTAACTTACGAGAGCTTGCCCTTTTAGATCGGACAAAGGGTTTAATGAGAGCCGAATTGTCCCAAAAGTTCGTTTGGGTTTTCTAGGTGCTTTCCATTGCGCAGTACTTCTGCATTATGGCCGCTAAGTCAGCGAAGTGTACTATGTCACGGCGACTTATAGCATTGAGGATCCCTTTGTCCGTGCAATTTTTGCAGAAGAGTGAGATTGCGTCTTCCTTGCGATAGTCCTTAACCCTGTTTAACACAAGGAGGAATCTGGCCCAGTAATGATGTACTATCTCTTGTGGCTCTTGTATGATATGTTGAATGTTAAATAAATCTGGGTGGGTGAGCGGATTTGAATCCGAATCCCGACCTCATCTGGGACCTAGGGGCAAAGAGGCTTTCGAGCTTAACGACTCGGGTTCTGGGGCATTGCCCGATCTCTTCGGCCCGCCACCCGATTCTGAGTCCGGGGCCTGGGTCATGTCCTCCCGCGAGCAGGTGTCCGGCTCGGAGAGCTTGGGAATCCGGACATAGTTCTTCCTCAAAGTAGAGGGAGAATTAGGATGATTCTCTTCCACTACCGCTATCTCATGGGTGACCGGTGGAGAGTGAATCTCCCTTTGGTCGGGTTTAAGCCCGATCCGGTCATAGTCCATAGTGACGCCAAGGGCGGCGATGCGATCCAAGAGCTCATTGAGGGAGAAGAGCTCCATTGGGTGCATCTGTTCGGCAAATTCCGAATCAATGTGGAGGTTATTTTTAATGACGTGAGAGGTCATTGTCGGCGTGACAGCCGATCAGGCGGTCATAACGAAGCCGCCCAGCCGGAGAGTTTGGCCTGGAGCTAGGGCTCCCCCGGAGGTGATGTTGTCCTGATAACGAGACGAGCCATCAAGCCTTATCGCGACGACACAGAGGAATTCTCAATGAAAGCACCAATGTCGGTGTCAAAACTGGCGGATCTCGGGTAGGGGGTCCTGAACTATGCGTCTAAGCTAATGGTAACAGGAGGCTGGGGACATGATGTTTACCCAGGTTCGGGCCCTCTCGATGGAGGTAATACCCTACTTCCTGCTTGATTGATCTTGATGATATGAGTATTACAAGAGTGGATTTGCGACGAGATCAGAGAGGCTAAACCCTAGAAGCTAGCCTATGGTATGATTGTTATTGTGTCCTACAAACTAAACCCTCTGGTTTATATAGACACCGGAGGGGCCTAGGGTTACACAAAGTCGGTTTATAGAGAAGGAGATCTACATCCGAATCGCCAAGCTTGCCTTCCACGCAAAGGAGAGTCCCATCCGGACACGGGACGAAGTCTTCAATCTTGTATCTTCATAGTACAACAGTCCGGCCAAAGTATATAGTCTCGCTGTCCGGATAGCCCCTTATCCAGGACTCCCTCACTTGCCGCTTGCGTCGCCCAGTCGGCTCTTGTTAGAGGGCCTCCCCGTCGTTCCCCGTCGCCTGCCGCCAATGCCACCACTGGGCCGGCGGGGAACAAGTAGCAAGCGTCCTCACTGCACCCCTCGGTGCGTTGGGATAGCCGCACCACCACTCCATCGCTGACTCCAGCCGGATCGTCGTCCCACGCTCGACGCGCTCCCACACACGTGCAGGCCGCACTGCTTACGGCATGCGAGCTCCTGCGTTACCGCCCCATCAACGACCTATACGAGGATTGGCTCGCCCGCATCACCAAGCTCGTCAGCACCGCAGGGGGCTTCCCCGTGTCGTCCCTCTCACTGCCGCACCCGCCGCCGAGTACGGGTAGCGCGGCTCAAGGAGCTCCTCCACCGCCTTAGCCCCAAGACGGCGCCCTGGCTCCAAGGCGTGTGGCTCCTGGACGTGACTCGCCGCATCCAGCGCCCGCACGACGAGAAAGAAGCTGCCAAGAAAACCCTCGGCCTCAAGAAGGCGCCCCCGTGCTCTCTACACCAGCACGACAAGATCACGTACTGGCTCTGGCGGCGGTGCGCGAGCGCCACCAAGAGCAAGCCCCGCGTCAGCAAAGAGCCCCGGCGACCACAGCAGGTTGCCGCGCCTTCACCCCCGAGCTGCGTAGCGTCGCCTAGCCGGGCAAGTTCAAGCCGGACCTGCCTCCTCGCTACGACGGCACCCCCAACCCCACGGAGTTCTTGCAGCTCTACGAGCTGAGTATCGAGGCGGCCAACAGCGACGAGAAGGTCATGGCAAATTGGTTTCCCATGGCGCTCAAGGACGGTACCCGCTCATGGCTCCTGAACCTGCCTCCCGGCTGGATCTCCTCCTGGGACAAGATGTGCAGTCGCTTCATCGCCAACTTCTAGGGCACTCGCGGCCGCCCCCCGGCTGCGGGTGACCTGTGCCGCATCAAGCAGCAGCCTGGGGAGA
Organism: Triticum aestivum; assembly: GCF_018294505.1. Taxonomy (NCBI): domain Eukaryota; kingdom Viridiplantae; phylum Streptophyta; class Magnoliopsida; order Poales; family Poaceae; genus Triticum; species Triticum aestivum. The sequence goes on along the minus strand of NC_057798.1, from coordinate 589,840,571 downwards.
CCCTACAGAAATACATCCAGCGCTTCAACAGCGTCCGCCTCAAGATCCCCAAGGTGAAGGACAAGACCATCATCTCAGCGTTCTCCGATGGCATCCGTGACATCAAGATGAAGGAGGAGCTCGCCATTCACGAGGAGTTGTGCACTTCCATGGAGCTGTTCAACCTGGCGACCAAGTGCGCAAGAGCTGAGGAGGGATGCATCTCCCTCTTTGAGCTCCCAGATGCCGGTCCATAAGAAAAGAAGACCAAAGCCAGGGACGTGAAGCGCAAGGGAGTAACCGTGCTTGCGGTAGAGCTAGACACGAAGCGCGGCAGGGACCAACCGGAGTTGTCCAAGGGCAGACGACCATTCTGCGCCTACCACAACCTCCACACCCACAACACCAACGACTGCCAGGAGCTTAGGGCTGTTCAAGAAGGACGCTTCGGTCGACGCCCCGAGCGCAATGACTGGGGATACGACCGCGGAGGATGTGGCGGAGGACGATGGGATGACCGTGGCCCTCGCCAGGAGTGGCGTGAACGACCTCGTGAGGATTGCTTGTAGGACCAGCCTTGCGAGGGCGCCTGGAGGGACCAGCCTTGTGAGGTCGCCTCGAGGGACCAGCCTCGCGAGGACCGACTGTAGGGTAACGCATGCCTTCCTCCACTGCCGCCACCGCCGAGAAGGAATGACGACCATCATCAAGACGAGGGGGCTGGGGGCTTCCAGGAGCCGCGTTCTATCGCTTGCATCTTGGCCGGAGCTCAGGCCCCAGCCTCTAAATGCATCTTCAAGCAGTTGGCTCACGAAGTGAATGCAGTCCTCCCCAAGCTCGAGGCCACGTGCCCGCTTAGGTGGTCCAAGTGCGCCATCACCTTCAGTTCGGCAGATCAACTCAAGTGCGCGGCCACTGCTGGCGTCCTCCCGATGCTCTGTACCCCAGTCATCAGCAACGTGAAGGTCACCAGGACCCTCATCGATGGCGGCGCAGGCCTTAATGTCCTGTCAGTCGAGATGTTCGACAACCTTCAAGTGCCATATGATCAGCTCCAGCCTAGCAAGCCTTTCTCAGGAGTTACTGATGGTTCCACCACTCCGATAGGGCAGGTCTGCCTCCCTGTCACCTTTGGATAGTGCGGCAACTACCGCACCAAGCTCATCGACTTCGACGTCGCCCACATCCACCTGCCGTACAATGCCATCCTTGGGCATCCAGCCCTGGCTAACTTCATGGCAGTGACCCACCATGGTTACAATGTCCTCAAGATGCCAGGAAGCGGGGGAATCATCACGGTCCCCTACAAAGAGAGAGATGCGGTGTGCTCCCTCGAGCGCGCCTTCCAAGCTGCAACAGTCGAGGATCCAAGCAGCAAGGGCTAGAACCCTCAGGAGGCCATCCCCAAGAACAAGAGGCAACCACTCCGCATAGGGCCTCGGGAGGTCGGCATCTTAGGTGGTGCCGCGCCAGGATCAGCACCCATGCATGGGGCGCCTCCTTCCATTGCATAGGAAGGCGCGCCCGCTGCCCTCCTCAGGCAGGGCTTGGGGGCTCTCTTCCGGAGGGCCTCAGACCTTGCCAACATCACGAGGGAGGCACTCGGGCACCACTTGGAGGCGTGCTTCATGGCACGTTTGTCTCAGGAAGGCACAGGGCGAGGAAAGCCCAGCGTTCAGGAATTCATTACCAAGACCACTCAGGAGCTTTAGGAAGCAAGGGCCATGCGCGGCGATCATCGCATGCCTGGCGTGGCTCCCCATCCAGGCGAGGATGGCGAGTTGCACGTCTGCATCGACATCCCAGGGCTCAACCGAGCCGCATCTCAGGAGCGGTTCTAGCCTTCGCGCCTAGGACGTTGCGAGGGTCTGCCGCACAACTATGTTCACATGCCTTTCGGCCTGCCAAATGCGGCTGCCACCCACCAGCATCATCTGAGGAGCATCCTGGCGGCTCAGGGGGCTAGGCACCACGCGGTCCTAGCGGAGACGAAGACAGTCCTCAAGGAACCACCTGGACCCCCAGAGCCTCCAAAGGCTCAGGGCCCCGGTGGCTCGTGAGGGACGGCCCCCTCACCGCGCATCATCAGCTGCTCCAGCACCCCTGTACAACGGAACCAGGTGACATCCCCCAAGTTCATTTCAGTTGGGAGCGCCCTCAGGGCTGCATCATTCCCAGGCTGCGTGGGTTCGTCCCTACGACATGTACCTCTTTTTATGTCTTTTAGCTTACCTTGATGGGGGCGCCCCTCAGGCTGCATCATCCCCGAGCCGCTTGGGTCTGATCCAGTGGCATGCATCCATTTTGTATTTACCTAAGATGGTTTGCCTTTCATGCCTAATCTATCTGTGATTATCACGCTAGCACGACGCTTGCGCACATGTCCATCCCTACAACACCGGCAAATCTGAGCGGTCGAGCTCTGGCCCGCGGCAGCCCCGCGTGCGTCACCTCACCAGGCCCTCAGTGCCCTCACCCTCTCTCTCGGATCAACCAATGGCTGGCCAGCAATCATAATGGCAACCCGTGCCTTTCTCATGCTGATTTGCAAGAACCTCCTGAGGACTACAGCGGGTGGCACCACGAGCTCCCTCTCTTTTCCATACTATCCGCTTGCGCGTTAAAAGGGGGGCTCCTGAGCATCGCGACTCAGGAGCTCTTACTGGCTCTCCAGCCCTCACCCCCTGGCCTTGACCACGACATCACGACCTGGCATACCAGCGGCGGCTGAGCTCGCTCGAGGGCCGGGACCTGAGGACGTAGAGCATGAAGGAGAGTGCGGGGAATAAAGGGGAGGCTCGCACGGGCCCAACCTAGCTGGGCCATTGCTGCCGACGCTTAAGTCTGGCGCAACACAAGGGAACGACTCCATACTACCAAGATAAGTTTCACGCCTGGAACAGCTAATTGCTACAGCGCAGAATTCTCACTTGGTGCGGCCCTATGACGGCAAGTTACCTTCCTTTATCACCACTCGGCGACTGCTTGCGCGCTAAAGGGGACCTCCTGAGCATCGCGCCTCAGGGGATCTTACTCGACCTCGGGCCGCTCACCTCCTGGCCTTGACCACGGCATCGCGACCTTGCATACCAACGCCGGCTGCAGCCTGCCTGGGGACTGGGACCTGTCGGCGTAGAGCACCAAGTCGTCACGAGGTTAGAAAGGGGGAACCAAGCCGGGACGGGACAAACACTCACATGATTTCGTAATAAGGATAACATCAACGAAAGACATTGCAGACCCTTTACACGCCCCCGCGGGGTATTGCTCGATTCCTCGCAAGAAACAAAAGAAGAGAACTTCGAGGAATCCTAAGTACGTGCGCCTTCATGGCCGACGCCATCATCAATAGTGGACATGAAGGACCGGCGCCAACCGCATGCAGATCAGCAGCGACGACGGCCCGACGTTGTCGCCTTGCTTCGGGCGCGGCGTGAGCTCGGGGGAGCATAGCTGTTGTCGCTCGTCTCCGGAGTCCCGTAGAGCTCGGGAGAGCTGGTGGACTCCCGAGCATCACTGCTGCTACCGGAGGGGCCGCCGGAGGAGCGGATGGCAGGCCCAACGCCTGCCGCGTCGACGTCCTGACATCCCTCTCCTGGGCAGCACTCCAAGAGGCGGCCTTCCGCGTTGAAGACCTTGAAGAACAATGTGGAGGCGACATCGTATTCGAAATGGATCAGGAGGGCGCCCCCTGTTCGGCAGACCCGAGCAACCTCGCCCCAGCCTCGGATTATGAAGATCTTGCTTGGAGAAGCGACTTCAACCTCGGCTCCGGCCGCCGGGTTGCCGCAGTCGGCGTGCTATAGACAAAGCTCGAGAGGCCCCCTCGGCGGCGTCTCGGTGGAGAAGAACGAAAGTTAGCGGATCCAGGTGCTGGGAGGCATCACCTCATGAAGCACAAACTCACCAGAGGAGTCCGCTGCATGAACTCCGGGGGCGACAGCGTGCGCCGCCACGGCGCGCCGACCACGGCTGTGGTGCAGGCGGCGCCGTTCGCCACCCCTTTCTCCTGAGCCCTCGGATTGGGCGTACAGGGGTAGCGGGTACACAGGAGGCGGCCGCTCGTACCAAGGCCTCGTCATCTCCAGCCTTGCGACTCCACCGCAGCGGTGGACCGGTGTTTTCTTCGGCGAAAGCGGATCAGGCCCCTCCCGGGGGGCCTTCCCCTTCTCCTTAGCCAAGAATCTATAGATCAGCACCATTGTTATTGAGACTGGAGGTGGAGTAGGGGAGGAGAAGCGAGCGGAATGGGAAGATATGGGCGACGGGGGCTTTCGCCCCTCCTCATTTATAGCCCAAAGGAGGCCAACCGTCGACCTCCATGACCGCAAGAAATGATGACCCTCTTTTGCATGCAGCACGGGCTCGTCAAGTCGTGCAGTTGCCGAGGCAGCATGGGGAAGCGGAGACGCCCACGTCCAATCAGCCGCCACACGTCGACCAGGGCCGCAGGCTGTTGGGGCCTGCGGTGCCCCACACTTGCCCTTTGGCTTCGTCGCTCAGCCAAGTCTGAGCGTGCCTTGGGCCTGGGGGCTACTATCGGTGTTCTGGGAACGGGGGTCCGCAGACTTGCCTGCCTGTGGCCCGCGACGTGGCTCCACCAGCGGCCCAGTGCGGCCCATCTTCATCAACCAAACACTCAAGACCGTTGCGAGGGGCCAAGCCTCACGGGGCGGACGACACGAGACCTCCTCAGGAGCAGCCTCATCAGGCAGGCTCATGAGGGAGGCGGAGAGATCAAGGCAAGGGTCACCTCGCGAGGTTCCCGTGGTGCAAGCCATGACGACCAAGGCCGGGCTGGCGCTAGGCAGGCGCCAGCATGCGCAGTGTCCTCGTTTCCCCTTTGGTGCTAAGGGGGCAAGCGCAGGCGCGGAGTACCGAGGCATCAGGCAAAGGTTTCCATATCGGTGCAACAAGACCAACACTAGTAGGACAGCAAGATGGAGGTCACTGTGGAGCCCAAGACAGCGTCATCACCAGAGCCTTTGGTAGGCGAAGACCACCTTTAGTCAGGATAGCTTGTACTAGTTGTCCCCTTTCAAAATGGACGTTGTTGGATCCCTTCCCGCTCAATATTTGGGAAGAGGACCAGGGCCTCTATAAATAGGGCTAGCCACCACCAAGGCAAGGGGACGGATCCCACCTTGGCAGAACCACCCACCAAACACAAGAACACCTCGCCTCAGGAGGCTGTTCTTCCCCTTGTACTGTTCATCATTAACCCAAGAGGCAATCCACCACACCACACTGGAGTAGGGTATTACACCACAACGGTGGCCCAGACCAGTATAAATATTGTGTCTCTTCTATTGTGAGATCGTCTAGATAAACTTAGGGATCACGGCGAGGCTCAAGGCGAGATTCGCTAGGGGGAAATCTTTGTGCGCACCCCAGTGTTCGAACCTTAAGGGTTTTGCCGGAACCCGATATCCGACAGAATGTATAGTAATAAGTGATGCAACAAGTGTACAACCTCTTTGCCGTAGCTGTGTCGACCTCAGCATCATTGGGTTGGTCGCTGAAGCAGTTGAGGCAGAGGTGGCTGTCAAAGGTGTGGAGGAAGATCTTAGGAATCTGTAGACGATGTCCAGGGCACTGCTCTATTGTGATGGATCATTCTGTCATTGGATCAGCTCCGGTGAGCCCTAAGACGTCATGGCTGAAGCAGCATAAGACATACATCGTCAATCTCAAGTGGGATTCTAATAGCATCTCCAATAGATGATGTAAAATAGATGTAAAATTTACATCACCAAAAACCACCTAACTACAACAGATGAGGTAAAAACTATTGACTCTGAACTTAACTGTCAAAACTGAAATTTACTGTGGAATCTGAATGTTAGTGTCGAAACTGAACGCAATGGTAACAGAGAGGCACTTGACATGTAGTTTAGGGAGGGCCTGCAGTTCATCTTCAACCTGCACCCCCCTGAGCCGCCAGCCACCACAGGCCGAACAGTCGGCCCCAGCGTCGCCCCGCCGCCCCGAAACAACTCCCCACCACCGGTCTGCCACCGCCTCGGCCAGCCCTTTAGCCCCCCGGCCCCCACCCTGAACCCTAAGATAGATAGTGGGGTACCTCTCCGGCGAGCCCCATCCCCGTTGTGGGTGGTTCTTCCTTAACTCCGGCGAGGCCCCCCACCCCCTCAAAATCGATTGACCCAAAAGTTGATCCAGTCGACTAAAGTGTAGCTAAATCAGAGTAGAGCAGCAGCACAAGCGAGGGGGGAGCAGTAGCAGCAGCGCGAGCGAGCGAGCGAGAGCCGGAGCAGTAGCAGCTGGGCGTGCGAGCGATCGAGCGAGAGCCGGAGCAGCAGCAGCAGCAGCGCGAGCGAGTGAGCGAGAGCCGGAGCAGCAGCAGATCCAACTGGTATGGCCGCCGCCGCCGAAGGGGCCTTGCACTGGGTGAGAGGCGTAGTGGAGTTGTCGCCCGCGGTGTCGGCTTCAAGGTAGCCGCTCCATAGGGGTGCGGGAAAGAGCACCGTCAGCACCGGGAGGTCGAGTTAAGGAGAAGGTGCGATGCGATGAGTGTACAACCTCTTTGGTGGCACCGAGTAGGCCTCGGCTTTGTACGAGGAGTCGGTGAGAATGCTGCGGTTCTGGTGGAGCAGCTTAAGGTGGCACTGTGGGGATGGAGTAGATGCGATAGATGAGGCGATCATCGGAGTAGATCCTTGGAGGTGGAGGACGGGGCGGCTGAACCGGCGGGACGATGAGATGGACGATGGATCCTCATCCTCGGAGGTGGACGGGGGGCGTTGAGCTGTTGCGGTGGATGACATCATCGGGGAAGAGCCTCCAGCTGGGCAGCGGTGAGGTGGCGGACGGAGGAGGGTGGGGTTTCGTGGCTGGAGCGGAGAGGTTATGGCGGCCTGGGATTTCGAATGGCGAAAAGGAGGCGATGGGAGGGGGTGAACCATGACTTAGGGACGCGCTTGTCCAAAATGTAGGGTGTGTTACAAAAGTACCCCCCACTGATTTGAACTAGCGGCTCTTTCGGCTCAGGTTTAGAAGGGGGATCTCACGTGTCGGGATTTGGCAGCTGGAGGGAGTTTTCTCGCGCGTTGTAATTTCGGGATAGCAAGGCGTGGGTTGTGAAGGCGTCAGTTTTGGGAGCACAATATCTGAATTTTTGGGATATAACAAGGCGCGGGTTGAATTTTAGGGACATGCCTAACGTGTAATATTGTACTTGTACATACCAAATCAATTCGCACTTCCCTCAACCAAAAAGAAAACAGAAAAAATAAAACTATTCACACCACACAATGAGAGAGTCTTGCCCCGTTTTACTATACAAATGCTATTCAAAGCTACTCCCTCCTTCCATCTAAATAGGGCCTAATATGTTTTTTGATGCTAACTTTGACCAAATATTAGAGCAATAATATATGACATGCAACTTACACAAAGTACACCGTTAAATTCATGTGTGAAAGGATCTTTCAATGATATAATTTTCACATTGTGCATGTCATGTACTATTAATTTTGTCAATAGTCAAAGGTGGTCTTAAAGAATGCATTATGCCCTATATAGATGGAAGGAGGGAGTATGAATCCATGTTATGTCCAATTAAATTTTTTGCTTGTTGTATAATGCATGTAACCTACTCATACCAACATTTTAGTGCATTCCAAATGTCTATACTACCGCTGCAATTCGAACTGAATTTGAATTCGTTTCTCTATTTCAATAAGAATCTACAATCATGATTGTTGCCAACTTCAACCATCATTCGTGTATTACCTTAATAACACACGACATGATTACTATAGAGATAGATATGAACTATGTGTACTACATGAACTCGATTCTATTTTTTGAACACACTTGATGTTGATTCCAAATAATAGTACATTTGATGTACTAACTATATATTCATAATCTAAACCATGTTCCATATGTACACCGTGTTTATCACACAAAGTATAGTGCCCCGCCCCCTATATTATGACAAGTATTTAGACCTGAGCTGCAAATGCCACACACTAGCCCAAATTATAATCAATGTTGATATCTTCTTCAAGCACCCGTATCCACTTTTTTATAATGAATTATGATCTTTGTTCGTCTTTTACACCTTCACGATCCTCTTCTATTTGTAGCTAGCTAGCACTAACTTTCTATCGTGCATGCACACGCCCGCCCCCCTCTCACCCACCCTTAGCGTCCCCTCCATCGCGCACGTTCGTTCTTTCTCTTTAGGTCGTCCACCCGCAGTGTGTGTAGGCCCCCGGCTCCTTTTCGGCACACACCGGTTGATATACCTCTCTAGCCAAATGTGCCTACAACAAACACATATATACTTCCCCTCTCTCTTCTCACCGTCCATGCCCCCTATGTCCAATACGATTCCACGCAGGTGCACACTCCCGCCCCTCTTTTCATTGATCTCATACTTGCATACTCCTCCCCCCCTCGACATGGTAGGCCTCTCGCACCACCTCCTAGCCACACCCCTCTCCCCCTGTCTGTCTCTCCGGACCTTATTTTCTTCTAACACATGCAGGCGTGTATACGTACTGATCTCTCGACATATAGCCAGGTCGACTATAATTCGCTTTCCCCATGCACCGATACACTTACCTCACTAGTTATGTCTCTCCCTTTCTCGGACGCACGACGGTTGATCTTCCTATGTAGTTACGTATGCTTACCACAACCATAGAATCTCCCCTCATCATCCTTGCATACCTCCCGACCCGTCTCTAACACGCACGTGCATAGACAGACAGACATCCCCCGCCCTCTCTTATTGATATTGTAGTCGTACCCTCCATTTGTCTAGCAGGCCTCTCCCACCATTTGTGAGACGCCACTCCACCACCAACCCTCCGACGCTCTACCTTTGTCTTTCTCCCAACCTTATTCCTCTGCTACACATATCCATGGATGCCGATCGATCTCCCTCAATACATAGCTAGGTCTCACTCCTTCCCCACACATATACTAGTCGATCGGTCTCTGCCCCCTCCCCCCCCCACACACACCTATGTCCTCTCAAATTCTAGTAGGCCAACCTCCCTATATCTTTGACATGGGCAAACACAAATTCGATGGAACTCTTTATTGATCGCGCAGCCACACACTTCATCCCTGTTTTCAAATCTATTGATATCTCACGTCCATGACTCCGTTTCAAACACATTGCATATGTTACGTTTTTCTGTTTGAGATATCATCAACACATTGCCTCTGTTTCGTACAAACCATCTCTCTCGCACCCACCCATGTACATACCTGCACCTAAAGAAGAGGTGCACGCAGGACGCACGTACTCACGTCTCGTTCCCGGCCACACCCGCGCGGGTACACGGTGGAGTTCGTTTCTGTACGAAAAGGTAGCCCACATGATAATTTGACGCATGTAGGGGTTGTTTACTCGAAGGAGGGTCGGGTACCACGCCTAGACGGAACAAAGTTCGATTTGACACGTTAGTATTAAATAAAGTTATATATTCCTCAATGGCACGCACATAATATAAAATGACTGCCGTGGGGAAAATGGAAAAATGGGTTTGTCTCTCGTCACACCATCTCACACAAGGCGGCAGTGGCCTCTCTCTCTCTCTCAGCGTTGGTCAGTGATCTGGCCGCATCCCGTCCGCCGGCGGAAAGGGAGGATGTGCATCGTCTCTCCATTCGAGGGCATTGAGGCAGCACGTCCCAATCTGCGGTACCCGCCGTTCTGTCTGACCAAGATCCGGCGTGGTAGGGCCTTCACCACTTGCTCGCTGTCGCAGTATGGGCAGATCCCAGCCGCCAGCGCCCAACTAGTAACATCCTGATGACCCTCAGGTATAGCTTCCTCCGACCTTGCTCCACTGCCCATCTTTCCACGTTGCTGCATGTGGATCTGCTTTAGTTGTTTGCTTAAATTGTATCTCGGCCGGCGTACTTTCCATCTTGCAATCTCATCCTCAAACCATTTTTTATAAACCACCATGTGCTATCTTTCCCTTATTACATGGAATATGCTTCTTTTTGTCGGCGCATGTGTCTTCAACTCGTGTTATTGGGCAGTAATTGTTTCCTTTCTACCTCCTTTTGAGAACAGGGCTATCCATTTTCACCTCGTTGCTATTGTGACCTTTTGGTGAACTGCACAAATCACTTTTTTCTTAAGAGTGTTTTGTGCAGTTCCGCCAAAATGTCACACGGGCAACATTTTTACATTTCTGTGGGACTGCAGAAAGGGAGATTGGTTTTGCTATCCTCCTCATCCAACTCCGTGCCTAATCTTCTCCAACAAGAAGTTAGTCCTAAAGAGAGATCGTAGAGGTGATTGGCTTCTATTAGTGTGTGCTATGTTTCATCATCTAGTTCCACTATTATTGTAATCACACTGACTGAATATCTTTGCAAACAGGGATGGTCCGCTCGATTTTAGTGGAGCTGCACAAAATGATCGGATTGTGGTGTCCTCCATACACCTCTTTTTTCGTTATAGAGATGGGTGAAACTAGCTGCCAAGCAATGAACATTGTGCCAAGGAAATGGAGCCATGCCTACGAACATCATCGATCAATTATATTTTTTCTTTATTTGTACACCTCGCAACTTTGTCTTCAGTTGTGATGTGAATATTGGCGTTGATCTGCAAACCATTGAGATGCATTAGCCATGGTATCTATGGTAGTTTCATTTGTATATGATAGAATGTTGTAACGAGATAATCTTGAGGCAAGACACATGAATCCTAAGTTGAAACCTTTTTTTCCTGCGCGAACCAAAGTTGAAACCTTCATAGCATCACAGTACCATTTCATTAAAATTATGCGTACATATAAACAAATCCTGAAGGATTGATAGCAATGCGAGAAACAATTCAACTTCATTTCGCCGACATGTTGGACATCCTTCATCCGGCTCCACCTGCCATGCATCAATATTGAGTGCACAACACAACTGCAGGGAAAGATTCACCCCGGTCGTTGCGCCGTAGTAGTAATGACTAGTGAGTAGTCAAATCACAAAGCCCCACCTTCGCCATAGTAAGTTGCTTGGACGAAGCAACCATCATTTCTCTGTTCCTTGAATCCGCTGGTACTCCCATATTCCCACAGTAATAAGTTGCTCGGGCGAATCAACCATCACTTCACCTTTCCCACAATAAGTACTAGTACCTCCTTTTTTACTCTAGAAACAACCACACGCGAATGTTGGACGGTAGCAGCACAGCAACTGAATCAAAAATTCTATAGTATGAGAATAACTTTGAACATAAGCCATTGATTCACTCTATCCAATGGTCATAGTTGGAAAATCCAAACAAAACCAAGCATTGTATCAACTCTTTTAGCACTCAGATTGTTGCCGCCTACTCAACCGCCTGCCCACCTAGCCCACCTATATATCCGCTCACGTGTGATGACCATAGGAGCTATCCATTCAGATTGTATGTTAAAAAAATAAAGGTCGATAACTAATGCGGTACCTTGGGCCAACGCGACCAGATCGCATTTTGCACGAGAAATTACACACCATGTTTTGTTGACATGTGGTCCCATTCCAACATGTCAGTGAGATGACGGCGAGTCCTTTTCTACTAGTATTTCCAAACGGACGTGTAGGCTGGGGCACCTCTTCATGTACCATGGCAAAATGGCAACCATCCATCGACTCTTCGCCTTTCCCTCTCGATTTGGAATTGCTGTTGCATGCTCTTCCTCCCTCCTCCATTTGCCTTCACCCTACCTTCTGCCATTGTTTGATCGTCTTCTCCATGGAGGGAATAGGCCCGAAACGACCCCGTTATTCTTGCCCCGATCTGAAAGATGACATGGTGGAGGAACTCATTGATCGGTGCGACATCATCACCTCGGCTAGCATGGCAGGTTCATTCAAGACCATTCTTGACTCAATTAATAACATCATTACAAGGAATCCAAGGGTCCAAGAGCGGTTTGATCTCCCCTATCTTCTTTGCCGTGACCCTGATGACTGGCGCGGGGACGAGGGAGGCCTCGCCTTGTGAAAGTAGATGCTGCTTGATAATGTACGTATGATGTTAAGTTGCCATCTCTTGAGGGAAAGGATTGGGCAGGCGCAAATGGAGATTGGGTTGTTTATATTGGCTACAACTGCGAGTGGGAACTTGTGAATGTGTACACTCATCATCGGGTTCCACTTCAAAAAATCTCAGCAGACTGCCCAGAGGTTGAGCACACCGGTATTCTATGCATGTTCAAATACAATCATGGTGTCTGTCTTCTACGGAATATAGCAATTTGTTGAGTTCCCAACCGCTGTTGGAATTACAAGAACTATGAAGTTCTTGCCATCTTCGACAAGCTTGTTGCCGTCCTTTGTGGTTCGACTCGATGGATATTGCTCAAAAATTAGTTTCTATACACGGATGTGTACTGTGATGCAATTCAATACAAGGGTCTTGTGTTTTCTTCCACCACTCATGGCACTGTTTTTGCATGGGATCCTCATAGTCTCGGTACGTTTGTCTTCCACCGTAATTATAATTGTTTCATCCACATGCATGCGGGTTAGCAAGTTTCCCTTTACTAATTAACCTTCTTCTTGTGTTTCCAAGTCCTGTGAACATTCCACCACCTATACTTGAAAAATTTTATAACCAAGGGGGATATGATGATGGTGATGATCACGAGCATGAGGACAAGCAGAACTTACATACTTAGTGGTGCCTCGCAACTAATTCTGATGCATCACCTCTTCTTGTCTGTATACAATGTGAGTTTGTTACTACTAAGGGAGCACATGTTGTCTCCCATGGTCGCACTCTCCGGACCTATTCCAACACCCGTTGCATGGTATTCGGGATGGATACTAGTGTGCTAGCACCAACACCTTCTCCCTGGTACAGAATTGATAGTCTTGGAGAAAACTCGCTCTTCCTTGGACAAAACTATCCAATGATGGTGAAAGGCGATCCAACTGTTGTTAACACAACGTTACTACCATTTATGAGAAGCAACTATATCTATACCTCGGACATTTCGGTGGTTCCCTACCCCGGTACTGATATAGTAGGCCGCTTCAGCCTGGATATCAGTCTTGCATTGGTCTCGAGATTGGCCCTTCCTAGAGAATCGCTTGTGGTTCGAAGCAAGCGTTTCCAACGCCGAGGATTGGTTGAGTTGAAGTTCATTTCATTGCTTGTTATTTGTTGTGTGATGAAAACTTTAGTATTTATAATGTATCCTCGTTGTCGTTGTGATTTGATGACCTGTTGTATGTAATAAAATGATATGCCTGTCATAAACTTACTAAATTTACGAATCGCTTTCGAGTTGCTTCTCTGAGTGAGTGCTGCGACGAGGCAAAAAATATTTTATGAATACATAATTATACGTGCACTGCAACAGGTTATGGGATGAGGCCAATCAACAATAGTAGTACACTATTGTACTAGCTTCACATGCTTCGCGCGTCGGGCGGGTGTTTTTACTGTAGCTGCGAATTCCATCATCCTAGGTCCTCGGATTAGTCCAGTAGAAATTGCATTCTAATGTTTGGGTTCAAACTTTCAGAACTGCTGCACTATCTCTACGTCTACGTATACGTAATACAACAAGTTTTAAACTTGAGACCAGCCACCCACCCTCACAAAGAAGACTTTTTAACCTAGTACAGACTCCAGGAAATTTGGCCACAATGTGAGGTGGGCCATATGTTAATGTGTTCGCTATACGTAACCAGCACCTCGAATCCTTGATACTACTAGTACTATATAAGTAGTAGGAGTAGTAGGGTGGCATGGGCCAGAACAAGAATTCACGTCCAGGAGTACGGCGCACGCCACCAGCATGACTTCCATCTGACACCATATTTCTTGGAGTTCGTGCTACAGCAATCTCTTCAACCTCATCGTTTCTCTAACTCAGCTATCGCACGGCGGGCGAGGTGGGGGTTTGCCGATAGTCGGTTTCCTCAACTGTGGTCCCACTTGTAAGGCCAACTCCTATGCACGACCCCAAATGGACCTCCATTTTGCCCGGATTCTGTCCATTTGGGTAGGGCAATGGGGTCGTGTCCGGGTCATTTCTCGGATGCAGTGGTCGTGCACCAAACGCGTGGACGCATCCTGGCCGTGTACATTTTTCTTTGCAAACACATATCTTTTTTTCATCATTGATTTTTTGGTACATGGAAATACATCACCAAAAATTTGACTAGAAAAGCAAGACCAAATAAAACAAGAACCACAAGAATACATTTCAGAAGATATTCGGCTTCCATGACTGCTCCTGTAAGTTGGATTAGTGCCTTCTCGATGCATTCATTGTTGATCTGCGGAGGCTCGATCTTGCGTGCTTCTTTCTTCTTCGAGTGTAAAGAAGTAGACGTTGCTTCCTCGCATCTAGTCTCATGTCTAGCCTCTATTCTATCAACAAGTGCACTAGTCTCATCTCTAGCCTCTATGCTAGCTAAAAGTGCTAGAACATCTACTAAATTGCGCTCTATCAATATATCGATGTACTCCTCTTCCCAATACCAAAACTTGCATCCATTCTACACAATAAAATTTTAAGTTAGCACAACTAGTCTAATCCGAGAGCACAACCGAATATTTGGTCGGGTTCTTCCTCCTTTTGCCGACACATGGGACATACAACATCCAGGTCGTGTCATGCAAGAAAATAGAGTGGTAGTTGAAGCCACGTGATGTGCATCTTGGGTTAAACTGTAAATAGAATCTTACTACTCTTGAGTAACTCCAAAAGCGGCCACCAAAGATCTTTCTTGGATTTGTTTTTCATCACCAGCACGTCGAGGTGAAAAATGTGCAGGTTCAGTGGGTCCTCTTGCGTTTTCACTGACATGTGGGACCGCATATGAGCAAACAGATGATGGGCTCCGCGTGTCTGCTGGCTGGCTGAGAAGAGAGATAGAGGAAGGCTGAGCACGGACTCCAGGAAATTTGTTCTACGTAACCAACACCTCAATATTCGCGTGTGGTTGTTTCTAGAATAAAAAAAAGGAGGTACCCCTACTTATGTTACTCCCACAACGCCTAGCCTAAGGTTATTAGGTGACCTTGAGCTTGGCTCTTCGCCTCTTCCGGAAGTTGATGGTTCAGTAGTAGTACTTCTGGCAATCTAACACCAAATGAACTGCTGCACGTCCACCGCTTGTAAGCAAAAGTTTCTCCTCATGCTGTGAGCCATCGCGCATGCATTGGTGAGGGAGAAGGCGTAATCAAGCTTCTCGTCGTTCTACAAGTTGACGGGACACATCAAAGTTGTTTAGTACATACTCTCTCCAAAAAAGGTTGACCATGTCATGGCTACCATCCCGTGCTTCGTCGTTGAGTATGTGCACTATTCACGTGCCATTGAGGAGAAAAAATATTGCATAGTACTAGGTGCCATTGAAGTGCACAACTCATTTACGCATTGCTTATCTGATTATCTCCATTTTCTTGCATGACACGTGCACCTTGATGCTAGATGTCTTGTGTGTTGGGAAAAGGATGAACAAAGCTCATGTAAAAGGAAAGAGTTGAAGAACATAGAATCCTGATGACCGAGAAGGAGCAAGGAACCTCACGGTGGAGCGTCTACAAGGAACCTTGCATGTTTTCCCCTATTTTTTGCCGCCTGCCCACCTATAAACAAATAAAAGAACATGAACTCTTCGCTAACCACTAGAAAAGATACATCAGGATGCTAAGTTGAAGATGTTTTATAGTTTATATGGATAACCATGCAATAAGCCACGCATGTACAGGACGCATGCAGTCACGCATGTACACACGCGAACGCACTAACTCCATCCGATCCAACTCATGCACATACGCGCACAGCATGGAGCGCACAACGCACGTACACAACACGTGCATGCACACACACTCGGCCGCAGAATGCACGTGAATAACACATGCATGCGCACACGCTCGACTGCATGGAGGCGTGCGCCATCTGCGGTGACGTTCGGTTTGTCGTGCTACAGCGAAGCTCGCACACAATGACGCCTACGGATCTCTTGCAGCACCTCTTTGCCGTTGTTGCTCAACGACTAGTCGGAGACGAAGACGATCGCAGCCTCTTCCTTAGAGCTAGCACTGATGGAAAAACACGCACGCTGCACGCACACGAGCACGTATGGAGTGCCCACGACGTGGTGCATCCCTAGTCGCCTCTACTCCTTCTGTACACGTTGTCTATCAAGGTGGTTGCATGCCTAATGATGATGTGGGTGTGATCTTCTAGGACTCAGATGATGACGAGGAAAACTATGAGACACAAGGTGATGTACACCGTCAAGGTCCATGGTCAAGGGGGTGCTAAGTGCTAAGTGCTTAGATGTGCTTAGATGAGGTGCTAAGTGCATTAAATGGCTTAGTAACTCAAGTATTCAATGCATAGGTGCTTAGTTTATTGTTGCTAAGCTTGCTTCATTCAATTAGCTATAGACTCAAAACTGTCTTTCCACCATTTCTTCCTGCGGTCACCAAACTAGTCTCTCTCTTCTTAATTAACTTGCCACATCATATTTTATGCCTACGTGGCAGGCTTAGCAGCTATACATGGTGGAGCACTGGGAGAGGCCAAGGCTGGTCATAGTGGGAGTAACTTATACTATAACATATTACTATGTTACTCTAAACATCTCTATAAGCCAGAAAGGAGGGAGTAGTAACATAGACTAGTATCATATGCAGAGTATGGGAGCACATGATATTTCCCCGTCCGGACCAATCCCAAGTTGGCTTCTCACCTTCTTGGCCCAACAAAAACCCCTCCCCCTCCCGCGCGCGCTTCCCGCCCGGCGCCAGCTGAGCCTGCCGCTCCACGTTGATGCAAGTCAGGGCGACACGATCTCTCGCTGCTTCCGCCATTGAAGTGGTGCGCCAACAGAGGGCACGGCCCGCTGCACGCCCGACATGTCAGACTACACAGTGGAGAGTAACTTTAGACCAAGTACTACAATTAGATGACATAAGTGATACGTCTCCGTCGTATCTATAATTTTTGATTGTTTCATGCCAATATTATTCAACTTTCATATACTTTTGGCAACTTTTTATATTATTTTTGGGACTAACATATTGATCCAGTGCCCAGTGTCATTTCCTCTCTGTTGCATGTTTTATGTTTCGCAGAAAATCAATATCAAACGGAGTCCAAATGGGATAAAAATGGACGGAGAATTATTTTGGAATATTTGGGATTTTTCGGAGGAAGAATCAACGCGAAACGGTGTCCGGGGTGGCCACGAGACAGGGGGCGCGCCCTCCCCCCTGGGCGCGCCCTAGACTCTCTTGGGCCACCCTTAAGGCCGTTGATGCCCTTCTTTTGCCGCAAGAAAGCTAATTTTATGAGAAAATTCTGGCCGAAAGATTCACCCCAATCGGAGTTACGGATCTCCGGATATAAAGGAAATGGTGAAGGGGTAGAATCATAGAACGCATAAACAGAGAGATAGATCCAATCTCGGAGGGGCTCTTGCCCCTCCCAATCCATGGGAGCCAAGGACCAGAGGGGAAACCCTTCTCCCATCTAGGTAGGAGGTCAAGAAAGAAGAAGAAGAAGGGTCCCTCTCTCCCCCTTGCTTCCGGTGGCACCGGAGTGCTGCCGGGGGCCATCATCATCACCGCGATCTTCACCAACACCTCCATCATCTTCACCAACGTCTCCATCACCTTCCCCCATCTATATCCAGCGGTCCACTCTCCCGCAACCCGCTGTACCCTCTAGTTGAACATGGTGCTTTATGCTTCATATTATTATCCAATGATGTGTTGCCATCCTATGATGTCTGAGTACATTTCCGTTGTCCTATTGGTAACTGATGAATTGCTATGATTGGTTTGAGTTGCATGTTTTATTATTGGTGCTCTCCTATGGTGCCCTCCGTGTCGCGCAAGCATGAGGGATTACCGCTGTAGGGTGTTGCAATGCGTTCATGATTTGCTTATAGTGGGTTGCGTGAGTGACTGAAACACAAACCCGAGTAAGTAGGTTGTTGCGTATGGGATAAAGAGGACTTGATACTTTAATACTATGGTTGGGTTTTACCTTAATGAATCTTTAGTAGTTGCGGATGCTTGCTAGAGTTCCAATAAGAAGTGCATATGATCCAAGTAGAGAAAGTATGTTAGCTTATGCCTCTCCCTCAAATAGAATTGCAATAGTGATTACCGGTCTAGTAACGTAGTCAATTGCTTAGGGACAATTTCACAACTCCTACCAACACTTTTCCACACTCGCTATATTTACTTTCTTGCATCTTTATTTAAAACAGCCCCTAGTTTATATTTACATGCTCTTTATTATCTTTCAAACCTATCCTATCACACCTACAAAGTACTTCTAGTTTCATACTTGTTCTAGGTAAAGCGAACGTCAAGCGTGCGTAGAGTTGTATCAGTGGTCGATAGAACTTGAGGGAATATTTATTCTACCTTTAGCTCCTCGTTGGGTTCGACACTCTTACTTATCGAAAACTATTGCGATCCCCTACACTTGTGGGTTATCAAGACCTTTTTCTGGCGCCGTTGCCGGGAAGTCATAGCGTGGGGTGAATATTCTCGTGCGTGCTTATTTGCTTTATCACTAAGTAATTTTTATTTGCTGTTCTTAGTTGTTTTCTATCTTTAGTTATGGGTAGGAAACACAAAATACCAAAAACATTAGTTGTACCTACTGCACCAATGGTTGAAGAACCACTCAAAATCTATCGCACTCCTGAAGCTTTTTACTTGGATCATCTTCGATCCCTATGTGCTCGTGATGAAACCCCCACTAGCTTTGTTGAGGGCAAATCTTTAGATGAGCATGCTTGTTATGTGCGACAACGTATATCTGAAAAAGGGAAACTATCATGGGATCAAATTCAACGTTTGCAATGCTATGCTTGGAATTTATGTGAAATATATGATATTACTTGTTGTTCTGAAAACCCTAAGAAACACCTTCCCTACCAATGTGAGTTTGATAATGGAATCGTATCTTCGTATGATAAGGATGTTTATAATTACTATGATGTTCAACAAATTGAAGAATTTGTTGCTTTTAAGGGTGCTTATGAAATTGCTTCTTTGATTGAAAAGTATGATGCCACTCTTTACAAATCTGAAAATTTTGCCATACTTGAATATTGTTATGATAATTATGCTTCTAATTCCTATGTTAAACCATATATTGAGGCCTTCTCCGTTGTCCAAGAAGAGACTAATATTTTGCAGGAAGCTATAATTGATGAAACTATGAGCTCATTGGATGAAAAAGATGATGAGGAGAGCGAAGAACAAAAGGAGGAAGAGCGGATTAGCTACCCGTGCCCACCTTCTAATGAGAGTAACCCTCCAACTCATACATTATTTAATTCTCCTTCGTGCTTACCGAAGGATGATTGCTATGATGATTGCTATGATCCCTTGAATTTGTTTGAAATATCCCTTTTTGATGATGTTTGCTATGCTTGCGGCCAAGATGTCAATATGAATTATGCTTATGGAGATGAACTTGCTATAGTTCCTTATGTTAAACATGAAATTGTTGCTATTGTACCCACGCATGACAGTCCTATTATCTTTTTGAATTCTCCCTACTACACTTTATCGGAGAAGTTTGTGCTTATTAAGGATTATATTGATGGGTTGCCTGTTACCATTGCACATGATGATTTTGATGAATGTAATATGCATGTGCTTGCTGCTCTTACTTGCAATTATTATGAGCGAGGAACTATTTCTCCATCTCTCTATGTTTCCCATACTATGAAATTGCAAGAAACTGCTTATACTATGCATTGGCCTTTACTATGTGTGCATGAATTGTTCTCTTATGACATGCCGATGCATAGGAAGAGAGTTAGACTTCGTTGTTGCATGATATATGTTACTTTGTGCTCACTACTAAATTACAAATCATTGTTAATTAAAATTGGCTTTGATATACCTTGGGATCCGGGTGGATTCATTACTTGAGCACTAAATGCCTAGCTTAATGGCTTTAAAGAAAGCGCTGCCAGGGAGACAACCCGGAATTTTTATAGAGTCATTTATTTCTGTTGAGTGCTTTCATATAGTTTAAAAACAAAAAAATAAAGAGGGGAACCTAAAACTTTTCAAAAAGGAAAGTGAAAGTGAGAAAGACAAGCATTGTTGAAGTGGGAGCTAGCCTTGAACTTTCTTCAGGCTCACCGAAACTTTGTGAATCTTGATTACAGAAACTTTTCATCAAAAATAATTATCCCCTTGTACAATTCCATTGTATTATAAAAATAATGTGCCAAGGTTTGCCTTTAGGATGTTTACAATGCTTGTTGGTTTGTACGGTGCAGGACATAAACTTTGGCTGTAGTGCACGATTTTACATTTTTAACTGGAACGTCAATTGGTTCTGATTCTTTTTGCACTGTCTTGATATACAACTTTTTTATTTTTCCTAATTTTTTTTAGAATTTTTGGAGTACCAAAAGTATTGTGAATGTTCAGATTACTACAGACTGTTCTGTTTTTGACAGATTCTGTTTTTGATGCATAGTTTGCTTGTTTTGATGAATCTATCAATTTATATTAGTGGATTAAGCCATGGAAAAGTTATATTAAAGTATACACAATGTGAAAACAAAATATGAATTGGTTTTCTATAGTACTTAGAGTGGTGATTTGCTTTATTATACTAACAGATCTTACCGAGTTTTTTGTTGAAGTTTTGTGTGGATGAAGTGTCTAATCGAGGATGTCTCAATATGAGGAAAAGGAAGAGAGGCAAGAGCTCAAGCTTGGGGATGCCCGAGGCACCCCAAGTAAATATTCAAGGAGACTCAAGCATCTAAGCTTGGGGATGCCCCGGAAGGCATCCCCTCTTTCTTCAACAAGTATCGGTATGTCTTCGGATTTGTTTCGTTCATGTGATATGTGCAACCTTGGAGTGTCTTTTGCATTTAGTTTTCATTTTTATTTTATGCACCATGCTCGTATGAGATAGTCCTTGGTTTATTTATAGAATTCTCATTGCACTTCACTTAAATATTTTGAGTATGGCTTTATAGAATGCTTCATGTGCTTCACTTATATCATTTGAAGTCTGGATTGCCTATTTCTCTTCACATAGAAAACCGCCATTTGTAGAATGCTCTTTGCTTCACTTATATTTGTTAGAGCGGAGGCATATCTTTTGTAGAAAGAATTAAACTCTCTTGCTTCATTTATATCTATTTGGAGAGATGACAGGAATTGGTCATTCACATGGTTAGTCATAAAATCCTACATAAACTTGTAGATCGCTGAATATGATATGTTTGATTCCTTGCAATAGTTTTGCGATATAAAGATGGTGATATTAGAGTCATGCTAGTGGGTGGTTGTGGATTGTAGAGACACTTGTGTTGAGGTTTGCAAGTCCCGTAGCATGCACGTATGGTAACCGTTGTGTGACAAATTTGAAGCATGGGGTGTTTCTTTGATTGTCTTCCTTATGAGTGGCAGTCGGGGACGAGCGATGGTCTTTTCCTACCAATCTATCCCCCTAGGGGCATGCGTAGTAGTACTTTGCTTCGAGGGATAATAAACTTTTGCAATAAGTATATGAGTTCTTTATGACTAATGTGAGTCCATGGATTATACGCACTTTTACCTTTCCATCATTGCTAGCCTCTTTGGTACCGTGCATTGCCCTTTCTCACTTTGAGAGTTGGTGCAAACTTCGCCGATGCATCCAAACCCCGTGATATGATATGCTCTATCACACATAAGCCTCATTATATCTTCCTCAAAACAGCCACCATACCTACCTATTATGGCATTTCCATAGCCATTCCGAGATATATTGCCATGCAACTTCCATCATCATCATATACATGACTTGAGCATTTATTGTCATATTGCTTTGCATGATCGTAAGATAGCTAGCATGATGTTTTCATGGCTTGTCCATTTTTTGATGTCATTGCTACACTAGATCATTGCACATCCCGATACACCGCCGGAGGCATTCATATAGAGTCATATCTTTGTTATAGTATCGAGTTGTAATATTGAGTTGTAAGTAAATAAAAGTGTGATGATCATCATTATAGAGCATTGCCCCATAAAAAAGAGAAAAAAAAGGAAAGGCCAAAGAAGCCTAAATAAGAAAGGGGGCCAAAGAAGCCCACCTAAAAAGAAAAAAAAGAAAATAAAAGAAAATAAAAGGGGCAATGTTACTATCCTTTTTCCATACTTGTGCTTCAAAGTAGCACCATGTTCTTCATATAGATTGTCTCCTATGTTGTCACTTTCATATACTAGTGGGAATTTTCATTATAGAACTTTGCTTGTATATTCCAACGATGGGCTTCCTCAAATACCCTAGGTTTTCATGAACAAGCAAGTTGGATGCACACCCACTTAGTTTCTTTCATTGAGCTTTCATACATTTATAGCTCTTAGTGCATCCGTTGCATGGCAATCCCTACTCCTCGCATTGACATCAATTGATGGGCATCTCCATAGCCCATTGATTAGCCACGTCGATGTGAGACTTTCTCCTTTTTTGTCTTCTCCACATAACCTCCATCATTATATTCTATTCCACCTATAGTTCTATATCCATGGCTTGCGCTCATGTATTGCGTGAGGGTTGAAAAAGCTGAAGCGCGTTAAAAACTATGAACCAATTGCTCTTCTCGTGATCGGGGTTGTGCATGATGGGAGCATTTTGTGTGACGAAGATGAAGCATGGCCAAACTGTATGATTTTGTAGGGATAAGCTTGCTTTGGCCTTGTTGTTTTGAAAAGACATGATTGCTTTATTGGTATGCTTGAAGTATTATCGTTTTTATGTCAAATGATAGACTATTGCTTTGAATCACTCGTGTCTTAATATTCATGCCATGATTAGACATATGATCAAGATTATGCTAGGTAGCATTCCACATCAAAAATTATCTTTTTTATCATTTACCTACTCGAGGACGAGCAGGAATTAAGCTTGGCGATGCTGATACGTCTCTGTCGTATCTATAATTTTTGATTGTTCCATGCCAATATTATTCAACTTTCATATACTTTTGGCAACTTTTTATATTATTTCTCGGACTAACATATTGATCCAGTGCCCAGTGTCAGTTCCTGTCTGTTGCATGTTTTATGTTTCGCAGAAAACCAATATCAAACGGAGTTCAAATGGGATAAAAATGAACGGAGAATTATTTTCGAATATTTGGGATTTTTCGGAGGAAGAATCAACGCGAAACGGTGTCCGGGGTGGCCACGAGACAGGGGGCACGCCCTCCCCCCTGGGCATGCCCTGGACTTTCGTGGGCCACCCGTTAGGCCGTTGATGCCCTTCTTTTGCCACAAGAAAGCTAATTTTATGGGAAAATCTGGGCGAAAGATTCACCCCAATCGGAGTTACGGATCTCCAGATATAAAGGAAACGGTGAAGGGGTAGAATCAGAGAACGCAGAAACAGAGAGATAGATCCAATCTCGGAGGTGCTCTCGCCCCTCCCAAGCCATGGGAGCCAAGGACCAGAGGGGAAACCCTTCTCCCATCTAGGGAGGAGGTCAAGGAAGAAGAAGAAGAAGAAGGGGCCCTCTCTCCCCCTTGCTTCCGGTGGCACCGGAGCGCTGCCGGGGGCCATCGTAATCATCGCGATCTTCACCAACACCTCCATCAACTTCACCAACGTCTCCATCACCTTCCCCCATCTATATCCAGCGGTCCACTCTCCCGCAACCCGTTGTACCATCTACTTGAACATGGTGCGTTATGCTTCATATTATTATCCAATGATGTGTTGCCATCCTATGATATCTGAGTACATTTCCGTTGTCCTATCGATGATTGATGAATTGCTATGATTGGTTTGAGTTGCATGTTTTATTATTGGTGTTGTCCTATGGTGCCCTCCGTGTCGTGCAAGCGTGAGGGATTACCGTTGTAGGGTGTTGCAATGCGTTCATGATTTGCTTACAGTGGGCTGCGTGAGTGACTGAAACACAAACCCGAGTAAGTAGGTTGTTGCGTATGGGATAAAGAGGACTTGATACTTTAATGCTATGGTTGGGTTTTACCTTAACGAATCTTTAGTAGTTGCGGATGCTTTCTAGAGTTCCAATCATAAGTGCATATGATCCAAGTAGAGAAAGTATGTTAGCTTATGCCTCTCCCTCAAATAGAATTGCAATAGTGATTACCGGTCTAGTAACGTAGTCAATTGCTTAGGGAAAATTTCACAACTCCTACCACCACTTTTCCACACGCGCTATATTTACTTTCTTGCATCTTTATTTAAAACAGCCCCTAGTTTATATTTACATGCTCTTTATTATCTTGCAAACCTATCCTATCACACCTACAAAGTACTTTGAGTTTCATACTTGTTCTAGGTAAAGCGAATGTCACGCGTGCGTAGAGTTGTATCGGTGGTCGATAGAACTTGAGGGAATATTTATTCTACCTTTAGCTCCTCGTTGGGTTCGACAGTCTTACTTATCAAAAAATGTTGCGATCCCCTACGCTTGTGGATTATCAACAAGCAGGCTATAAGGATTTAAATATAGTATTTGTGCTTAGTTGAAGGAGAGAGAAGAGGAGAGAGAAGAGAAGTTGATTGTAAACTTGTAGCCGGTTGTAACAGGAGCCCCAACATACTTTGTGAGACAAAAGGTGGGGCCATTATTAATGATATAGTATTTATACTAAAGGGACTAATGGACGCATTAATTACTCTGTTTTTTTTGAGACAAACCTTGGTGGGGGCTATTATTGACTTCGACGTGGGGTTTGGGGGCCAAAGGCCTACTATTATACTTGTTCTTACTTGCACGACCAACCTGACATGCTCTACCCTAGCCGCCGCTGTATCATATGGTTTCACACCATTCCAGATCTTAGTGCCGCCACACAATTCTTCTCCAGCCCTCCTTCCGGCTGCACCACGAGAAGGGACAATAGTCCTCCGAACCCCGCCTTTCGTGATCCTGTACGGGAGAGGGGCGATCGGGTTTTTGGGGAGCACACTCCTGTGACTGCTGCCAGCGATGACTTCCTCAACGACAGCCTTCTTCCCCGACCTTCATAACCTCTTCGTCAACAACATGAGTGACAACATCAACCACAGCGGTTCTGCTCCCACTGTACAGTATGTGATTTTGTCCTCCTGGTTTACTCCGCATCATTACTTTGATGTTTGCAATTGTCGTCATGATCTGTTTACTACTGATTCGGATTAAATCTCATAGTAAATTGCTCATATATTCAACAATCCAATCCAAAAACCTGATTATAGGCAATTTACTCCGAGTGGTTTTGCTGCACTTTTGAAGCCGCCTACTTTTAAGGGGGTGCAAATAAAAGGTGGCGCACAAGAGCAGTATGTTGGTTTCAGATCATGTACTGCTATGAAGCCACTAAGGGTAAGCCTGAGGGCAATCTTAATCCTACACAATAGGAAGCTTTCGAGAACATGGATACCCTCTTCAAAGCCGCACTACTGAGTGCTCTTGACGATTCCATTGTGGATTCATATATGTCGTTTGACAGCGACAAAGACATGTGGGCTGCGCTTGAGGCCACATTTGGGCCCTCGGGCACTGGCAACGGGTTGTACGTCATGGAGCAATTCTGTGACTACAAGATGACTGATGAGCGCTCTGTTGTTCAGCAGACTCATGAGATACAGTCACTCTCTAAGGAACTTGAGTACTTTAAGTGTGTGTTGCCAGACAAATTTGTTGCTAGGACCATCATTGCCAAGCTTCCACCTTCGTGGAACGATTTTGCTACTTCTCTGAAAAACAAGAGACATGAGTTTTCTGTTTTGGATCTCATTAGCACTCTTGATTTTGAGGAGAAGGCGAGAGCAAAATACACACATGCTCGGGTCGCTGAGGGAGCTTCTAGTGCCCACATGGTACACGAGAAGAACTTCCAGCCCAACCGGCCCCAAAACAATAAGAACAAATATCAGGGGAAAGGCAAGTTTGATGCAAAGAACAATCCGTCACATTCTACCAACTTCAAGAAGAATTCTCATAACGGCAAGGGATACAAACCTCAAGTTTGGTAGCACCACACAAAATTTATATGGCTGCATCTACCTGTTGTCAGCTAACCTCATGGTGTTCCAGGTATTCCTACATTCATAACTAGGTATAGTGACTGCCGCAATATGAAATTAGCTTATTCATACATTGAGTTGCTGAATGTAGTGCCGAACGATCCTGTCATGTGTGGAGGAGCAAACAAGCAGTGCAGCCGAAGGTGGAAATCAACCAAGGACTTATGAAATTATGTATAATCTTCCTCAGACAGGTCAGTTTCCCCTTCGTCCAGATGATCGTGTTTTGTCATGCCGAGCTATCGATATGTGCTACTATTTTGCAACACCATTTAAGTATAGCTACTGTTTTCCTATCTTTTTAGATTGCGGACAATGAAGATGATTTCAGGGGAACTGCACAATATGGACTCATGTTGAGTCATCTCTGTTGCCTCATGTGTTTGCTGCAAATGTGTCAGCATCAATTGCAAGATGAGGTAGCTAGCTAGTTGTGGAGTTGCCAACATGCTCAAAGTGCTTGCAACATTGAGAAGAAACAAGCATGCCCCGAAAATTAATGCATGCGCAGGGAGGCCCTTTGCTCAGGGAAGCATAGACCGATTTTCTTTATTTCCACACCTTCTCACAGCTTTATATTGGTTATAGTATGGTGTATCATCGAGATGCATAAACATGCTGAACTTTTGTTCTTTTGAATGTTAGTATGCATACTGTATCTTCTGAAGCTTAGTTTAATGTGAGTGTCTGCATCCAGTACCGCATCCTCTAATTTGGTGAATGCCAAGATGAAAAAGGTTACCGATGAGTAGACATAAGCTGGAGGTGCCTCTTTTTTATATTTCGAATGGCCAATAAGCTGGAGAGTGTCTCGGGCTGCCTCTAGCACAAGGCCCTCCAGTACGAAAACGGGCAGCCGACTGGGCCGATACAAAAGCCTATCCGTCTTAAAGCCCATTTGTTTTTGTTTTTCGTGAGGAGAAGCCCATATTTCTTGAAGAGGGGGTGATCCCAGAAAACCCCTCCTTCCTCCTTGCTTCCACACAGATTTGCTCAAAAAAATAAAAAAATAAGATGCACATAGATTCGCTCAAAAAATATAAAAAAAGATGCACACAGAGAAAATAAATCTCCTTAATTTACTCCATAACCACCCTATTAAATAGGCCTAGTAACAAACCAGGAGCATGCAGTGGCCGATGGGCACATGCAACCTGCATGCATGGCCAGTCAGCCAAGTCCATGCGCCAGCTCCAATGCAACAACACAAAAGAAGAGAGCGGCTCTTGGGAAAAGCAAGTAGTTAGTGCAGCGGGCCTTATAAACATGAACAACTTGCTCTCTCGCTTCCATCTCCCCCCAATTCCCCCCGCTCCCCAATCTTCCTCACTTGTCCAGAAAACCCCTGCTCACCTTCTTCCTCACTCGTACAGAAAACGCCTACTCCTCTTCTTCCACTCCTACAGAAATCCCCAGCCCTCCTTCTTCCCCACTCGCACTGCCACTAGGCTCGTCTCTGGCTACTCTGCTCAAACCCGTGAGCTCGGTGCGATGCCCACAAGGAAAATGGAGTTGGCTGGCCCCAGCGCCAAGAAGATGAGGCTCCCGCCAGCGGCGACGCTGGTTGTAGATCCCGCACCCGCTAGCGTAGGGAGAAGCGGCGAGCCCCCACCCCGATCTGAGGAACCGGTAGAATCTCCGGTGGACCGCATCAGCGATCTCCCAGACGTCATCCTTGAGGAGATCATCTCGCTTCTCCCCACCAAGGATTGCTTCCGCACACAAGTCCTCTCAACTCGGTGGCGCCCTCTATGGCGCACCGCGCCCCTCAATCTCAATTGTCATCAGATATCTGTCCTTCCTGAATTTGATCTCCTCGGAGCCATCGTCTCTTCTCACCAGCAGGGCCCCATTCAAAGCCTCTACATCCCGACACGCTACCTGCTGTCCATACCCGGCACTGTGGACGCTTGGATGACATACCCTGAATTCGGAAACTCCAGCAGTTTGAGTTGTACCATTACCACAAAAGTTTCATACCATGAATACACCAAGAATTTGTGCCCACACCACCATTGTCCATCTCGCGGTTTTCCTCCTCTGTCCACACCACCACCTTCGCCCGGTGCCATCTACCAGACGATCTGGTACAAATGCTTCGACTCCCACTGCTAAAAAAACTTTCGCTTGTGGTGGTTTATCTTTCGAAGTCCTCACTGCACAGCATCATCCACTCCAGTTGCCCTCCCCTGGAGCGCTTTTTGATTGTTTGGGGAATAGAAATATGTATCAGTTGTCTCCAAATAAAGTCGCCTCACCTTAAAAGCATTGGAATTTGTTTTGAAGCACAACAGCTCATCATCGAAGATGCCCCTTCACTTCATGCTCCTTGATAATTGTTATACACCTTCACAAATAATTGTCGTCTCTACGCCCAAACTGGAGACCTTGGGTGTAATTCATGACCCGTTTAATGATCACAAGGAGTTGGTGTTTGGCTCCTCACTTCTTCAGGTACCGTATATTATCATCTACACATTTGTAATCATAAGCTGCATTTTTCATTTGTGCGCATAAGTTTTATATCATCTTGGAGTACACTTTGGGTACTAATATTTTGTTATATGCTCAATGAAGAGTTCATCTATTGATAGCCTATCAATGCTGCTGGATTCTGTCAGAATGTTTAGTTTTGATCTGGACATAATTATTGGCTTGCTGCGATGCTTTCAATCTCTGGAGAATTTATATAGAGAGGTGATGATTTCATGCACATTGAAAGCCCGTATATATTGTACTAGAATTAACTGTTTAGTTGTCGTTCTTTCGACATACTCTTTTTTCAGAACTTCACTGTTTTCAATCTTCATGTCTACTTAGGCAGAACCACATGGAGAAAAACATATAACCAATCGGCCGCGTAATAAGCACCAGGATTTTCTCAGTTCTCATGACATTCGTTTGAGGACAATAACAATTGAACGATATGCATCCAACCAGGCAAACACAAGCTTTGTCACATTCTTCCTATTGAATGTGAGGTTACTATTGTCCATGAGGCTTAATATTTACCGCAAGAGATTTCTCACGGACGGACATGTTGAACAGCAAAAAAAAGTTTCAGGTGGACAAATGGGCTTCTAAACATGCTCGGCTTCTATTTACAACAAGTTGTAGTCATCCGGAAATAATTTTTTTTTTGCACAGCATGTTGATTTTATGGATCAGACCGATCCATTTTTTTGTGACTGCAAAAAAGAGTGGTTGGGTTAGATGTTACTATCATGTTCAATCTGGGTTTTGTCTAAAACTTTGATGAACAATTAATCCTTGGGCTTTTTGTACCATTTGTATGCTTGAGTTGCATGTTGTTGCCCTCGTACTCCCCTCCACCCGCAACTACACTGCCGCATCTTCCACGGCTGCTGTTCGTTCCTGTCCGAGGCCTCGCCATCATTCTCTCCGCCTTGGTTCGCTCGTTGTGCTCGCCGCCGTCTGGTGTTGTCAACATGGTCAACAACCAAGAGGAATCAGGTGATGATTGTACGTGGAGAGGCTGATAGTAGGGACCCACCAGGGTCATTGCATTTCGCAAGCAGGTGCCTCGTTATTACAAGCCAAAAAATACTTCCTCCTAATTGTTTGACAACTAGGTCCCACGCCATTGTCAATTTGGTCAATAAACGAGAAAATTACACAACGAGCGGATAACACCAGGGACCTAGCAACGCCCTAGTTATTTTTTAGTTTCAGGGACGGAGCTCAACTATGCTGTTGGGGGTTGTGGCCCGTCTAGCCCACACTTACGCTTTTATTAAGCACATGACGAGCCCAGTTGGTATATTTTTTTCTTTCTGAAAATGGCTAGCCCAGTTCTTTTTTTGGAGAATACCAAAACCGAGGCCTACTTGCTTTTCTCAGCCCTGCTGGGCTGCAAATCTTTCAAGAGGAGGAGGGATGTAAGTAGTAAGAAATGGACTTCCCCAGAAAATGGGCTATAAGTTGTAAGAAATGGGCTGTAAATTTTTAAACCAAAGCCAGGCAATTGCATTAAACTATCATTTTTTTCAGGATTGCTCTACTCTTATAAAAACCAAAGCCAGCTGGCAATTCCATTAGAATATCATCTTTTCTCCCACAAGATAAACTACTCATACAAATGCATCTTCATGTTCCGTGCAACGAACGGACATCTTGCTAGTTAAGATTATAAATTTCATTAATTTTTTTTGCGGAGATTTTTTTTTTGAATTTTATTTTGATATAATTTTTTTGAAAATTATTATTAACGTGACTCGAAATTTCGTGATTAAAAGAGTTCGGACCCCACCAAAATATGCAAAATTTCGTTGAATTTTTTAGCAGTGCCCAGAATATATGGTCTGTAATGCTAATAAAAAGAATATGGGCTTCAAATATCCTTAATAATTAGCATATGGGCTGTAAATTATTGAAAATAATGGCTAATGGGTTGTATGCTGTTTTCCATAGATTTGGAGGCTGACTTTTGGGCCTACTAGGTTGACGATGACGTTGTCCTAATTTTTTTTGACGCGTACGCAAGGATTTGTCAACTTAGTCAACACAAAGCAGTGATTGTTGGATGTCCATCCAACGGCCGCTGTGCTTCTTCAATCTCTGATCTTCCTGCTCCAGCCGCCCAAACCAGCGCCGGCGGGACTGCCTGCTCCCTCCTCTCGTGGCTCGTTGTGCTGCTGCCATGCCATCCCTCTAACCACCCACACATCCTATTATTTTCCGACAACGTCATCCTCACCCCGCAGCCGACCAGACAACGCTCGTACTCCCCTCAGCATGGGCATCTGCTGTGGTGGCTTCGCCGGCTCCGGGTGGTTCTCTTCCTGGGCCTCGCCCTCGTCAACCGCGTTTGTGCTCTCGGCGCGGTGAGGTCAACATGGTCAACAAACAACAGCCATCAGAAGAGGCTGACAGTAGGGGCCCACATAGGGAAATGCCTCCTTATTACACGCAAAATAATGATTCCTCCACCTGATAGCTGGGACCCATCGGATGGGCCTCTGTATTTTACGAAAAAACATTCGCCCAGCTGTCAGCTCGGACCCATCGGAAGTGCCTCCTTATTACGCACAAAAAAATGAATACTCCCCCTTCTAGCTGGGACTCACCTTGGTGGGAGGCTGACTTGTGGGCCTACTAAGTTGACGGGGACGGAGGCTTTGTCAACTTAGTCAATATGAACAATTCTAGCTCCAGTGACCGTACGATGTCCATCCAACGGCAGTAGTGCTTCTTCAACCTCTGGTCTTCATGCTCCAGCCTCCCAAAGCAGCGTCGGTCGTGTCGGATGCTCCTGCCTCTCATGGCTGGCTGTGCTGCCGCGGAGGCCTCACTGCCCCCTAGTATTCCCACCACTAGCCAGGCCCTGCGGCGACGATAGCCTCACACCGCAGCTGAACGAGTAAACCTTCGTACTCCTCTTCGCGCGGGCTCCCACTGCCGTGTCTTCCCCGGCTCCACATCGTCCCCTTCCTAGGCCTCACCGTCGTCCACCGCCATAGTGCTCTCGGTGCAGCGTGGTCAACATGGTCAAGGAACGACTTCCATCGGAAGAGTACTGTACGTTGAGATGCTGACAGCTGGGTCCACGGTGGCCGCAAGGAAGTGCCTCCTTATTACGCGCAAAATAATTATTCCTCCACCTGACAGCGGGGACCCACCAGACGGGCCACCGTATTTCATGAAAAAAATGTTTCCCCCCTGACTGCTGGGACCCACCAGCTACATCTTCGCACGCAAGGAAGTGCGTCCGGGCAAAAAAAATGATTCGCCCCCCTGACTGTTGGGACCCACCAGCTACATCTTCGCACGCAAGGAAGTGTCTGGCAGTCGGGACCCACCTGGTCGAAGAGTACATAGCATTGTCATTCTGGTCGCGAACGTGTACTTACATACTAGTCAATATAGAGGTGCGCACGTTGTTGGTGTCAAAACCGGCGGATCTCGGGTAGGGGGGTCCCGATCTGTGCTTCTTAGGCTGATGGTAACAGGAAGCAAGGGAAACAATGTTTACCCAGGTTCGGGCCCTCTCGATGGAGGTAAAACCCTACTTCCTGCTTGATTAATATTGAAGATATGTGTAATACAAGAGTAGATCTACCACGAGATCGTAGAGGCTAAACCCTAAGAGCTAGCCTATGATGGTATGATTGTAATTGTGATCGGCCTTCTAAGGACCATGCTCTCTGGTTTATATAGACACCAGAGAGCTAGGGTTTACATGGAGTCGGTTTACAAGGAAGGAAACATAATATATGGATCGCCAAGCTTGTCTTCCATGCAAAGGAGAGTCCCATCCAGACACGAGCCGAAGTCTTGAGTCTTGTATCTTGATGCTTCTATAGTCCGGACGATGTATATAGTCTGGCTGTCCGGATACCCCCTTATCCAGGCCTCCCTCAGTAGCCCCTGAACCAGGCTTCAATGATGATGAGTCCGGCGCGAAGTCTTGTCTTCGGCATTGCAAGGTGGGTTCCTCCTCCAAATACTCCAAGGTTCCCATCATGACGAACAATGTTCGGCATCTTCATCAATGTTGTACTCCTTGGCTTCAATGTATCAATAATGATCATTTCCATGTGTCGAGCGAATGTGAGGAGTCGAGGCATTTTTGCATTTGCCACCCTCGGCCCTTCGGGCTAGCCGTCTATTTGAAGAGATGGGGATTGCCAGATCCAAACCTCACTCTCCCTCCTCGAGCAAGCATCCAACAGAGCGCCCAGAAAAAACCATTCTAGCATGGACGGTCGTCGCAGCTCTTCTGCTCGCTCCCCCTGCCCCAAGCCGGAAGACTGGGGAGAGTGTTCAGTTTCTCATAGCCGTTTGATAAAGTTACAAACTCAAGGGCTCCTCCCGCCAGCATTCATGGTCCCCGTTCGAGCCAGAGTTGCCACCTATAACGGCGGAGAACAAGCGGAGAGATCCCCCAATCCGTCTCCAGAGGAGCGAATATGCTTAATTCCCCATCTGTTAAGGGGCATCGGGTTTCCTATTCATCCATTCCTTCGTGGGCTTCTGGAGTTCTACGGCCTCCAGCTGCACAATTTTACCCCAGCCACCATACTGCATATAGCAGGGTACGTTGCCCTTTGTGAGCTATTTCTAGGCTGTGAGGCTCATTTCGGATTGTGCAAGAAACTGTTCTGCCTTATCCCCCGCAACCAGGGAGAATCCCTATGTCAAGTGGGCGGGGCCGAAGTATGGCGTATTGCTGAGACCGGATACCTGTCCGGTACTCCCAAGAAGGCTCCAGACAACCGGGCTTCAGAGTGGTTTTATATTGACGATGCTCCCCTTCCAGATCCAGTCCGGACAGGAATCCCCAAGTTTAGTAACTCCCCGCCAAGGGCACGCTTAAGCTGGCGCCCCCGAGGCCCCCAAGAAGAGGATTCTAGGGAAGTACATTTCCTGATGAACACCATAAAGTTACTGGCCAAATCCGGACTGATGATAGTCGAGGTGATGGCAGTATGCATAATGCGGGGAGTGCAACCGCTTCAATACCGAAGCAATCCCATGTGGCACTACAACGGGACAAACGACGCCACCCGCTGCGGCCATAAGGGTCCGGACTCCCCCACCGCTTTGGCAAGGATACTGTCCGACCTGTACAAAGGAGAAGAGGAAGAATTCCTCCATATCAAACCACGGGACGGATTCTCCATGTACAATCCCCCAAACTGGGTAAGTCGTCATTTATTTTATTGCTTCACTTATTGTGGCATTCTTTGCTAAGGTTACCTGCATCGATATTTCCAAGCAGGAACTAAGGAGGGACGTGGAAGGAATCACCAGCCCTTCTCTACAGCCAGAGGACCCCGAAAGGGCCCTGGATCCAGGACTCGAAGAAGACCCAGATGCGACCATGGAGCTTGTCGATAGAATATTTTATCGGACAAGCCGTGACGGCGTCCCAGTGGCTATTACCGCCGATTATCCCGGACTGTTACCTTCATCGCGTGTAAGCCAAGCCGAAAACTCGATCCTCCGAAGAGAATTCTTTCCTGATGTCACACCTTATCCCTGATATGTCGTGCTTTTATAGAAGCGACGTTCGGAGCGCAGGGCCGAGCTCCTAGGGACCCGTTAGCCACAGGCGTCCGGATTGGGCGGGCTCAAGGGGAAAGCGATTAGAGCCGACACGCCTCTAGAGAGGTAAGAAAACAACCTGTCATGCAATTTTGTTGTCGTTTGAAGTATAACAGCGCCCGTCGTACATTTTGGCAGGAAGAGGAGTATCCGGACTGTATCCGGAGATCCTGCCAACCACACCTCCACCAGTCGGGCTCCAAGACCAACTTCGAGAGAGGAGGCGGACGTAGGGCCGATGCCGCATAGTCCTCGAACAGAGGACGTAGATATGCTCTCCGCCACCAATTCGGAGGTAGAGAGCGCCATGGATCATCGGCATCGACGGGCCATGCTTCACAACAACATCTTCTCCGAAGAGGCGTTTAATGCCTTCAATTCGGGAGACGCATACATCCAAGCTGCTCAAAGCAGACTCGCCCAGGCAACAGTCCAGTATACCAAAGATATACGGGTAAGAAAGCTTGATGAGCATATATATAGTAGTATCCCCTGAGACTTGAAACAGTTGAAACAACAGTTTTAAGTATCAATTCATGCGCAGGTTCTTGTTGATAAGAATGAGCAATTGGCTCGGGAGCTAGAGGAGTGCAAGACTCAACTGAGGGCCACATTTGCCAAGCTAGAGGAATCCCAGAAGGCCTCGTGTGGTAATATTTATCTGAATTATATGAAAATGCACCAGTTGGCAACCGGCTAGTATGACAAATTTAACAGAGAGTTCTGTAGACAACCCCGAAGTAAATCCGGAGGGCAGCGGGGAGGACGAGTCGCATCTCTAGAGGCAACTAAAGGCCGGTGAGCGCATCCTGACGCAAGTGAAGCATGATAAGAATATGCTCCAAGATGCCAATGTTCGGCTGGACGTGGAATTGAAAGACGTCCACGCACAACTGGCGGACTCCGTGAAGGAGAACAAAAGGCTTCGCCGCGATCGTAAGTGCCTAAACGAACTGTAGTATAGTTCGGTGAGGAAGCATATTGAAAAAGTTATGGTTGCAGGAATGCTGACGGGTTGCCCTGAGGAGGAGATGCCCGCATCTGTAGGTGATTTACTGCAGGACCTCTCACAATTGCACGAGCGAGCTCAGCAGGTGATGCAGGGCATTGCGCGGTCTTTGTGGCCATCAAGCTCCCTGCCAAAGGGCATGGGGGGCTTGTGGGCATGCTTCAAGGAGCACGACGGTGCTTCTGTTTGTGGAAGATATCCTCCTGTCGGCAAGGTGCAAGAGAAGCATGGGCGATGGTGAAGACGCGCTACACCAAGCTGGACCCGAACCATATGGCCGAAGTTGGACCGGCCGGGCCAGATGGGCAAGAAATTCCCGTGAGTCTGGTATATGACCAGGTGGCGTTAGCCGCAAAGTATTCTCAACAGGATTGTAAGTTAGATAGCCTGTTGGATGGTATAAAGGGTGAATATAATCAGTCCAAATGACTGTGTAATTCGATGGACATAAGTAGCCCCTAGTCGGATTTAAAATCATTTGTCGTGGCGGACCTTTTCGCTTCAGCCCCCAGAACCTAAAGTCCGGGGTGTGTCCGAATACCCGCTCGGTTATATAAAACCGGAGTATGCGTGGAGCCCAGGCGTAGGGGTCATAAGTGCTTGAACAGACAAGTACCCAACTAGTTATGTTGTATTGCATGGTTAGCAAGAAACATCTTCCAGGGAGAATAGTTTCGTTAAGGGTTCCTTTCCCTGGGTAAGCATGTGTCAAGGCACATGTCCGGACTGCGAACCAAAGCGTAGGATACGAAACTTCTAGGGATTAATGTTTTAATAAACGAAGACATCTTTTGTTCAGTGATCGAATATTCTCTTAAGGAAACTAGCTTTCGGCTTCACCCAGTCTGAGGTACACATCCGGCTCAACCGGCAGTAACAATCGCAGAGGTGCTCCCCTTATGCCCTAGCCGAATTAACGAGAACGTAGGGCATAAACACAGGAGCCGGGCAACCCAGCTTGGCCACGCCCTAAGTCATATCGATGCATATAATGGTGAAGAAAAGGCACACATGGAAAAAGAAACGCATGTGTGATAGGCAAGAAGCCCTTAAAGTAATTTATATTAAGCTTCCATACAGGAAGCCCCCAGGTAAAGTTTACACACATAGTGCAGCTGGAGTAATCCGGGAATCCGCACTATATGAAATACTTGTGTGAAAAGAAGGATATCGAGAAAGGAAAAAGGGAGGGAGCATAATTGAAAAAGGAGGGTTAAGGAGACGAACACTAAGTTCGGCGCTAGGCGTACAATCTCCGGAGTCTGGCCGCGTTCCAAGGGTTCGGCTCGAGTCTGTTATCGGATGCATTACGTAAGCGGTAGGCTCCTCCAGTGAGAACTTTGTCGATGATGAAGGGGCCTTCCCACTTGGGTTTGAGCTTATCCTTCTTATTCTCTGGTAAGTGTAGAACGAGTTCGCCAATTTTATAAGTTTTGGCCCGCACTTCTCTGCTTTGGTATCGTCGAGCCTGTTGCTGATAGAATGCGGAACGGGCCTTAGCGACATCGCGCTCCTCCTCCAGGGCATCCAAATTATCCTGCCGATCTAACTCGGCTTCCTTCTCTTCGTACATGCGTACGCGTGACGAATCATGTATTATGTCACATGGTAGTACTGCTTCCGCGTCTTACACCATAAAAAAGGGTGTGTATCCGGTGGTGTGATTCGGCGTGGTCCGCAGCCCCCAGAGTACAGAGTCGAGCTCCTCGACCCACTGAGTATCCGACTGTGTCAAGGATCGCACTAGTCTGGGTTTGATGCCGCTCATAATAAGACCGTTTGCCCGTTCGACCTCGCCATTTTGTTTGAGGATGGTAGACGGAAGCATAATCGAGCTTAATCCCCATTTTGCCGCACCAAGATTTCACCTCATCAGCCATGAAATTCGAGCCATTATCGGTGATAATGCTGTGAGGGACACCATACCGGTGTACAACCCCGGATATAAAGTATATAACTGGTCCAGATTCGGCCGTTTTCACTGGTTTGGCTTCTATCCATTTGGTGAACTTGTCAACCATGACCAATAAGTATTTTTTTCTTATGGCTTCCCCTTTAAGGGGTCCAACCATATCCAACCCCCAAACAACGAAGGGCCAAGTTATGGGGATTGTTTGGAGAGCGGTATGGGGCATATGGCTCTGGTTGGCGAAGAGCTGGCAACCGACACAGTGTTGGACGACGTCCTGTGCGTCTGCTCGGGCCGTTGGCCAATAGAAACCTGTACGGAAGGCCTTGGTGACTAGTGCTCGAGCCACAACATGGTGCCCGCCCAGTCCAGCGTGGATTTCAGCCAAGAGCTGCCGCCCTTCCTCTTTGGAGATGCACCTTTGGAGCACTCCGGTAGTACTTTTCTTATAGAGTTCTCCTTCATGGACTTTGTAAGCTTTAGAGCGCCGGACAATGCAGCGTGCTTCATTTTGGTCTTCAGGGAGTTCTTGCCTATTTAGGTAGGCCAAGAAAGGCTCAGTCCACGAGGGGTGACAGCCATTATTTCATGGGTTGACGATGTTATTTCGGTGGTAGAACCTCCAACTATGTCTGATAGTTCCGAATCTGGGGACGTATTCGGATCCACGCTGGTATTGTCGGACTCCACTTCCCATACCACGGATGGCTTGAACAACCTTTCCAGGAATATGTTAGGTGGGACGGGGTCGCGTTTAGCGCCGATGCATGCAAGTACATCTGCCGCTTGATTGTTTTCTCGAGCCACATGGTGGAATTCGAGCCCCTCGAACCGAGCTGACATTTTAAGGATGACATTATGATAGGCCACCATTTTCGGATCCTTGGCATCAAAGTCTCCATTTATTTGTGATATTGTGAGGTTTGAATCCCCCCACACCTCTAGGCGTTGAATGCCCATAGAGACTACCATCCGGAGATCGTGCAACAGAGCCTCATATTCGGCTGCATTGTTGGAGTCTGTGTATAATATTTGGAGGACGTACTGGACCGTGTCCCCGGTGGGAGAAGTCAGGACTACACCTGCTCCCAATCCGGCCAGCATTTTAGAGCCGTCAAAGTGCATGATCCAGTTAGAGTACGCGCCGTACTCTTTAGGGAGTTCGGCTTCCGTCCATTCGGCGACGAAGTCGGCTAATACTTATGACTTGATAGCCGTCGGGGCTTGTAAGTTATGTCAAACGGAAGGAGTTCGATGGCCCATTTAGCAATCCGGCCCATGGCATCGCGGTTATTTATTATATCGTTGAGTGGTACTTCGGAGGCCACCGTAATCGAACACTCTTGAAAGTAGTGTCGTAGCTTTCGGGATGCCATGAAGACTGCGTATGCAATTTTTTGATAGTGTGGGTATCAGGATTTGCATGGGGTGAGGACCGTAGATACGTAATAAACCGGCTTCTGCAGCGGGAATTGTATCCGTCAACCTCTCGTTCGACGACAAGTGTTGCGCTTAAAACTTGATGTGTTGCAGCTATGTACAGCAACATTGGTTCGCCGATAGTTGGCGCTGTTAGGACTGGATTACTGGCCAATAAGGTCTTTATTTCATCTAGTCCGGCCGCGGCTACATCCGTCCACACGAAGTGTTCGGTGCGCCGAAGGAGGCGATAAAGAGGCAATGCCTTTTCTCCTAACCTGGAGATAAAGTGGCTTAAAGCAGCCACGCATCCAGCTAATTTCTGGATGTGTTTGAGGTCTGTTGGTATAGCCAACTATGACAAAGCTCGGATTTTTGCTGGATTAGCTTCAATTCCTCTATTGGAAACGATGAAGCCTAGCAGTTTTCCAGAGGGGACCCTGAAAACGCATTTCTTCGGATTCAGCTTGATGTCGTATGTTCATAAGTTATCGAACATAAGCCTCAAGTCATCAATTAGGGTTTCGACGTGTCTTGTTTTAACGACTACGTCATCCATGTATGTCTGCACTGTTTTGCCGATTTTCTTTTCCAGGCATGTTTGAATCATGCGTTGATAGGTTGCTCCGGCATTCTTAAGCCCGAAAGGCATAGTGTTGAAGCAAAAAGGGACGTATGGCGTTATGAAAGTTGTTGCAGCTTGGTCGGACTCTGCCATCTTTTTTTGATGGTATCCAGAGTATACGTCGAGGAAACACAGCAAGTCGTGTCCGGCTGTGGCATCAATGATTTGATCGATGCGATGGAGGGGAAAGGGATCCTTGGGGCAAGGCTTGTTAAGGTCTTTGAAGTCGACGCACAGGCGCCAGGTTTTGTCCTTCTTTGGTACCATTACCAGGTTCGCCAGCCAATCCGGATGTTTGATATCTCTGATGAATCCGGCCTCAAGTAACTTGGCTAGCTCCTCCCGCATGACTTGCCGTTTGGGCTCCGAAAATTGCCTTAGGGTCTGTTTAACAGGTTTGTATCCCTTTAGTATGTTAAGGCTGTGTTCGGCCAATCCATGTGGGATGCCCGGCATGGCCGATGGGTGTCAGGCGAAGATATCCCAATTCTCGCGTAAGAAGTCGCGCAGTGCGGCATCCATAGCGGGGTTCAACTGTGTCCCAATGGAAGTTGTCTTCATGGGGTCCGTTGGGTGGACTTGGAATTTGACTATCTCATCTGCGGGTTTGAATGAGGTGGACTTGGGTCGCTTGTCGAGTATCACGTCGTCCCTGTCCATGGTGGCACGTAGCGTGGTTAATTCTTCTGCGCTAGGGCTTCGGATAATGCTTCCAAGGCCAGCGCTGCGGTTTTGTTTTCGGCGTG
Organism: Triticum aestivum; assembly: GCF_018294505.1. Classification (NCBI taxonomy): domain Eukaryota; kingdom Viridiplantae; phylum Streptophyta; class Magnoliopsida; order Poales; family Poaceae; genus Triticum; species Triticum aestivum. The sequence continues at coordinate 589,800,778 of NC_057798.1, read as the reverse complement.
GAGTGCAACGTCCGGATCACTAGCTAGAGTGATGATTCCATTGGGTTCGGGCATTTTAAGCTTCATGTACCCGTAATGGGGTATGGCTTGAAAGCTCGCAAACGCGTCCCGCCCTAGAAGGGTGTGGTATCCGCTGTTGAAAGGGGCCACTTGGAATGTGATTTCTTCGAACCTGTAATTCTCTAGGGTGCCGAATAGCACGTCGAGTGTGATTTTTCCCGCACATCGAGCCTCCCGACTAGGGATAATTCCCCTGAAGATCGTCCCACTTTGTTCAATGCGGCTTTTGTCAATCTCCATCTTTTTTAGGGTTTCTTCATAGATTAGGTTCAATCCGCTTCCGTCGTCCATGAGTACTTTAGTGAGCCGAAATCCATCCACTATTGGGCTAAGGACCAGAGGGGCCGGCGCCCGGACGGACTGGACTTGGGGTTCGTCATTGGCATTGAAGGTTATAGCAGTGTCATTCCATGGATTTACTTTTACCACATGGCAAATTTCAACAGAGCTTCGATGCGCTCGCTTGCGCCTATTGTTTGAGGCGAAGGTCTCGAAGACTGTCAGCATCGTATTGTGTTCTTTGGTGGGATGTGGTTCTGCTTTATGGCTCTCGAGGAGATCCTCGCCACTCTTAGCTACCTGCCGGAGTATCCAACATGCTCTAAGGCTATGGGTCGGCGTAGCGTTCGGCGTGCTGTGAAGCTTACACGGCCCGTTGAGCCATCCTTCCAATACGGTTCCATGCCCTGGGGCGGGCTTTGGTTTCTTGGGAATTGAGTTGGTCGACTTACGAGAGTTCGACCATTTAGTTTGGACAAAGGTTCCGGTGAGGGCCGTACTATCCCAAAATTCTGTCTGGGTTTTCCAGGCACTTTCCATCGCACAGTACTTTTGTACTATGGTTGCCAAGTCTGTAAGGTGTTCTATGTCACGGCGACTTATAGCATTAAGGAGTCCTTTGTTCGTGTATTTTCTGCAGAAAAGAGAGACTACGTCCTCCTCGTGACAGTCCTTGACCTTATTAAGAGCAAGGAGAAATCTGGCCCAGTAACGATGTACCGTCTCCTGGGGCTCCTGCCGGACACGGGAGAGACGGATTAAGTCCGAGCGGGCGTCATTGGCTGAAGCCGGATTTTGATCCGACCTGACGCCCGGGGGCACGGGAAGTACCGAGCCTGACAGTTCGGGATCTGGAGTATTACCTATTCCCTTTGGCCCAGCGCCCGATTCTAAGTCCGGGACCTGGGTCATGTAGTCCTTTGGATGGGTGTTCGTCTCACTGAATTTGGTAATCCAAACATAATTCATCCTCAAAGTTGAGGGGCAACCCACGTGTGATTCCTCCACTACCGCTATCTCATGGGTAGCCGGCGGGGATCTAATGTCCCTCTGGTCGGGTGTAAGCCCAATCCGGTCATAGTCCGTAGCGACTCCCCAGGTGGCGATGCGATCCAAGAGCTCGTTAAGAGAGGAGAGCTCCATCGGATCCATCTGTTCAGAAAGCTCCGAACCAATGCGAAGGTTATGCGTGATGACCCGAGAGGCCATCGTCGACGCGACAGCCGATGGGGCAGTCATAATGAAGCCGCCAAGCCGGAGAGTCTGGCCTACAGCCAGCGCTCCACCAGAAGTGATATCTTCCTTGACAACAAGATGAGCCATCGAGCCCTTGCAGCGGTGACACAGAGGAACTCTCAATGAAAGCACCAATGTTGGTGTCAAAACCGGCGGATCTCAGGTAGGTGGTCCCGATCTGTGCGTCTTAGGCTGATGGTAACAGGAAGCAAGGGACACAATGTTTACCCAGGTTTGGGCCCTCTCGATGGAGGTAAAACCCTACTTCCTGCTTGATTAATATTGAAGATATGTGGAATACAAGAGTAGATCTACCACGAGATCGTAGAGGCTAAACCCTAAGAGCTAGCCTATGATGGTATGATTGTAATTGTGATCGGCCTTCTAAGGACCATGCTCTCCGATTTATATAGACACCGGAGAGCTAGGGTTTACATGGAGTCGGTTCACAAGGAAGGAAACATAATATCCGGATCGCCAAGCTTGTCTTCCACGCAAAGGAGAGTCCCATCCGGACACGAGCCGAAGTCTTGAGTCATGTATCTTGACGCTTCTATAGTTCGGATGATGTATATAGTCCGGCTGTCCGGATACCCTCTTATCCAGGACTCCCTCACACGTGTCATAGTAGAGGCGTGCACGTAGCATGTACACGTACGTACAACGGCCAGTGTGCAAGAAAGAAAATACGGCCATGTGCATACATACAGGCAGGGTCTTGAATGCCTACTCGCGCATACGTACGGCCAGGGCTCGTGTACATGGCTGGGTCGGAATGGAGAAACTGCGTCGTCATCGTGTTCATGGGGAGGCAACAGAATGCGTCGTGTTCATGGGGAAGCAACGGAATGCGTGGAAACCAACCGGCTTGGACGGAACAACCGATAGAAACGAGGCCTGGCGTACCGCACAGTGGAGGAAACGGCCTTGTGTTTGACCGGCCATGTTCGAAGCGGGACCCTGTTCATCGGAGGGGTCTGGCGTACCACAAAACAGAGGAAACGGACTTGTGTTGGACCTCCTACGGTCGAAGCAGGGTCCTATTGATTGGGAGGGGTGTGGCGTACCGCAAAACAGAGGAAACGGACTTATGTTGGAGCGGTATGGTCGAAACAGGGGTCCTGATCATCGGGAGGGGTGTGGCGTACCGCAAAACAGGGCTCCATGGGATACTATTCATCTCCACCGTCGACCTCCTGCAGCCTCCACGGGCTATCGTTCATCCACCGTCGACCTCCTCCAGCCTCCACCTATGACTGTTCATCCAGCATCCACCGCACGCTACTTCACCGGCTACTGTTCAACCAGCCCTCTCCACGGGCTCCTGTTCAACCACCCCTCCACGGGCTACTATTCATCCAGCCCTCCACCATCTACTATTCGTCCATCCCTCCATCGTCTACTATTCATCCAGTCCTCCACAGGGTCGTCCTGTTCATCCAGCCCTCCACGGGGTCCTGTTCATCCAGCCCCAACCGGCTCGATCGATCGGGGTCCTGTTCATCCAGA